>NC_142081.1:193201382-193542096 GCF_054644295.1 Miniopterus natalensis | reverse complement strand
TCCTTTGTCTCTCAGTGAAAAAGTCCACCTAGCCTCTGAATTCCCAGAATGCTTCATTCTCATCCTCTGTAGTATCTGTTATTTGTGACTTTATTTCCCCAACTGACTTGTGATCTCTTTGAAGGCAAAACCCAATTGTACAAAACCCTCACTGATGTCAGGTATGTGAAACTATCATTCTCTTTTCCAATCGCTGCTGTTCACCATACTCCATCCCTTGATGACACTGAAAGTCCTTTGTACTTCAGAACTTCAACCTCATCACTGATACAGCTAACCTCCTCTGTCTTGAAGGGGAGAGTGTTTAGTCTGAGTTTTCACTCCCTCCCCCTTCTCTATCAAGAAAGGTTCTTGGCTCCTCAATAGTTGGCAAAAAAGAGGATGAATGGGGTAGTAGGAAGGGGGCAAAGGCCTCCTTACTCAATAAGACATGATTGAATCTTACATGCCGACTCTCCTGAGTGGCTTCCTCCAGGGCCTGTGAAGTCTCCCCAAAGCACAGATCCCTTCCAATGGAAATCTAGATTGTCTTCTGCAGCCTCCCACTGATGTTGCCATCAGTCTCCCCACCTACTAAACAGCTCGAGTTGGCAATCCCAGGAAGTTCTGTGGCATCCTTTTAAGGTCCAGGAAAATCACCATTTGGGCGATGCCAAATGATGAGAGTGATGATGGCCCAATTTCCAGCCTTCGCTAAGCTTTACCAGCTCACTCCCATTCCTTTTCCCTTTTCTTCCACTCAAGAGGCACATCTACTGTCTAAGTGTAACGAAGGAATAAGATGGTCACCACTGCTTCTGCGGCTGGCCCCTATATACAAGGGATCCTAGGATAGCTCCTACCACCTTGACTTTGAGGGCTGAGATAGTCACTTCTCACCTGAAAGCTCTCCATCAATCCAAGAACCCCAAAGGCTCTCTGCCTTCTTCTGCCCTGGT
This sequence comes from Miniopterus natalensis, assembly GCF_054644295.1. Lineage (NCBI taxonomy): Eukaryota > Metazoa > Chordata > Mammalia > Chiroptera > Miniopteridae > Miniopterus > Miniopterus natalensis. The sequence continues at coordinate 193,541,158 of NC_142081.1, read as the reverse complement.
CCTCTGCTTTATAGACTAGGTGAGGAACCAAGGAGTGGTTATGGTGAGGGTCTCTCTTGCCCCTCTGGAAAATGTTGGAAGCTCTCTTTAGATGGAGGAAGTCACTGCCCCTTTGCCCTCAACTCTGGACTCTAGCTGCCTAATCTGCAGCCACAGGAACAAAGTCCTGCTCAACATTCCCTTCTCATGTATGTTTTCTATTGTTTCATTACAGATTGCCACAAAGTTAGCAGCTTAAAGCAACATACATCCACTACCTCACAGTTTCCATGGGTCAGAAGTCCAGGCACAGTGTATCTTGGCCTTCCACTCAGGCTCTAAGGCCTCAATCAAGGTGTCAGGTGGGCTGCATTCATATCTGGAGCTGGGACAGGGTAAGGATCTGCTTCTAAGCCCACTTGGGTCATTGGCAGAATTCGTTTCACTGCAGATGTGTGACTCAGGTCTGTATTTTCTTGCTTCAGCCAGGGGCCAGTCTTAGCTCTTAGAGGCCACCCTCACATAGACCCCTTCATAGACCCTCCCACAAAGTAAAAATTACTTTTTCCAAGCCGGCAGAAGTATCTCTCACTCCCCGCTGCTAAGACAGTCTTATATAACATAATGCGATGATGGGCATTATCACCTTACCTTTACCATGCTCTGTAGTCTAGAACCAAGTCACAGGTTCCACCCACACTCGAAGGGAGGGGACATACCATGGGGACTGCCTTAGGGTATGTTCACCACACACAAGTTTCCCTCTTTCCTTTGATTTGTACATGGCCTGCTATGTGCAAATCACACTGTGCTAAATGAGACAAAAATAAAGACAAGCCATCCCCTAGGTCATATACAAGTGGAGAGACAGACCTGTCAATGGCTAAACTGTAGCTTCTAGTAAATTCCTGCCTCTAGTTATGTACAAGGCACCAGCCCAGAGCCAGGAGCCTTAATTTTACATGATGAAGATGGGAAGAGTCCCTAGAGGAGGGCTCTAGGCTTTTGAAAGAGGAGGGGAGAAGGAAGGGAGTCCAACCCCCACAATGGTTAACACAGTGCTTTACCTGTATCAGGCATTCAGCAAATGCGCGTTGAATAGAAAGCTAACAAATGAAAACAAAGAACTAATTTTCCAAATGAGCAGTACAAAGACTTGGGGAGGCCTGACATGGCAGCAATAAAAATCAGTGCACGGTGGGTGTTGAAGGCCTAGCTGGTCACATAGAGCACAGACCTCGAGAATTTGAAATGCTTCCAAAATCAATCTCTTCTTTCCACACCTGGGAAGCAGCTTAGCTGGCTCAAGAGAACAGGGCAGGGAAATGAGGTCTCAGAGCCAGAAATAGGCAAGTGGAAGGATGGAGCTCAGGGCAAGAGGCTGGAAGAGAAGAGAACAGAGCTGTCCCAGGACTGCACCTAGACAGGGGGCTCTGGGCCAGTGAGATACAGCCCCCAGTTCCAAAACCCCTACTTTCACACAACCTGCATCTTCATGCACCACATGCTGACACCATAAACTGCCTTTGGCCGACCCAAGAAAGACTTTCCTCTACGAACTAGCAAATGAACACTTTGAGCGAGTTAATAGTAGTACCTGCCAAGATCCCTTCTGACGATGGCACCACCTTGGGCTGTACAGAGTGTTGAACGCATAAATATGAGTATACTAGTGCAAAGGTCATTCAGTGAGGTGCTGGCGGATCCCACAGAGGTCGAGACCCCTGTGTCCTTCCCCATTCTCACCGATGTTGCTCCGTTCCTCTGTGTTACAGACAGGGATCCTGGGAAGGTTTTAATTGAAGAGAATTTCACTGTTTTTTCATTTTCCTTCCCCAAACCACTGTTTTATTATATTTTGTCTTTTTTTTAATAAACATGAGAAATTAAAAAAATAAAAGTCTTGACACAAGTGACAGGCATACTACAGTGTAAATATTTTACAATCAAAATTAAGGTGGTGCAGAGGAACAAGATGGCGGCGCAGGTAACCGCTGTACCTGCCGCCTCCCATAACTGCATCAGAATTACAACTAAAACACAGAACCACCGTCACTCAGAGCCTCCTGAGATCTGGCTGCACAGAAGCCCCACAACCAGGGAGCTGAAGCAGCACCGAGACCGGGAGGAGGGGCGGAGACGCGGCCGGGGGCCCACACCCGGCGCCAGGGGTAAAACTGGAAGTGCATCTCGGCGGTGGGGGTTTCCCGGAGGAGCGAGGGGTCCCAGTCCCACAGCAGCCCCCAGCCCAGGGCTCCAGGGCCAGGAAGAGACGTCCCCACAACTCCGGGCTGTGAACCCAGCGGGGACTGTCCCTGAGGGTCGCGGAGGCTGCGGGAGCCCCAGCAGCTCCTCTCAAGGGCCCGGCACGGACTCACTCGGACGCTCCCTCGGAGCCCAGCGCCGGGCAGCAGCCTGAAAGGACCCGGGACACTCGGGGGGAACTAACCTGCCTGAGATCCGGGCGAGAGGCGGAGGGCGGCTTCCTCCAGGCAGAAGGGCTGGCGGAGGCCATGGCTCCTGTGGCGAGTCCTCCCCGCACAGCCGGCAGCAGGCGCCATGTTTGAGTCGCCAGCACCTGACTCACCTGTGGCCCCGCCCCGTGATTCCCGGAGGCCCCGCCCCTCCCCACCTGCAGCTCATCCGGGCCATTTCCAGGGGCTTTTCTGTGCAAGTGGCCTCTCGAGCCTCAGGCTTAGGACTTTCCTAAAGTCTCTCAAACAAGCAGCAGCTGCCCCATGCGGCTTGATAAGCGGCCCAGGCCTGGCACTAGCGGCAGCTGCATTGGCTCATAGCTGGGCCTCTCCTGGGCACCTCCAGGCCCAGCACAAGGAGCAGCCAACTACGGTTTGCTGGGTAGCTCATGCTGGGTGGCCCTGGGCAAGGCACTGGCACAGGCTGACTTTGCACCTCCCGGGAGGCCCCAGAGACAGTGCACCTGGGGGTCAGACTTGACCACGCTGGATTACAACCCTACCACAGCCACGAATGACACACTCAAGGGGCACACTTGGTGAACACCAAAGCTCCACTGAAGTAAATCCTGCTCCATAGGGGTGTCCCCAGCACAGCAGCTCTTTGGCTGTAGTTGCAGCTGGTCCTCACAGCTGATTGGCCTGGGGGTCACTTCCTCCCAGTGAGCCAACAGCAACCAAGGCTCAACTACAACAGGACAGTGCACACAGCCCACACAGGGGAGCACCTAGAAGGCCCAGATCAGTTGACTGGGGAGGCTGAGCCACTGGGCCCTACAGGACACCTACTACACAAAGCCACTCTACAAATTCCAGGAGACACAGCAGCTCTACCTAATACAAAGAAACAAACACCTGGAAGCAGCCCAAATGTGGAGGCAAAGAAACATGTCACAAAGGAAAGAACAGAAGAAATCTCTAGAAGAGGAACTAAATGAAATAGATCCAAGCAAGCTAACAGATACAGAGTCCAGAATTTTGGTTATAAGGATGTTTAAGCAGACTATTAGGGAAATAACTGAGAAAATCAATAACATAATAAAGTACCAATTTGAAATGAAGGCTATATGAACTGAAATGAAGAATAATTTACAGGGAATCAACAGTAGAGTAGAGGATGCTGAGAATCAAATCAGCAATTTGGAACATGAGGAAACAAAAAACACCCAACCAGAAGAGCAAAAAGAAAAAAGAATCCAGAAATATGAAGATAACATAAGGAGCTCTGGGACAATTTCAAGAGGCCCAACATTAGTATTATTGGGGTGGGTGCCAGAAGGAGAGGAAAGAGACCAAGAAATTGAAAACCTATTTGAAAAAATAATGACAGAAAACTTCCCCTACCTGGGGAAAGAAATAGACTTACAAGTCCAGGAAGCACAGAGGGTCCCAAACAAGAGGAACCCAAAGAGGCCCACAGGAAGACACATCATCATTAAAATGCCAAAGGTTAAAGACAAAGAGAGAATCTTAAAAGCAGCAAGAGAAAAGCAGTTAGTTACCTACAAGGGAGCACCCATACGACTGTCAGCTGACTTCTCAACAGAAACCTTGCAGGCCAGAAGGGAGTGGCAAGAAATATTCAAAGTGATGAAAAACATGGAACTACAACCAAGATTGCTCTACCCAGCAAAGCTATCATTTAGAATTGAAGGTCAGATAAAGAGCTTCACAGATAAGAAAAAGCTAAAGGAGTTCATCACCACCAGACCAGCACTACAGGAAAAGTTGAAGGGTCTTCTTTAAGAAGAAGCTAATGAACATAAGAATCTGACGAACTAAATAGACCCAGAGACATTGACGCATGCAACAGACAATCACATTTCAGAGGAAAGAGGGAAGGGGTTGGAGGGTGGGAAGAGATTAACCAAAGAAGTTATATGCATATATGCATAACCCATGGACACACTCAATAATGGGGTGAAGGCCTGGGGAAGGGTGGGAGCGAAGTGGAGGGTGTCAATTGGTGGGGAAAAAATGGGACACCTGTAATACTCTCAACAATAAACATCAATTTAAAAAATAAATAAATAAAAATAAATAAAATCCCAAGGCATGAGTTAAAAATTGAAAAGAAAAAAAAAATAAGATGAAAATCTTTAAGCACACGCAAAGCAGACACACAATTAATTGTGAAGGAAAGAAAGATGAACATACAAAAAATGTCAATAATATATAGTTGAAGACAGTGACTAGAGTGAAATGTCATTAGGGCTTTTATACTACTGTAAGCTCCCTGGAACGGAGCTCACATCCTAACGCTAATGTGTGTCACTTATTTGAGGTCAGCACATGCATGCTTTTAGGAATTTGTATGCACAAAGCCAGGAGAATATCTGCAAAAACAAAAGTGTCTTCATTAAATAACTCATAAGTTAATGACTGCCCCCCAAGTAATGCATTTTGAATACATTATCCTCAGTATACATACCATACAACGTATTCTTTCTTTTAGTTTTATGTTCAACATCCATCTCACCTACATTTAGTTTCAATCCAATCTAATTTCTTTTATTCTTAATTCTGGCCTTTGCTTTCACTAGGAATTCTACCATTTTGCTCCCATGTTAACACACTGAGAAAAAAACACTTGAGAAAATCGTGGCAAATATTTCTTAGACTGGTCCTGCTCTTCTTTCCTGCATGCTTCATTTCAAATGAGTCAAAGTACAAAGGGTTTCTGATAACCACAATAAGCAGCCAGAAACAACGCAGGGCCTCGTCATTAGGCAGTAAATGTAATGGAGATCCACTTGGCCTTGGCAGTAACAAACCAAATAGTAGAGCAAATAGAATCCCCACGCAGAGGCATGATCTCCCCTTTAAACATTACAAGGATGAGCGAATGAAGAAGCCTTCATGGGCAAATACTTTGATGGACAGCATTTTAAACCTACTTTCCAGATTTTCACTGTCTTCCTAGCTACTGTCTCGTTGCCTTTCTTTACTTTCTGAAGCCTTTCAACAAATAGCCTTTCTCTCTGCAAGTATTCAGCAATCCTACAAACAAGCATAAAACACCCATCATGGGTATTGCACTGTCCTAAGTGCCATGGGGGATACAGACTTGGGCTTACTTGGGAGTTTATAGTTTAGCAGGGGGGCAAATTCATGTAATCTAACAAAAAATAAACAGGTGCATAATAAGAGAAAGAGATGAGGGCGTTTGGAGAAGGTAGCATTCGAACAGGTTCTGAAAAATTGGCAAGATTTAGACACACAAAAATGAAGTCATCCGTAGTAAGAGAACTCATGGGTAAACATGCCAAAATTATAAAGCATGAAATAGTTCAGAAAATGAAACCTAGAACTGGGACTTCGCAGACTGAGACTCAGTTTCAAACTAGCTGATTAAGCCAGTTCAAACATCTTCTTGGTCTGGGATGTTGAGATGTGATGTTGAGATGTAGATGTATCTTTGGTACACTGAGGCAGCATGTCCCACACATGCCCCATTTGTTCCTCCCCTCTGTACCTGTCTCGTGCCATGTTTGTGCTCAGTTACACTACATAAAGCCACCTGCCCAGGGCACACATGTTTCAGAGCCTGGATTTGAAGTGAAATCTCTCTCATTCGAAGCTCCCACTCAGGCAAGATCAGCTGCCTACATCCCCTCGCCTCCCCCACTAGAATCTGTCTCCTCCAGTTTTAACCATCCTGGGAGCCCAGCATACACGCATCCCACCCACACCTTGCTAAGCAACCAGAAGCACTGGCAAAAAGAAGCACAAGTTTCATTCCACCAATTGACCCCTCTGCACCATTATGACTTCTCTGCACCATTTTAGTATTAAAGAAATTAGTAGCCACTAAATGCATTGCCTGGGTCTAAGCTTGTCACACGTACAATTTATAATACACATGCCAATTGGACACCCAACATCTTGGGCACGGTAAACTAACGAGAGATAATTAATATCACAATGATCTACTTTGCTATGATGCATCACGATATTTTTAAGCTCCTTTTGGGAAATATCTTCCCAGCCACAGTGGGAAAGAGAAGAAAGACCCCCTTGCCTATGAGTAATAAGCTGCCGCATAGTGAGAGAAGTCATCTCTGACTACCTGTGAACCCATGAAGCCTGGCCCTTCCTAGGCATCATTAATAAGCTATCTTAGCCAGGGCTACTATAATAAATCACCACACACTGAGTGTCTTAAACAACAAATACTTATTTCTCACAGTTCTAGAGGTTGGGAAGTCTTAAGATCAGGATGCTGACAGATCGTGTCTGATGAGGGTCTGCTTTCTGGTTTACAGATGTCCATCTTCTCGATGTATTTTCACATGGAAGGGGGAAGGGGAGAGAGAGGGAGAGAGAGCGGGAGGAGAGAGAGGGAGAGAAAATGATTCTATCTCTGTATACCCTCATGATCTACTTACCTCCCCAAGATCCCACCTCCTAACACTATCACATTGGGGGTTAGAATCTTAACATATGAATTTGGGAAGTGGGGGTGGGACACAAACGTTCGGTCTGTAATGCATGGTCTTTACAATTACCCTACAAGGAAGATTTTTTTCATCCTGTGTGCATGTGAGAACTCTCAGCTTTGTGACTCATTCAGAAGGAACCACAACCTCCTCGAGCATCACACATGGTGGGAGTCGATCTTCACAGTGCGAGGAGGCCGCATGCACGGTGACTCAGGCCGCCCAGCATTGGGCCTGGCCCCAGACGCTGCTGTAATGGAGGGCACGGGCTTTTTGCGTCCTGATCAGCCACTTCTAACTGTTGGATGTTGGACTAATTATTTTAACCCTTCACAGCCTCAGTGTCTTCATCTATGACAACCCACTGCCACAAGCTGTCACAAGAAGACCTGTTCTCACCAGCCACTCATTGAGGAAGACAGTGCAGGTTAGAGCTGAGGGCCTGACTCTACCTCTCCCGAAACTGTATGCCCAAAGGCACCCCTCGCTCATCTTCCTGGCTTCCAATCTATCCTCTAAACAGACCAGGGGACCCCGGAACCTCCCGCCCTCCGCCCTCTCCACCCCACCCCACACTGCCACCCTCTCCCTCCGAGATCACAGCAGTGACCTCTGCTTTGCCCCTTTCCCTTCCTGCTACCAACTTATTCTCCACTCTGATTCCAGGTGGCGATCTTGTAAAGTGAGAATCTATTCTATCACTTGACTACTTTAAATTCTTCAATCGTTCCTCTTGCCCTCGGAACCAGTTCAAACCCCTTGGAGAGAATTACATGGCCTGGGTGCCCTCACGCCATCGTCTGCTGCTCTCCAGCCGCAGGGGACATCTCTTGGTTCCATTAAGGGGCCACACTCTCTGGCCCCAGGGTTCTTGTGAGGCTTTTCTCTGTTCCTAAAATGAGGGGTCTTCTCCCCTGCTCATCCCCACCCCCACTCACTCACACCCCTCATCCAGTTAACTCTTTCATGTCATTTAAATCTTAGCTGAAACCTCACTTTGAAAGATGAGCCTATCTTCACTCCACATGCCAACCTTAGTCGCCCAATGACAGGTGGGAAAGCCGCTTGTACTTCTACCCCCGTGAGATTCAGTCCATTTGGAATGACTGATCCAGGGACTCTCCTCACCTATAGACTGGAAGCCCCATGCGAGAAGAGACCACATCTGACTTGCACCCCGCTATCTCCTTACACAATGGGGAACCAGAGACAAGTCAAAAATTCCGCTTATTCATTCACTCAGTCATTCGTTCATCAATCCTTTTCATTGTGGTGGATGGGCACTTCGCTTCGCTTTCCATCACCTTTTCTCTGCTACACCCAGAGACAAAGTCTGTGAGAGAGGACTGTGCCTGTCGCCAAGAGAGGAGACTCACACACCCTTTAACCATAGTGCAAAGCGGGAGCTGACCCTCATAGTGCAAGTGGCTAAATGTCTCTGAGCCCTGAAGCCAGACCCTGGTGACAGCCTCTCCCAAAGCCTTCGCTTCTAACAGCAGGATGCAAAGCTCCTCACTCTACCGCTGGCCCCTTCCCAGCAGTGGGACCAGGCAGGGCACAGAAGGACTAACACGCGTTTATGGCAGGAGCCTGGGAGAAGGCAGAGGCTGAAAGAAGGGGCGGCAGGGTGAAAATGGGCAAGGGGCTGGGTGGGAGAAGCAGCGAGAAAATGCAAGCTCCCGATGGGTCCCGAGAGACCACGACGGAGCCTCCCCACCTGCGCTGGGCTGGAGAAGCACAGGCCGCTACCACCCCGCGGGCCCTGGGTGAGCTGGGACGTACTGCTGAAGCCTGCCGTGAAGAACTGATTAAATGTTTGCCAAGATCCCCTCGGATGCTTGGAAGCGATCATTTTGTGTGCAGTCCTCCTTTGGCAAACACTGGTGGCTCTAAAAGTTGCAAACAAGAATTCCAAGCTTATGGACTTTCTTCACACCCTAAGGGTGTATGATTTAAAAGGTAAAGACATCAAACAGATGCTGGTACACAAGCAGAGTCAGGGCAGGTGACACAGGGCAGCTGCCCCCATCAAACCTGTGCTGGGAGGGGGCGGCAAGGACGTGTATAGAACCGAGAGTCCTTAGATTCTGAGAAGTGGGGGGGGAACAGGGCAGGAAATGAAAAGCTTAGGGAGTGTATAATCTTTTGTCTTGTCTTTTTTTTTTTTTGCCTTTTGGTTTTTGCTTCATTTACATTTGCACCTGATTTTTTTTGCTGTTATCGTCTCCAGGAGATGCATTGGGTGGAAAAGAAAGACCTCCCCAGATTCAATAGGACTTGCTGAGCACTGGCCCTCTGTCCAGCAATGAGCCACCAGCAAGCCGGATCTCATTTCTGTCCCCAGGAGCTCTACTGTGCAGCAGGAAGTCTCAGCTACAGCTGGCTTTACAGTGGACCTGAGCTGAGCCTCTGTGGGTGGGTACTGGACTCTCTGCTGTTTGGGCTTCCCCCAATTCGTATTAAGATATTTAAAGGAGACAATCTTGCAAAATGTCTTCCATCCAAAAACAAATGTTTAAATAATAGGATCAGAGAAAAACAAAGGCCCAAGAAACTAAATCAAACATGCAAATTCACTTAAAATATAGCAAAGAAGGCACTGGCTATGGTGAGTCATGAGGACAAATAGAGTGCAATTATCTATTGGATTGCTTATTTACATGGCCATCTTGGCACAAGACAGGCTCTTAGGAAAGAACCTGTGTACCTGTAGGTGAATCGAGCACAGGAAATAGCATATAATAAGGGGCTTATTAAACATTTGCTGAATCCCAGTTGATTTTCCTAAGAGCCGACTCCTCTTTCTCTTACCCAACTGTAATGCATCCTGCAGTATTGAGCTCAAGGCATAGGCTTAGCCTGAGGCTACAGAGAGAACAAGGTCAAGGTTAACTGAGAACAGTTAAAATTCCCATGATGATAGGAATATTCCCTGGAAGAGGGAACAGGAGCCTCCAAGAAAACCCAAGGGCTTGCCCATTGGCTTGGATGGAGGTGGTGGTAGTGGTAGTGGAGGTGCTGATCTGATCAGTTAGGACAACCAGGTTTTTTTGGGAACTTTAGTTCTATGCCAAAGCATAGAATATCTACCTGGATTTTAAGATAAGCGCAAATCTTACACTGCACTACAGTTTCTTCAAATGCACAGTGAGTGTTCCCTCCCAGTTCTGCAGTCCCTTCTCCCACTGGCTCAGCAGCACAGGAACAATGACAATGACAATCACCTTGGCAATCAGCAGGATCCTTCCCCTGCAAGGGGCTGAGATACAGGCTCCAGAGACTCAGATCCTATCCAGCCAAGATTACTCATTGGATCAACAGCATCAATAGCAGGGGTCCCCTGAAGGAAGCTGCCCTCTGCAAAGCTGGCATTTCATCTGTCTCAGATGGCCCCACATACACTTGCAAAGAAGTCAGACCCAAAGGGTTATGGGCCAGGAAAAGAGAGGGGGCTAGCCCCTCTTAGGCAAGGGGGAGGTGAGACCAAGAATCAGAACTGTGGGAGTAACAGCATCAGCTAGACCGTGCAAGGGGACTCTTAGGGCTGTAAAAGCCTCTGCAAACACCAGCTCTGACCCTCCAGCAACCATAGCTGCCATGTTTTGTGTTCCCAGCACTGTGGGAAAGGTGGGAAACAGCAATCTTGGGAGCATAGGGGCAGTGCCAGGAGCAGCTCTGCCACCTAACCCACAAGGCAGGATGAGGCTGCAGAGGTGAGTAGGCTGTTGCTCATGCTAAGTAGTTTGGACTTTTTCCTGGGGGCAATGGGGAGCTATGGTGGGTTCAAAGCATGGGAGTTCCCTGGGTTTAAGTGATTTCTCTGGAGGCTGGGTAGAGAACAGGTTAGCACAGTGGTTCTCCAAGTTCAGTCAGTCCCCAACCAGCAGTATCAATGACACATGAGAACTTGATAGAAATGCAAATTTACATGTCCTGCTCCAGACCCCGTGAATCAGCATGGGGCAGGGGCCCGGCTCTCTGTGTTTAATGAGTGTGGGAAGCACTGGGTTAGACGCTCGTCTAATTGGCAGGACATCCATTAGGACGCTTCTGCAGTGGCCCAAGAGGGTGCTGAGGGGACCTGAAGGTGGGTGGTGGTAGTCCAGGGAGTGGAGGAAACAAGTAGCATTAGGAGGCCAGAGGAACAAGTCATAGTGGCAAAGAGTAACTGCAGAGGAGGCGCAAGTAAATTCACGGGCTCCTTGGTTCCTAGGCTGGTTGGAAGGAGGTGCCTTTTGCTGAGAGAAGAAACATGGGAGGTGGCCAGGAGAGGGGTGGGGAGAGAAGCAAGTTTGTATAAGGGGCCTCCCCAGTCTTGTCTCCCCACCCTGGCTTCCCAGGCCCTCAGTTTCACCACTTGGCAGTTCTAGATGACCTGCAGGAGCACAGGCAGGACCCCAGCGTCTGGGTGTGAGGTCATCCTGGGGACGCTGCAGTAGCGGACCCTCAGGAGAGGATCCTGTCCTTGAAATAAACATTTGGGAATCACCAGAGAGCATAATGATTGCAGATCAAACTCGGGAGCTGCCTGCCTGGACTCAGGGTTTCTGGTCTACCACTGACAAGCAGAGCCACCCCAGGCAAGTTTCTCAGCCTCCACTTCCTCATCTGTAAACTGGGGTGGCAAGAAGAGGACAACTGTTTGTGAACTCTTGTGATGACAAAATAAGTTAGTAGCATTTAGAACAGTTCCTGCAAAGAGGGATTAGTATCAATTATTAGCTGCTATTATGGCTGTTATTGTCATTTTTATTACCCCTCAAAGTGGAGAGATTTGAAGGAAATGATCAGGTCTGAGGTGGGAAGACCAAAGGAATCCTTCTCCGTGTCCTATGTTAGCAGCCTCAATGCCAGTCCTGACTTTGCGGGGTGGGGCACGGGCGCTCCCCTCCTCCCTCTGTCTTATGTTTCTTCCTTCCAACCCCCTTCTCTGCCTGCCTCGCCCTCAGCACGGCTCTTCTCAGCTGCTATCAGTTGAAACAAAGTAGGATCTAGGGCATATCCAGTGGGTGGCGAGGCTGGAAGACAAATCTTCTGGCGAGAAAAAGATATTTAATCCATATGCGTGTCGATCACCTACGGGGCACGCAGGCCTGGGAGAGAGCCCCTGACCTCCGGGCCCTGGGCTGGAGGCTGAAATGTGGGCGCGTGAACAGACGTCAGTACAGAGTGAGAACAGCGAGGAGGGGGGCACAGAGGCCCCGAGGAGAAAGCTTTTATCTCTAACTGGAGCCCTCCCCCAGTCCACTAACAATTTGTGTTCTTGCTCTGGAATTATGCAAGCTTAAGAAATCTGCTATTGGAAAAGGAAATGCCAAGACAGCACCGACTCATCTTTTTTCTAAATGTCCCATCTTTTCCAATCTGGGTTTTGGAAGCAGGGCCCGTTGGCATCAGGAAAAGAAGCGCTATCCAAGCTCAGAGCAGGCAGCTCTCCTGCAGCATTGTGGGAAACAGAAACCGTCAGCACCTGCCCCCCAAAAGGAGGCAGCGGGGGGCGGACCCAGAGCTGCAGCTTGCAGGGGTGCAGCTGACAGAAGTCCCTGGTTTCAACCGGGGTCAGTCGGCTAGATGGCTGGACAGAAATAGAATCCCGAATGGGGTCTGAGAGCTAATGGAGAAAGGCCCAGAGACACAGACAGACTCCCCAGAGATGCAAAGGTTGTGCAAAGAGCAGGAGAAACACTGAGAGGAAGAGAAAAGAGACCCCCAAATGGGAAATCGTCAAAGGAGGCCCTGCGAGGCCAGTGAATGATGGAGAGAGCTCATAACTTCTTTTTCAGCTGGCCCAAAGGAGCAGAGAAATGTGATCATGGAAACTGGAACGAGGCGCTGGGAGAAGGGTGGGAAGAAGACGTCTATCTGATGCCCCAGCCTTAGGCATGGAAATAGTTGATGCTCCTCCCGACACAGCGCAGAGGTGTGTGACCCAGCGATTAGGAAAGAATGTGTTCCATCATCCCCGCAGGGCAACCCGCTTCAGTTTCTTGCTTTTCCAAACCCTGCAAAATGATCCCCTCTCCCCACGGGTCCCATCACCCTCTCAAGTCTCATTGGCTGCACAGGAAGGCAGTTCTCAGTGCGACACATCTGGGCAAACCAGAGACTTCAACAGCATCTCATAACAGCACAGGCTCTTGATGTGGGAGAAATAATGAAACACCTTATTGGTGAAGCAAATATCAAAGTGCAAAGGGAGTGCTCAGGCAGAGAACGCAGGGAAATTGCTTCCTTCTGCATCCATCCCCCAAGCAGGGGTCCTGTCCAAGTTGGGTGGGGATTTCCTGTTGGTCTTTTTTGTTTCTGTTTAGAGTTTAATATATAACATGGTGGGTGCATTTCAAGAGGAACATATGCTCCTATTATTAATACAGAGTAACTAGTGAACTAGTGACTATGTCCCAGATCATCAAAGGGGACTCTCCTCCCTCATCCCCCTCATCTTAAAAGGTAAAGTTCCTATTTTATTTAAAAATATATCAATGCACATGATAGGAAAAAACAACAGAAGAAAAAAGAAGCAAACCCTAGTCCCACGACTCGAAGAAAATTACTTATTATAATTCTCCCCAGTCTCTCTGTCTCTATATACTCACTCTCCTCTTCCACTGTTAATTTTCTTTTCTGAACAACCAGTAATTAAATGGAGCTACACTGAATTATTGTTAAAGGGTATAGTGGACGCAGGCTATTTCTGGCTGCCCAGCATCTGTTTCACCTTTGTTTGATGATTGTGCCCATACTATCTTTTAGGTATTACTTTTCCACTGAATATACCTGGTGGGAATGTCCCTTTGGATGTCCTGTGTTCCCCAACCTCAGAGAAGGAACCTGATGCTCCCTTGCTGGAATTTGAACTGTGAATAAGGTGACCAAAAAGAAAAGAAAGGAAGAAAATGGTTGAAGCTCATGCATCCCACTGCAATTTCCAAAAAACTGTTGCATTGTTCTTGCCACCTCTATGCACCACCCTCCTCGAGAAATGCCTTGGTTCCTGAGCCTGCTTCTCCAAACTTCTAGTCAATTCTAGGAACTCCCCCATGCCCTTTCAGCAAATTTCCTTTTGGCTTAAGGCCAAAAGAATCTGTTTCTGTTGCTTGCAACCAAAAAATACTGAATGAAAATGTGGCTAAAAGAGCACAGGGACCAGGACACAAAAGGAAAAGTCTGCCCAGCTGCTATGCTACCACTTAACAAGCACTGCCATCCTCCCAGGAGTCCACATTGCCTTTAACCAATTCTCTGCGCCAAGATGCTGGTGTGGTAGATTGGTTGCCTTAAAGACCTTGATTTTTCACCCTTATGTGTAAAAATACTTCTTTCTATGTCAAATGTCAGCACCTCCTCTGAAGCGATACAGTCTATCTCCACACCCTTCAGCCTGGGCTGGCCTTGTGATTTGCTTTGGCCAATAAAATGCAGCAGAAATAAAGATGCGCCTAATCAGAGCCTGAGCCCCTAAGAAGCCCTGGGTGCTTTTTCTCACTCTTGGATCCCAGCCTGCTCCACAAGAACAAGGCTAGGCATGTCCGTTCAATTGAAGAACTGCATGAATCAGACAAGAGATATCCTACCTGAGGCCATACTAGTCTGGCCAGCCCCATGCTTCCCGTTGACTGCTGATCTATGAGTGAGCCCAGCCAAGATCAGCTAAGCCCAGCTCAGAGCAGCAGGACCACCCATGTAGCCCATAGACTTGTAAGCAAAATAAATGCTTATTATCTTATATGGACAAAATAAGAAAATATGATCTGAAGAATATTTAACTGCTTGTGGGACAAAATAACCATCAATTGAGACTCTCCCAGAAATGCCATAAAACACAGGGTAGTCCTACCCAATGCCTCAGTTGATCTAGCAGTGTTGATAAGAACATGAGTCCTAGAGTCAGAGGGCCTGGATAAAACCCTCAATCTGCCACATATCAGCCGTGACACTGAGCAAGTGTGCTACGGTTTCCTCATCTATAAGAAGGTGAGAATGATAGGACCAACCTCAAAGGTTAAATGACAAAACACGCATAAAGGGCCTAAACCGATACCACTCATTGTAACGTCAGCTATTATAAATATTATTCTTCTGTTCAGAGTCAGGACATTTGAAAAGAATCACAGTATTTTGTTTCTTTTACTTGGTTTGGTCATCTTTGCCTTCTAATGGGAGTAGTATTTTTCATTTAATGTATTATTGATATGGTTGAGGTCAATTCTATCATACAGTTATTTTTCTATTTCTTTTGGATTCCTGACTTCTTTAGGATATATTAAGTGTTCAAGTTCCTCCTTTATTAGATATACATTTATATATCTACAACTTAGAATATATATTATAAATATATGTAACTTACATAATTTATAATATATGTTTGTACATATAATTTATAATATCTATAGCACCATTCTTTCGGTGGTTACCCTAAACACTACCAACATGCATCCTTAATTTATTAAAGTCTAATATAAATGAGCATTTTACCAGAAGCATTTTGACTTTGGCTTCCCCCACTCCCGCCCCACTCCTGCTTTGTGTGATTGTTGCAGTATCCAAGGCTTTGGGTAACATTATCCTGTTTCAGGGAGAACTCGTGTTTGCTTCTGTCAGGAACCTGGGCTGAAAATCCAACCAGAGATTTTCTGCAATTGAAGTGACCAGAAGCTAGGCCTCAATCTTTGTGAGGACTGGTTTGTTTCCAGTTCTCCCTGCCTCCTACTGTGGCCTCTCAACCTCAGCATTATTGACATTTTGACCAGATCATCTTTGTGGTGGGGAAGCCGTCCTGTGCCTTGTAGGATGTTAAACAGCATGCTTGACCTCTTCCCACTAGAAAACAGTAGCACTCCTTCAATTGTGACAACCAAAAATGTCTCCAGGCACTGTCCAATGTCCCCTGATGGGGCAAAAGCATCCTCACTGAGATCCATTGTCCTAGGGTATAGCCCTGCAGGATCCCCCCAGTCCCTGGGACTGTCAAAGCCCAACTCAATCCTTGGCCTCCTTGTTGCCTTTTCGGGAAGAGGGGGAAAGCTGCTCCCAAGAGGGAGCTCACCTTCCTGGTCTCTCCTCTCACAAGTCTTGGACCCACACATGCTCCCTGCCTTGTGAGCCTCTCCATTGCCTTCTTACAGGTATTCGTTTGCTTTTCTAGTTCTCAGCAGAAACATTGGTCTGAAATGACATAGTCAATCATCTCAGAACCCAAGAATTACAGTCACTTGAAAGTAAAATCTTAAATAATTTCAGTTGAATATAGATGCAGAGGACTGAATGTTATCTGCAGAGCTGTTTGGTGCAGGGCACAAGAGGGAACACATGACAGATGATACCAGGCCTGTTCTTAAAGGAGTTGGGGACTGAATAATTCTTTACTGCGAGGCACAATCCTGTGCAATGTAGGATATTTAGCAGCATCCCTGGCCCCGATACAAATAATTAAAGCACCTGTCCTTAGAGGAAGTTACTCTCTAGATGGTATATGCACATGTTAAAAGCTAAAAGAAAGACTTCAATTGAGCTACAAAGTACATACACATCTCCCCTGCACACCTCCCCCCCTGCCCCCCAAAAGCATGTAGTAGAAAACTGGAGAAAAAGACACTTATTACAACCTAAATTCAATCCCCTACTCTTTACCAGCCACGTGATCTTGGCCAAGTAGAGGTTTGGGGTCTTCTGCAAAATGAGGTCGTAGGATTAGATGATCCATCTCCAGAGTCGCTTCCAGCCCTGACAGAAGAGAAGTCTATAAGAAAACAGGTTTGTGATTATTTAGCACAGCAAATACAGCCAAGGGGAAACAACATGTTTATGAAAAATCAGTCCTATCCTGTTGATCTCTTCCCATTAGAAATGATGTTCCTAGTTGAGAAAGTCAAAAAAGCCCATCAGATGCAGGATGTCTGGTTTCCAGATACATCTGACAAAACACATCAAAATGTCCTTCTGAGTAAACTGGAGACGTGTGGGCTTGTGCACGTACACAGCTTGGACAATTAATTATGACTGGTTGATTGCCAAGACCCAAGAACTCTGCTGGCCTGTAGCTGTAGAGCTCTAAAGGCAGTCCCTGGTGTTGCACTCCCATGGGACAGCAGGCTCTCAGGCCTCTTGCAGCTTTATATCGATGATTTGGATGACAACCAAGACCGCATTTCATCAAATGCATGGGCTTTTCAAAGATGGAATACATAGGGAAGGAAAACGAAATCATTTCCCTGCCTCCTCCCTTCAGAGGCCACCTTCCTCTTATGAATGAGACGTTAGGGCCGTTTTCTCCTTCCTTCACGTCTGCCTCTGAGTCGGTTCACCCTCCTGCCTGCGTCATCGCTGGTGCTGAGAGGACCCTTGGCTTACAGACTCGGCTCTGCATTCATTCCCCAGAGCACCGCTCACACGAGAAACTCTGCTTAGCAAATGTTTCCTGTGGTTTTGGAGGTAGCAGAGAGTATCTGCAGCAGAGAACAGAAAACAGCTTCAAATTAAAAATTAGATATTAGACCCCTAGAAACATATTTCCTTTCCCTGCCACAGAGGGTGCCTTCTGCCTTCGTGGCTCTCCCTTTGCCTCAGCAGCCTGCCAAGTCACTCACGTTCCTCCATGGCTCCTACACAACGTCCTGGGCCCTGATAACTTCGCATCTTGACTGCAATTGGATATTCAAAATTCTGTCTTCTTTTACTGCACAGCCCTATCCTGGTCTCTACTTACCTCATCTTTACCATCTGTGTGCCTAGGGTGGGGTGTGAGAGGGGTAAGAGGGGGCCCGACTTCTTCAACGAAAAGGCCTACCAAGGAATTTTTCTCAACTATAGACTTATTTACCCAAGAGATGAATTTTGCCTTTAGCATACAGTGGAATTTAAAGGTCTCCTCTGATTCTGGAATTCTATCGTTCTGTGGTTTAAATTGACTTGTCTTCGAACAGTTAAATCCTTAAGAAACAGTGAGGCCCTGGGCAGCGTGGCCCCGGTGGTTGGAAAGATGGCACGTGTGATTCCCGGTCAGGGCACGTACCCAGGTTGTGGGCTCCATCCCCGGTTGGGTACCTACAGGAGGCAACTGATGTGTGTTTCTTTCTCTCTCTCCCTCCTTCTCTCTAAAATCAATAAAAAACAGCCTGGCCGGGCGTGGCTCAGCAGTTGAGCTTTGACCTAGGATCCAGGTGATCAGGGTTCGATTCCCTGTCAGGGCACATGCCCGGGTTGCGGGCTCGATTCCCAGCAGGGGGCCTGCAGGAGGCAGCCAATCAATGACTCTCATCATTGGTGTTTCTATGTCTCTCTCTCCCTCTTCTTTCCTCTCTCTGAAATCAATAAAGATATATTTTAAAAAATAAAAATAAAAATAAAAAGCATCCCCAAGTGAGGACTTAAAAAAAAAAATTTCTAAAGAAACAATGAGCACTAGCTACCCCCCGAACCCCCTTCAAGGAGTGGGGGTCAAAGGTCCCTAGAGAGCGGTGATGAGCGCCATGCATTTGCAAGTCTCCTTTTCTTGTACATCTGTACAAACTTGAATATACACTTGCCCCCACTGGATCAACAGAAGCGTAAAACCCAGTAGAAGCAGAAGCGGTGGCAGAGGCTGAACTGGAGTAAAAATGATTTGGAGGGAAAATTCAGGCACCGATCTGCAGCTCAAGGGAAGAAAGTGTCCGGGCAGAAAGAGTGGACTAATAGGTTCAGGCTTTGGTACCAAAGACCACGGTCTCCCTTTCTACCTGTTCCGCGCAGGGGCCGCCACGGGCTCTGCCAGCAGATATTCGCACTCGCTGAGTGTGCCTGCCGGGAAGTGGGAGATAGATACCAAGACAGGTGGCTCTGGTGAGTGCGGGTGCATCTCACGTCAAGTTTACGAGCCAAATGGTGTTTTCCAAGTTCTGCCTCCCCAAGCCCATCCACAGCAGACCTGCTAACTCAGGCCGTGTCCCGCCCTTGAAGCCCCTCCTGCCCCTCCCATCACAGTCATCTTTCTTTCTTCTGATAATAATAAATGGCTCTTGGAGGGTAAGCATGGGCTGCCCTGTGCAACATTATGACTTATGCTTCATCTTTGACAGATGTAGATCCTTGAAGGCCATAAGAGAGCCACCTTCTCTCCGTGTCCATCTGGCCCGGCATCTCTCCACTTATTCAACACATACTTGTCAACACCCGCCATGTGCTTTGCCCTAGCAAACCAGCGTAGTTCTAGAGAAGAGCAATAATAAAGACATTAAAAAGGAGGAGTCTGGCTCCTGTTAAAAACCTACGTATGATGATTTTTTAGGACCAGCCACAAAAAAGGGAGGAAACCTTGAAAACAAGGCTTTCCACTCTGAGTACTCAATATTCTTCCACTCTTAGCCCTCCCTCTCATGCTCCCCCGACCCCAGTGTTTCTAAAACTGCTAGAACCTTTTGTCCCAGGTTTCCTCTACAACCAGACAACCCCCACATCTGTGCTGATCCACCTGCCCCTCCCATCAGGACACCTGAAGATAAGACCACGGTGCTCCTCCCTACCTCTGGTCGATAGGACTTTAAGCCAAGCTTGAGCCTAGAAGAACAGAAAGCACCTTAAATTGGACAAGGATCTGAAATTTTGACATTAAATTGGAAGGGGCTATTTCATATCTAAAAACAAGATGATTCATTACTCAAAATTATTGTAAAAGCCACAGGACTTGCTGGCAATATCATCCTTGGCAAATCCTTCCAGGCAGGTTTGAAGCTGTGATAGGTGAAAAATAAAGTTATTTCCTGATCCTAATTTACCAAATATAGCCTGTTAAAATGCCGGTTAGTGAAGCAAAAGAAAAGGTGAGAGGGAGGCAAATGGGGATGAAATCTGCTTTAGAAGCTGGGAAGGCTGAGGAGGCAATCTGTAGTGAGAGAAGGAGCCATCTCTGTGAAGAGGGGAAGAGATCATTTCAGGTGGAGGGAAGGTCATGTGCAAAGGCCCTGAGGCAGAAATGAGGCAGCAGAACTATGAGGTCAGCAGCAGGGCAGAACATGTTACACACACACACACACACACACACACACACACACACACACACACTCCCTCAACTGCCAGGAAGTTCAGAACTAAATTTCATGTTCTAGTACAGTAATTTTCTCACCTCTTCTCCCTTTCCAAAAATACCGTTTCCAATCTCTCCTTTAACATAATTTCAACATGAGAATGTACTTTTTGGTTCTTCATGAATGCACCACTTCAAATCCATTTTAAAGATTTTTTTGCACAACCTGCCCCAAAGAGAAGAATGAGATTTTTTTCTTAACAGTTTGGAAAACAGGTTTAGAAAGTATTGCCAATTATCAAAAAATGTTTTGATTCCTTTTCTCACCAACAGTTACATGGAGCAGTCTGTCTCAGGCTTGACCCTTCAGGACAGCCAATCCGCACAGACCCATGGCCAGCGATGAAGATAAGCTGCAAACACCTCCTAATGTTTGGGACCATTTGCCAAGAAACGTCACCCACTCTTACGCACTCCAGACCAATTTTAATGGCTGATATGCATTGAGCACTTGTTCTGTGCCAGGCACCATGCTAAGTACTTTACATATATTTTAATAATCCATCATCATAAAAGCTGTTTAAGGTAAAAACTATTATTATATATTCCGATTTTATAGCTAAAGAAACTGAAACAGGAGAGTGTTAGTAATGTATCCGAGGTCAACCAGATAGTCAATGGTGTCACCAATGTGTTCACTCTAAAGCTATCTGCTTCTGGTGCTAAACTTTTGTGTTTGAGACCCTCACCTTGACTCCCACCACAACCCCACCCTGATGAGATGTTCCACTATGTCCTCTCTAGCTCATGGACCTTATCTGTCTGCCATGTGCGCTAGCTTGGCCCTTTGCCTACCTACCCACCATCACTTCCCATGGGAAATCTCAGGCCTAACTCAGGCCCTAAATCACCACTGTTTCCATGTAGGGGCCAACGGGATCAAGATAGACAGTGGTGTGCTAGATAAACTTATAAAGGTTTATGGGAGCCAGTCATGTGCATTACCTCTTAATTACGCATTCAGTGACATCACGTTGGCTAGCTTGTTATCAGCCACAATGGGAGTATTTACACCACAGAAATTGGCAAACACCACAAAGGTGTTTTGGTAGGGAGAGCCTCATTTACCAGGATATCACTTGGGACAGACAATAGGAATAATAACAAAAACATCTCTTAGACAGTCTTTTCTTCAGAGCCCTTGATAAATTATTCTGAATTCCCAGGACCCCATCAAAAGAAGCTCAGCTGAAATTGTACATGTCAGAGCCAGCTCTCCTTGCCCAGGATACAAATCTCCTTCCTCAGCCTGTGCTGCTTTCCTTGCCGCATTAAGAGAAACAGGCTAGGAAACTTTTTCATGCTTTCCTACATTCTGTTGAGCTTGCAGTCTTGCTGGAAGGAGGGAGCCAATCTCAGGTGCTGAACATCAAATTGGTTATTGGAACAGCTGCTGCTTTCAGCTGAGTAAGCAGGACATTCAAGGGTGGTGCTTTCTAGCTATGGTGCTTCAGCCAGTGAAAAATTAGTGTTAGGGATAGAAAATGAGAAACAAAAGAAAAACCATCTGATGGCTTGATAGGAGCCATGTGTTTACACTTGGCATGAAAGGAAGGATAGTATAGCACAAAAGGAAGGATATGAACAGAAAGACCTGTATCCGAGCCTTGGCCCCTCCACTGTCTGCATGTTCTCATGGGACAAAAAGTTAGGAGAGAAAGAAAAGGCGTAATGAATGTAAGGGAGCCATCCTCCATCTGAAGAAGCAGAGACTCTGCTAGGACAAGAACTTGGTGATGGTTTTAGCACACCACTCATTCACTTGGGCAACTCAGTGTTCACTGGGCACCTACTATGTGCCGTGAGGTATGCTAGATACAGATCTGACCAATACTGACACAGCTCCTGCCCTCATGGAGCTTACAATCTACTGGCGAGTAGAATCATTAAATGCGCAGTACTAATAAGGTGTGATGTTTGTTATGACAAAGAAAAGGAATGAGCCATGAGGGCACAACAGGGAGGAGCTGTGGCTGACCCAGTCCAGGGACCAGAAAATAAATCCTGCTCACAGAGCAAAGGGCAAAGTAGCTAGAAAACCAGAACACACAGGGTGACAGCATGACCGGGACTCATCGCTCTTGCGATGGTCTTGTAAGAGCACCAGAGAGGGCCAGACTCTAAAGGTTTGGAAGTCAGAACCCTGGGTTCAAATATGACTCTACTACTGACAAGCTGAGCAAGTGACTTAGCCTCAGTGAGCTCGGGACCTTTACCATGTGTGGGGACAGTCATATTCTTTACCTTCCAGACTAACTATTTGAATTAAATTAGTGTGGGGTATAGGACCCTGCATGGTGCATGGCCTATGGCAGGTGCCCAATAAATGATAGCTATATATATATAAAGATTAATCGATGAGAATTGTATTTTAAAAACTAAGGATCTCTTCAACTGCGCACACAGGCCACTTGGTGAGTAAATGCCCAAATATCTATCAGCAGAGGGATTTAATGAGGCTTAGCCAGCCTGTCCTGTATGGCAACCTGAGAGTTTGCCCAGCAAGAGGCTTCGGAAGTGTTTGGATTAATCACATGCAGAATAGTCAGCATTTGTTTTCAGCATCAGAGGCAGCGCACACCTTCCTTTCCAACCCACCTGGTCTTGCTTTATCCAGAATGTTGTTCCCGCCTGCAGGGACCCTACTCCCAGGTTTTCCCAAGTGAGTTTCCATTTCATCCTCAATAAGTAGCAATCGCAGAAATGTGATTTAATACATTTGCCTTTGGAAAGCCTTTCTTTTAAAGAAAGTCATGAATCAGGGGGCAAGTCCATTGTCCAATGACGTGTGCCAACTTGAGAGTAGAGAAAAGCTGGTCATCACCGAGATTTCTGTAAGCCTCTTGAAAGTCTGAGTGGGCATCGATCCACTCAGTGGCTCCACGGCTTCCCTGCAGTGCGCTGCCTCGCCTGCACCTCGCCGGGGACGCGGTGAACTTGAAGTCTGCGCGGCCTCCGTGTGCTGCACCCACGAGGGGACGCTGGACCGCAACGCGTGGTCTCTGCACCTGTGCTCACCTTTAACGTAAATCATCAAAGAAGGCTCAAAATGCAAGTCGATCGGTCTCCCGTTTTAATTCAGCAAGACATTCATGGCTTTGTTCCTTGGCCAGACATGCCAGCGAGGTATTTTCACATATTAATGTGACATGACTGGGACGGTCATAATAACTATGACAAGATAAAGGGAATTAGTTAAAACTTAATTAAAACCACATGGATAACCAGTAAAACACTGTATGTTTAGTGCCTTGAATTCTTTGTTGCTGGATTGGAAAAAAAAAAAACCACAAACAGAAGAAGCAGCTTTGCAGCAAATACAAGGGCCCCAATTAATAAAGAGCATTTCACCCTGGTCTGAAATGACCAGATCAAGATCAGAATCCAAGGAAATGAAACGGGCGATTGTGGTACCTGTCAGTCCTCTCCTGGCCCGCGAGTGACAGGAAGTGGAGCTCTCATCAACCCAGAGACTGGAAGCTCTAAGTCAGGGGTTATGACATCTTAACATGCTTATAAATGGCCGGTTTGGGGATCTGCCCCAGACATTCTGATTTGCTGAGCCTGGCGCAGTGGGCCTGAAATGTTCATCTTCAGCTGGCACAGTCCAGTGTTAAGTTATTTCTAATAGAAAGGCATTTGGTTATGAGAGGCGATGTGGGGAGATACTCTGAGATGATGGAAAATCCTGCTCTTCATTCAACATTTACCCCGAGTGTTAGCATCCGTGGCTGAACCCATTATTATATCACAGTTGCAAAATGGCAATGTCCCTAACTCCTACACTTAGGGGTTGGCATTTATTATTTCTTCCTTCTGTACCTATGAGTTGGGATATATTACTTCTTCCTTGCTCCCTTCTCCATGTGTGAGCTGGGATTTTCCTGTAAGGAAGAGCTCTCCCACTGATTGTGGGTGGTATTTACTGTCTTCGTGGGTGACTCATCCACTCCTGTGATTTATTTGCAGCGCTCCTCTTGTCCCACATTTGACCCGAGGCGGCCCCTTCAGACTGGCTCCTGTAGCTTTTAAGCACGTTCTCACTTTCTGGGCAGGAAGATGTTCCAGGCTCATCGGCTCTGTCCCTGCCCTGGAATCAGACATCCTCTGAGGAGCCCTCCTTCCTCTAGCGGGAAGTAGTATTAGAAAATAAATCGCTGTACTCCGAGGACCCAGCATCATGTCTGTGGCATTCCTGCCCAAAATGCATATCCTAAATGAATCAAAAATAAACATCAGGCGAACCAAAATCAAGAGGCGCTCCCCCCAAAATGAAGTCTGTGTTCTTCAAAAATGTCAATGCCCAGAAAAGCAGAGAAAGGCTAAGGAAAGATCCCAGATAAAAGGAGGCCCAAGAGGCACAAAACCCCAATGTGACCCATGATACTGGTTTCGATCTTGATCAGAATCTTCAAAAATGTTATATGAAGAACATTGGGGACAACAGGTAAAATTTAAATAAGGACTAAAGATTAGACAATAATATTGTACTGATACTACATTTTCTAATTTCGAGAGAATGATAAATGTAACATGTGGGGAAGGGTATAGAGAAATTCTTTGCACTATTCTGGTAACTTTTCTGCCAGTTTAAATTTATTTCCAAATATAAAGTTTTAAAACAAATTGACAATGTGGCATTAAGGCAAGTTTCCTGAAGTGTGCTGCCGGCCCAGGTATGAATGATGATGACAAGTTTTCAGGTAATTATATCTATTTTAAGAATATATTAAAACAGCCTTAAAATAGACATAACAAGAGCATCTAACCCATAATTTTACAAATATTAGTACTTAGTGGAAGCTAAGTTTAAAGGAATCCATTTAAGGAAAAATATTCAGTAAATAATAGCACAGGTGCTAGAAAATCCCTTGAGGTTGGTGTAAAATGCAGGTTCTGACTCAGTAGGTGGGGGGCTGAGATGCAGCATTTCTGACAAATCTCCCAGGTGGTGCTGATGTTGCTGGTCTGCGGTCCACACAAAAAGCCAGGGACTTAAGGCACCGAGCAGGATGGCTGACCCGCAGCACATCCCACAGAAGTTTGCTTCTCTCCTATGCACCCACTGTTCATTTTCTAAAGGGGCTGTTAGCTGAGAGATACTGAGAAAAGCCAACCAAAAGAGGAACGCAAAAACGCTCTAAGAAACTCACAGCTCTCACTAGAGGCTCATTAGGGTCAAAAGAAGATATATTTAACCCTAATTAAGATAAAGGATTCCTCATTAGGCTGAGAGAAACTCTCCGAGTAAAACCTCCAAGGACACGTTGACTTCTGTCAGATCCCTGTCAGAAAATGTTCCATCAGGGAAGCACACAGAGAGCGTGAGGAGTGACAGTCCTGACTAATCCTGAAGGCATCTTTAATATTATAAAGCTCAGGAAATAATAATACCTTCATCCTGAGCAATTGTTTTAAACGTTTTAAAACCCTTTACATGCATCAATTCACCCCAGTGCTCACTTCTTAAAGCTGCTATTGTTCTACTCTAAGTGGGGCTATGAGCTCCTTCAGGGTGGGGGCCATGCCTGGCTCACGTGTGTATCCCCAACACTGGGCAAAGGTCTGGCGTCTGGCAGGCGTTCGGCAGATACTGGTGTGAAGAGATATTTTCTCCTGGTCCTCAAAGACATAATCTCCCCTTTCACTGAATCAAAGCTACCGTCCATTCTATGACGCACTATTATTTTATGTATCTCTAAGGAAGAAAGAAATGCCTCCATTGACACCTCGTGCACCCCCATTTCAGAGACGTTAAAATGCGGGGTAGAAACGTGCACCTTAGAGCTGGGAGGCTGCAGCATTTGTACTCTTCCAGGGAGTCACCTACCCCAAGTGGACAGAAAACGCTTAATGGTAAACACTAGAATTGCCCAAGAAACTGTGGGTAAGAAGGACCACAAATAGGGACAGGAGGGTGTTTCTCTGTAACATAAAATGCATCACAGTTTCAATGACTTTGGGGCAGGTGGGAATCTCTGTGAGACTGCAGTCAGGTTGGCAGCCACCTTTTCTCAGGAAAAGTATCGGTGGACTCTTGTCTTTACAGGGAAAAGCACAGACCAAAGGAACAGCAGAATCCATGCGACGGTGTAGTGAGGAAAATGGCCCTTTAACAGAAAGCATCCTGAAGAAGTGAGAGGAGGAGAAGGGGAAGGGGAGGGGAAGAGGAGGGGAGGGGAAGAGGAAGGGAGGGGAAGGAGGGGAGGGGAGGGGAGGGGAGGGGAGGGGAGGGGAGGGGAGGGGAGGGGAGGGGAGGGGAGGGGAGGGGAGGGGAGGGGAGGGGAGGGGAGGGGAGGGGAGGGGCCGTCACTGTCTCCAGTTACACAAACCTGTGTAATCGAAATCAGGGGACCCGGAGCTATAGAAATCCAGTGAGTGAGGCTGCTTGGAGCAACTGCAGAGGAGAAGACGAAGAATTCTCAGCCCCTGGTACAGGTGCCCCGATTCAGGGTGGATACTTTCTGCTGTGGGCCAAGGAACCATATTTGTGTTGACCAAGATGGTTCTCAACAGATGATCATATTGAATGCTAGACTGGGCCAAGTTACTCGGTGCCTCAGTCTCCTTATCTATAAAATGGCCATAGTCCTGGTCCTCCCCTCCCTTTGATATGAGGATGGAATAAGTGCACACACGAGAACCTTGGGAACAACGCCTGGCATGAAGTGGCCCCCGAATGAATGTTACTCATTTTTACTATTACGATCTGACCTATAGCTGTTCACAGATTTACACAATGACATGACTCAGCCCTGGGTTAGTGAGCATGCAACAGGTCACACAGGCCGACAGTGCTCCCATATTCTTATCCCAAATTTAAAAAAACAAATGTTGGACTTACACAGACAACAGGGAAATGGGTGGTGGCGGGGGACACCTTCTAGAAGAATCCAATTCTAGAAAACCAAGAGCTTGGCCTTCCAAAAACCAAGACTGCACCAGTTCCAATGAAGCCACCTTGCAGTTCCAGCAGCTCAGAGACCAGGCTGCAGGTGGCCCTGCTCAGTGTCTCCTTTCAGGGTGCAGACCGTGTGCTGTGTAATCTGTCTTGGGCACAAAAACACTAACCTCTGGAAGCAAATGTGTCTGTTAATAAACCAACACGCCACTCAAAGCGTCAGCCCCTCGAGGGCCCCGCTCCGGAGCCTCGCTGCAGCCACGTCGCCTTCATCAGCTGGTTCAGCGGCTTAGACTCAGTATAATTTGGAAATGTGAAAGATCCCAAATTATCTCATCCGGAGGTGACAAATCAAGTACAGGGCCCACAAGCCCAGACAGTTTACATGGCAAATAAACACAATGCACCCGAAGCAAGTGTATCAATCTCCTAAGAGTTTAGGGGAAACAAGTTTCTCTCTTATCTGAAAGATTAATGAACCAGGCGGTAACCTCGCCTCTAATTGTGGCTGGACAGAAATTAGGTGCTGTTTTTAATCTATTCTGCAGTAACATAGTAATGTCATGTCACAAAAGTTCATAAAGAGACGGTCTACACTTATCCATGGAATTATTTAAAATGCCCAGACACTAGCCATTCATGTGAAATTATTCAATTTTTCTCAGATATACTGTTTTTTAAAAAACTAGATGCAGTCAAATTAATAAAAGCATCTTTATACTAAATAAGACTTTGTTTTCCTACTACAGGCACAACTATAAAAAATATTTATTTATATAGCGTATTCCTGGCATACCCAAGCTAGCGCTGTCTCTTTCTGCCGCTTGGCTCCTCAGCCCATTCCTTCCCCTTGACTCTGAGTGCCTGTTATGTTCTCTGGATGTAGCCAGGGCCCCTCCACCTGCTTCCACAGCTGAGCTGGGGGAACCCCTGGAAAAGCTGGGGTGAGGGAGGAAGAGGAGGGGCAGAGGCGAATGAGGAGAGAGAACGCCAGGCCTGCAGGCAGGTGCCCCCAGAGCAGACCGAAAGCCCCTGGAGGGTCGCTCACAACGTGCAGCCCCCCTTCTACGCGCAGTTCAGTCGAAAGCAGTTAGAGTTCACGAAACTTCACGCGGTTGAAAATGGTCACACCGGGGAGCCCTCTTCCAGGTGGAGTGTATTTTTCCCTAGAATCCCACATCCCACCAACAAGACTCAGGGTGAGTACAGGGGAGGGACTCATCCTGAGGACAACTCCAGCTTATTAGGGCAGCAAGGGAGGGGATGCCCGCAGGGAGGCCCGGCTGGGGAGCCGCTGGAAGCCCGGCCGCGGCTGCGCGGCTGCTTCGGGCGAGGGGCCTGGATACAAGTCCAAGTGGGACTGTCCGTGTTACACTCATGTGCAAATCGATTTGGCAGGGCGAGTATAATGAACCGACTCTAGAATTTGGCCTTTAGTCTAAGTGATGAACTGTGCTCACCAAACAGCCCAGGAGGTTCTAGACTAGGCACATGCAGGTGAAACGGGGTGTGTGTGTGTGTGTGTGTGCGTGTGTGTTTTAAATTGACGTATTGTTTCATGTCTAAATTATCCAAGCCATGCATATTCAGCACATAGTAAACACTTGAGATATGTTATACATTAAATGGGCTTTTCTACTAAGGATTGGATAATCAAATGACTATAGAACACCCTCATTTAAGAGAGAACAAAAAAAAAACGAGAGGAGAAGAGGGGAAGCCCAGAATCCATTATTTCTTCTTTGTGACCACCTCACTTCTTGTACCAGAGAGGTCTACAGCAAGTGTAAGGAAACTGCACACCACTTACTAGCTGCATAACTTGGATGTTACTTCATGTCTCTGTGCCTCAGTTTCCTCACCTATAAAATGAGGTAATACTCGTCTTACTAGCTGCATAACTTGCATGTTACTTAATGTCTGTGTGCCTGACCTAAGGCCGCAACAGCAGCAATAAGCAGGTGTAAGTCAGAAAGGTATTTCTGACTCGGAACTGTAGGACACATTGGCCAATTAAACAGGGGAACACAAGAGAAGAGAAGTGGGTGACGTCGAGATTTCCATCTTGAATGGTCAAGTGGAAACTGACTTCATCAAGAAGAATCGGGCTTGGAGAGGCCGAAGGGAAGCCCAGCACTGCTGCTCAGCAGAGAGTGGGAAATACCAGTATGATTAGGAAATTTTATTTGTAGTGGATCCTTACAACTTACTTAGTTCCTGCGATGTTTAGAAAGTTTGACAAATATTCAGAGAGAGTAAAAAATATGGTCTATGTCCTTTTTGAACTTACATTTCTATAGCATCTTAACTAAGATTTTGCCTTGTCAAGTTCTCTCCAGACCCCTATTTTCCTTCATGGCAAAGCTCAGTTCCCATCTGCAGGGAGGGAGTTTTCTTCTTCCCCACAGTTCACAGCGCTCTCTCCCTCCTTGATTTCTGCTGTCAAAGCCCATGTTGACAGTGACTTTCCTTCGGTGTTTATATGAGGCCTTCTGCCTAATTTTCTCAGTTAAGTTTCCATAAATGTATGCCTTGTTTTTCCCAAATAAACAGGGAATATCTTCAAAGGCAAGAGCTGTATTTCATTTGTCTTTTTTTAATTCTGAAGACCTTTCCCAATGTCCATTGCCAAGTGGCAGCTCAGTTGAGCAGGACCTAATGAGATCAATTTTCAGCTTTTTCACTAATTTGTTACCTTGGGCCAGTTACTTATTCTCTCAGTTTCCTCATCTAAAAATGAAGACAATAACAGCTACTTCATTGTATGAAAGTTATCTGAGATAACAAATGCAAAGCACTCGTGAAGCTCCTATGATATAGCACGAATTTGCCAAATATTTGTATCAGGATAAGTTCGGATGTGCTATTTAACAGACAACCAGAGTGGTTTAAAATAATTGTGATTTATTTCTTCTTTGTGCTACACACTGAATGGATCAATAAGGGATTTCTGCTCACCAAGTCACTCAGGGACCCAGGCTGACAGTAGGCATCATCTTGAATGTTGCTGGAGCCATGTCAGAGAGAAAGGGAGCCCAAAAGGTCTCGCACCAGCAACTAAACACCAGAATGTGAATGACATGGCACTCAATTTGACTTCCACTTAATTCTGACCGGCCACGGCAGTCACAGGGCCTCACTGACCACATGGAGATGAAGAAGCATAATCCTGCCATGTGGCCAGAAGGAAAGGAGAAGTGAATCTCAGTCAAGTCTCTCTCATGGCCACCGAAATATTAGGTGTGTAATTATTGTCTTGCTGTTGATACAATAAGTACTTAGAATAGGAGCAGGTTCACACTGAAGACTCGATTAGTGTTAGTCCCAGTAAAATTTCCATATAAGCAACAGAGAAGGAGGAGAGTAGATGTGTTTGAGATGTAGTTAGGAGGTGGAGTTGATAAGACTTGGTGACTGAGTAGATGCCGGGGAAAAGGGAGTGTGTGAGGAGGATGACCCCCTGGTGTTCGGCAGAGCACCACCATCTCCAGCCAGCACACCTCAATAACTCCCTCATGGGTTCTGTTTGATCTGCTCTTGGCCTCTAGCAATCCATTCTACACTGCAGCCAGGATGAGTTTTTAAAACACAAATCTTATGTCACCCCACTGCTGAAAGCATTCAGGCCTCCCCTTATATTTAGGACAAAAGTTCAAATTTGTTAATGCAGAGCCTAAAGTTCTACGAGTTCCGACCCCAGTGTCCCCTCCAGGTGCGTTTTGTGACACCTTTGCTTTGCTCTCTGAACTCCAGCCTCATTGGCCCTCTTTCTGTTCTTCAAAATCAGCCTGTTTCCTTCCACCCCAGGGCCTTTGCACATGCTATTCCCTCTGCCTGGAACTCTCCTACCACCACTTACTCCCCATGTATCTAGATAGATAACAGGGCTTCAGATGCAACCTCCAAAGGTTGCTTCCTCCAGGTCAGTTCTGGTTCCCCCTTTGGCCATTTCCCAGCACCTGGTACTGGTAGTTTAGAGCACTCATCACAACCCTACTTCACTAGTTAATATGAAGCTACTTGTTTCATATCTATTCTCCCTGTTAGATTATAACAGAGATGTTGTCTCTTCTGTTCACTCTATTCCCAATGCTTAACACAGCTCTCAGGTCATAATAGGCCCTCTGTAAATGCTTACTGAATAAATAAATGGATGGATGAATGAACAAATATCCTTACAAACATAATTTTAGGACAGTATAATAGTTACTATCAGTTATGATTGTCATGTGTCCAGCCATTCTCCTATTTGTGGCCATGTAGATTGCCTTCAAATGTTTACTATTTTGATAAAAATACCAAGCAAGATGTAAAAACAAAATAAGATATTCGAATACCTGGTTCTAAAATTTTTCTGAGCAGAGAAACTTTCTTTAGGGAAAATCTCATATTGATTTTGGGGGTACATTGATAGTTTAATGTGTGCATGGCAACTGGCCCCCCAAACTTCAAAGAAGGGGAGTTAGCTGCTCTTACTGAAACAAGGAGATGAATTTTCTTGTTGTTCTGAGACAGAAGGAGTGGAAGAGAGAGAATGGGTGAGTGGAGAGGGAGGCAGGATGGGATGATGGGCGCTGAGTGGGCACGGGCCACGAGGCAGTCCCTGATCACAGGGTGGAGAACAGACTGTGGTTTGCAGTGCACCTGTCCCCATGAATCTTGGCTCTTAAATAGTACTTTTGGTGATGGTGGGGGGGTCCTCAGGACTGATGATGAAGGGACTAGAGTTCATATCTGAATTGGCATTCAAGACAAGAAGCTGCCTGAAAAGCAGCAGGAAGCAGGAGGCAGTCAGAATAGCTCCGAGTTTTACCCTGATTTCAACGGGCAGGGCAAGGAGAAACTGGCTCATATCTGGGTTACAAAGAAACCCGGAGCACAAACCTCACCCCCCTTCCTCTCAGCATATCTAAGATTGTCTCCTTCAAGATAAATTTCCAAAACTGGAATTACTGCATAAAAGGTAAAATGATGTCTAGCAATTTATAATCTCACTATTTTTTAGTGGAAAATTCTAAAGAATAAAGCAATACTATCTTTAGAAATGGTTGTCTTAGATTACGAGTTCTAGTTCTTACACTCTTTAAAAGTACACACACCATATGTCCTTAATAAATGACTACTGAATTAAATTTCTACCACTCCTGGTGCTTAAAACTAGCTGCTTAATATGGACACCCCCCCCGCCCCCCATCACTAAGAAGGCTGCTGTATGTCTTGAATTTTTAGATCGTAAGTCTTTTATCCTATTACTTACAAATACCCCTCGAGCTTTCAAAATCATGTGTATTTCATAAGAATCTTGGTTGTGTGGATTTTCTAATTCTGTTAGAGTCTTGTTTTTCAAAGGTTCTTAACACCTGTACTCCAGACCAGCATAATGAGCTCACGGTGATTACCTAAATCTTTCTGGAATTCAAGTGAGATTTTACTTGTGTTTAGTTTTTTTAAATGTTACATTATTCTGAACCAGTACTTTTTTTTTTTTTTACCAAACTTGATTCTCCTCTTTAATATAGTTTATTTAATAATCTAGCCAATATGGTTGACCAAAAAAACACAAAAATATATAATTTCAGAATATATCAAGGAGCTGTTCTTTTGGACTCCATTGGATTTCTATTTGTTAAAAAAAAAAGAAAAAAGCTCTGAGACAAAAATACACTAGCCATTTTACCCTCTGTTTATACTTTATCAATACATTAAAGGTTTTTTTAATCAAAACTATTCTCTCTCTGCAATTGATCACTTGGCCTAATACAGCTGTGGTTGGGTTAGAGTCTAACCATATAATGTTTTCAAGGGCACAGCAATGCCATTTTAGAAACATATCCTACAGTTACACTCTCACAAAGATTTGCATACAAGGAGGTTTATTGTGTCATTGTGTGTAATATCAAAATGCACGAAACCATGTAAATCTCCAACATCAGGGCACTAGTTAAATTAATTAATTAAATTGCAGCCAATAAAAAAAGAATAAGATATAATTGCATGTGCCAATATGAAATGAATTCTAAGTTATATTTTAAGTAAATAAAGCAAACTGCAGAACGTTGTGTATAATATGTGTTTTGTATGCTTAGAATATTTCTACTGGATTACCCAAGAAATAATAATTGCTGCTTCTGGGAAGGCAGTGGGAGACATGGTTCTGAGATGGAAGGAAAATTTCATTTCATTTTTTGTTGAAATGTTTTCATTTTTACCATGAGCATATATTAATTTTTAGCTAAAAGTAGACAATAACATGGGAGGAGGGGGAACTTTGGGTCAACATTGCCCACAAAAAACAATCAAAATTCCTATCAATTTCAGTTAGTGATAATCAATTCAAATTGCAAGTGATCTATCAGGAGCATTTCAATATCTCGCCAAGTCTTGCTCAGAGTTTTAACCATGTGCTGACCGTCGCCGGCGCAGCCACTCAGCCCCTGATCACTCGGTGCACCCTCGCTGGGGCCGTGCTATGCCAGGCCCTGTGCCCGCGCGTGGCAATGCAGCATAATTAAGAACGAAGATGGTCCCGACCGCCTCAAACTCATGGTCCAACACGAGCTCATATTAAAACAAGCCTGGCCCAGCCGGCGTGGCTCAGTGGTGGAGCTTCGGCCCCTGCACCAGGGGGTCACCGGTTCGATTCGGGGTCAGGGCACAAGCCCGGGTTGTGGGCTCGATCCCCAGGAGGGGCGTGCAGGAGGCAGCCTTCGATGTTTCTCTCTCATCGATGTTTCTATCTCTCCTCCCTTCCTCTCTCTCTCTGAAATCAATAAAAAACATATTTAAAAAATGCTTTTAATAAGCCTGCTTTTTATAAGATGAAGAAACTTGAAGCCATTATCTGAAAACTCAGGCGACGGGAATGAATTTAGGGGAAAGAGGTTAATTGGAGGGAATCGTTCGGACTGAGAGCTGATACTGATCAGAAACAGACGGCTGAACCCTCTTGGCTGCTTTGCCTCCAAAATCCACAATTTTTAAACTGGATTGAAATTTTAAGAAAGGACAATAAAGACCAAGGTTATTCTCTCTTGATCTTGGTATTTTTCAGGAGGAAAAAAAATGAATATTATGGGTGTAGGTTACAGCTGTCATTACCTATCACAATTTTGTAATCTCAAAAATCTCACCAGAGCACCCAACTTTCAATTACCACTTTCTGGTTCATGCCTTTTCCCTGCAATTTTAAAAGAGTAAGGAAGGAAGAGAGGGAGGGAGGAACAGAGGGAGGAAGGGGATAAAAAGAAGAAAAAACTGGAAAAAGAATAAAGTAAAGAAGATTCCCGAAAGGGAAGGAAAAAACAATGGTCTGATCAATTATTCTGATATTGATTGCTGGTTTAAAAACTAAGAAGGAAAAAAAAACTGTACATCGAGGTTATATTTTGAAAACTGGTTCCCCAAAATAAAGAATAAGTGTGCTAAAAAGCAATTAATAAGCAATTTTTATCTGGGAAGTGAGTGATTTTTGTGCAAAGGGGGAAAAAAGGCTCCAGGCTTTGCCTCATCTCCGAGAAGCATCCCATATTCTTAGATGTGACGTTGCCTTGGTAACCACAACTTGGTGATCTCGTTATTTCAACCTAATCCTGCTTTGAAATTATAGTTGCTCCACCCTTTTGCCTGGCTAGCCTGATAACATAATCATTGTAAATGAGGACTGGGAAAACCAGCAGGATACAGTCCCTCCGGTGACACAGGACCAGTCTCACCTTCGCACAGAAATAGGCGAACAATTAAATGCCATGAATCTTAAACCCTAAAAGTGGATTTTCATGTGTGTGTTTTTTTTTACATGGTTTGTTATGCTCATTTTCAAAACCTACAGGTTGACTCAGTGTAGCAGGGTACCTTGATAATTACTATATGAAAATGGAAATTTCCTATTGGTGTTCAAAGAAGAAAATAAAGGAGAGCTACACTGTCAAAAGATGTTCTTAATTATGCATTTGTTTGGCCCAACAGCAAATAGAAACAGGGATCAGAATATAATTTTTTAACAAATAGAATGGGTACCTCGGTTTGTTTGCCCAGCTTATCTTCCTCTGGCTAAAGCCCCACAAATCCTGTGTCATCTTGAATTTGGATCCCTTTCATAAGAAAGGGGTCTTAGGAGACAGCGTAGCTCTAATTCTGAATGCTGCAAGTGTAAACACAGTTTAAAGGAGGTGTAATGAGCTCATTTGTTTCCATTTAATCTGGGCACTTTGAGATCTCTGTATTGCTGGAAAAGGGAAAATCCACCCTTTCTCACTCATTTCTTCTTCTTTTTAATTCCAGAATGACTAGGGTAGAGGAGTGCTGGGTTCAGATCTCAATAAAATGTTCATTCTGCATCCAGCTCATATAGCCTGGACAGCTATGTGACCCTGCCCCTTAGGATCCTGAGCTCCCCAAATGTCCCCTCCAGGTGACGCTTCCTATCTCTGACTGCCACACCCCAGCTTGTCTATTGTCTTCCCAAGAGATCCCCAACTGTTGCACTTGGGGGAGGGAGGTGACTTGGCTATCCCCCCACCACTTACTAGCTGCGTAACTTGGATCTTACTTAATGTCTCTGTGCCTCAGTTTCCTCATCTATAAAATGAGGTAATACTCGCCTTACAAGATAGTTGTGAGGGTTAGATCAGTTCACATACGTAAACTATTTAGAACAGCGTGAGTACACGTGAGTGTCCCAGGAGTGGACCAAAATTATCCTTTTCAGGATGCAGAAGAGTTCGTAAGCTCAATGAAGGCGGGAGGTGGAGAAGGCAGATCCCTTCAGAAAGAAGGAAAGAATGGCAAAGGATCCGAAGGTGCCACGTGGGTCGGTCAGCAGGCTCTCTGCTTTGGTCCACAAGGGATGGTGGGGAGAATTCACTGCGCCTGGCACTGCCTTATGGGTTAAGGACAGACCCAGGAGAATTCAATGATGTGGCCTCTGTCCTCTAAGACATTAGATTCAACAAGACTAAACACAAGAAAGAATTTAATCTGTATCCAAGGCAGCAGAGAACCAGTGCTGACCAGGTAGCCAGACTCCAGTGATAAGACCAAGAAAAATATAAATTATAATCTGTTTACAATGTGCCCGCCACTCGGCTCAACAATTTACATGCTTTTCCTGCTCAACTTCAGTTTACAAACATTCATTACGTGCCCTTCTTCAATGACAAAACCTCCAGGAGATTTCAGAGAATGAAGAGAGTGACCAAAGGGCCTCGTGAAGACAGGAAAGTCTGAGATAGGCCTGGAAGGTAGGAAAGAATTTTAATAGAGAGATGGGTGAATTAGGGACTAGGGCAGGGTTTATCTGATGGAAATATAATATGAGCCACAAATACAAACCACATGTATGCTTTTAAACGTTCTAATAGCCAGATTTTTTAAAAGTAAAAAGAAACAGGTGAAATCGACTTTTAAAATGTATTTAACCCAATATATGCAAGGACATCATTTCAACATATAGTCAGTATAAGAATTTATTAATGAGATATTTTAAATTCTTTTTCCTTTGAAAAAGTCTTTGAAGTTCGGTGTGTTTTTAACATTTACAGCACTTAGCAGTTGCAAGCAGCCATGTGTCATGTATCCAATGGCCACATGCAGCAGATGGTCAGGAGGGAAAAAAGTAACTGGCATTGACCAAAGTCTCATCAGGACTCAGTCACTCTTTATATACTACCTCATGTAATATTCCCAACCACCCCTTTGGGAAATACTACTATTATCTTTTGTTTACAAATGAGGACACTGAGACGCTGAGAGATTAAGTCAACAGTTAAATAG
Source organism: Miniopterus natalensis (assembly GCF_054644295.1). Classification (NCBI taxonomy): domain Eukaryota; kingdom Metazoa; phylum Chordata; class Mammalia; order Chiroptera; family Miniopteridae; genus Miniopterus; species Miniopterus natalensis. Next base: position 193,504,534 of record NC_142081.1, on the reverse strand, counting down.
GTGGGTTGTGTGCTTTACATGCCGTTGAGTTGGCTCCAACTCCTGGTGACTATGATAAGTGATGTCCACAATGTCCTGTCCCCAACAGCCCCGCTATAAACTCATGCCAATGGTTTCTTTTACGGAGTCAAGCCATCTCATATTTGGTCTTCCATTTTTCCTGTTGCCTTCTATTTTGACCAGCATTGTTGTCTTTTCCAAAGAACCTCACCTTCTCATGATGTGCCCAAAGTGGGACACCTTCAGTTTTGTCATTTTTGCCTCCAGTGATGTTTCAGGCTAAATTTGTGCTCAGACCCCGTAGTTCATCTTTCTGGCAGTCCCGGGGGTCCATAGAGCTCTCCTCCACCTCCATATTTCAAATGATTCTATTTTTGTTTCCGATCAGCCTTTTTCATTGTCCGGCTTTCACATCCGTCCACAGTAACTGGGAATATGAGGGAGTGGGTGATCTCAGCCTTGGTTTCTAATGACACATCTCTGCTCTTGGTGGGTTGACCTAGGATTTAAACCCAGACCCAACCAACTCCAAGCTTGGGCAGACTCACCCCACCAGGGGCTGTGCACTACTAAACAAGATGATGCCTAAGCAAGGGGGACCCAGACAGGCCCTCAGGTCTACTTCTGAGCAGCTTCCTCCCCGGGCCCCACAGCTCACAGGGGCTTGTGCACCCTCTTGGATTCAGAGGAGGGGAAAGAAACAAGCCAACCAACCAACCTTTCCCTTTCCAGTTAAATAGAAATTGAAGCTCCAGCACTGCTCCATAACAGCAAAACTACAAAAGGGCGTCGCAGAAGACAAGGGAAAGCAGCGGTGGGACGTAAATATTTAACCTGTGTTGCATGGCCGTGCAGGGTGATGCAACACTTGGGGGCTTCTCAGCCAGTAGAGCAGGGCTCCCTTACACCCTTCTCAGGCTCAATTTTGTCATCAATTACTGTTTCTAGAACTATTAGGTGGGGGGAAAGAGGGAGACTATAAAGAGAATGAACAGTAATTTATGGTCTGCAAAGGAACAGCAGGAGTTCGAAATCTGTCTCCACTAGGGTACCTTCCCTGTGCTCACTGGCCCCCAGGCCACAGGATCCTGTAGGAAAAGAATGTTTATAGGGTGCTCCTGGCAGGAGAGACACTTTTCCTTGTGCTCAGAGGGCAAGTTCAACCCACTTTCCACAGAGGAGTCTCCCTGTGCTGTGCGTGCTGGGGGGGCTGACCCCTTTCCCCAGTGTGGGCAGATACTGAGCTTTTGGCATTTTTGCTGTATTTTACTTCTGTTCAATGATCCTTCCTCCATGTGTACAGGGGCCTCCAAGCCTGCCACTCCCCCGCGCTGACCATCAGCGAAGCCCAGCAGGCACAGCGCCCAGAGACACACTGGTTGTCAGCTCTTGGGAGGGGATGTCTCCATGCTTCTGCCTTCGGCAGGTCCAGATTCTTCCAGACACAGGTTTACTCCATCATGGGAGGCGTGTCTACGCCGTGCACTTTCACTCTGCAGGACCTACTTGTCAAGTCCAGGAACTGCAAACCACAGTATGCAGCAACTTGAGCTGCAGTCCAAAAGGAGGGCCAGCTGCCCCCGTGACTATCGTTCCTTCTCTTTTTCTTTCTTGGAGGGTGGGTACTGGGATGTTGAGGCCCTGCCCTGGCTCCGAACACTGTCTGTGGCACGTGCTATGGTCCGCTCAGCGTTAATGGTGTGATCAAGTCTTTGGGTAAATTCTGGAGCTAAAGGGAGAAGACAAAAAGAAAATTTCATAAACCACCCCCAGAATCTGTTAGCTGTTCTAGTGCTTCACCAGCCAGTCTCTTAGATCACTAGCGACCCCAAGTGGCCGACTTGAAATAACGGTAATTTGTTTCCTGCAGAAAAGAAAAGTGTACTTCGAGATTTTTCATTCTCAAATCCTTGTAGAATTTAAAAACCACCGACCTGGATCAATAATGTTACCTCAGCCAACCACCTCGTTTTACAGGAAGCACATGTCCAGAGAGGTAAAGACGGGTGCTAAAGGTCACACAGCACATTAGGGGCAAGTTAGGAAGCAGTGCAAGGAATGGCTCCAAGAGCATTCCTTAATGGAAGGAAAAAAATTTCCCCAGGCCACAGAAGAAATATTGCAATTACAGAAGAATCACTGGGATAGGCATGTTCTAACAGATCCAGCGTCTCATTAGGTACACACCCAAGGCACACACTCCCTTTTACCTCTTCTATGCCTAAACTGACAGGAGACATTAAATTGAAACATGTCAACTGTGAGGCCAGAGAAGGGGGGGTGTCAGCATTTGGCAAATGTGGAGAAGATGTTTATTCGCAAAGCGTGGGTCTCGAGTAGAGAAAAAGTTTGAGTTTGGTTCCCACTCTCATAAGCACTACGTAGTATTCCCATTTTAGATGAGAAAATCTAAGCTCAGGGAAATTAACTAACTTGCCCAAGATCAGTCAGCTACTAAATTGCAACGCTAACTTTCTGCATGACTTTACCTATGGATGCCTCTGTTTATCCACCCATCATGTGGGATAATAAAGTCAGCGTGTAGAATCAGAAAACGTTGATGTTAGAAAGCATCCTCAGAGGAGCGCTTTTTCAAACAAAATGAACCCCTGGTTTATAAAACACACAAAAAATGATTAGTGTCTATTTATGATAAAGTCAATCAAAGAGAACACGGGTGCTGCTGTGATGAGCACCAGGAAATCCCGATCTTCCTAAAACAAAAATGAGAATCTCCAAGGTCTCGCTCCAGGTCAGATCCCTGCTCTTCCCCCACCAGTCACCTTTCCCTTGAGGTGTCTCACTCAGTCTCCTGCCATCAGGAAGCTGGGCCCCTGGCAAGTCACTGCTGTCACTTGGCAGCTCTGTCCCAAGCATGGGGAGAGTTCCTTTCGCTGTCAGCTCTGAGCACCACGGAGACAGTCTGGAATTTCCCCAGAACTGTTCCTAAAGTTACTGCAGAAGAGTAGAAGGTGAGTGAACAGAGAATAGGAGGAGACTAAGATCAGTCAAATTTATTTACTGTGATCTCTCCGGAGCTAGCAGATCCTGCTCCTTCCCAGGAGGGGTCTCATTTAGAAACTGCTCCTGCCCTTCGGAAAAGCAACGCAGCGACGTGTCTGAGTGGGTGAGAGATGGACCGCCGCCTCCGGCCCAGCAGGTCCTCTCCTAGCACCCGCTTGAATGAGGCGAGCAGAGCGCAGGCAGTCATCTATACACACAGACGATGCTCACGAACTTATTCATAATTACAAAAAAGAAAACGGGAAGCAAAGTGTACAGCCATGGGGCTTATGATGGAACCAGGGGATGGAAGATTATATAACCCTTAAAAGTGATGTTTTCAAAACGTTTTTAATCACACTAAATTTTTAAAAAGCATTTTAAATGGCATCAAGTGAAAAAAAGCAGGGTGCAAAACTAGTCCACCTTGTGTGATCAAATACTTTAAGCTAATATAAGTGTGAGTATGTAGAGAGAGAAAAGGAAGAGAAGCGTTCACTCGCCAAAATGTTCCCAGTTATGATCACCAAGTGGTGAGATTAATGTTAATTCCTTTTCTACTTCTACTTTGCTTTAGCTTTACAACAGGATTGCAGTAATTCATAATCTGAATATAAAATAATGTTTTTAAGGTACTGATCCTGTAGCCCAAAGCGCCGCTGCATCTCTCAGGCCCCACCTCTCACGGCTGCTCTGTGCCCCTTGCTGCTCCCCCTGGGGCCCTCTCCGCCCGTCCCACCTCTGCCCTCCTTTCTGCTTGTCCTTCTGAGAGACCCCTATTCATGACCCAGCCAGTGATGTGACCCAGCAAGGGACCCCTCAGAGCCACATCCGTAGAGATGCTAGTGCCCCTTCTCAATTTTGTCCCATTAAACAGGAATCCATGAAACCTGCATTCCCTGGTCACCTTAGAATGCTTGTTTCCTTCCCCTGGTTGACAGGCAGGGTCTATATAATGTGGAATCCACTCAACTGGTATTTATTGAGATTCTGCTACGTGCCAGGTCCTGTTCCAGCAGGATACAAGAGACCAGGTCCCTGCCCTCAAGGAACTGGGCAGGTAGTAAGTAACCACACAAATGACAACAGGATCAGCTCTGACGATGCCAGGCCAGGAGTGCCTGGGCCGCTCCCTGAAATGGTGGCGCTTCAGATCTGTGATGGCAAAGGCAGGAGGGGGTACACAGGATGCGCCTGGATGCCAAGACGCCTGGCAAAGCCCGCCTTCTCCAGGGCGGGGCATTGGTGGGAAAGTTAGATGAGGCCAAGAACTCGTGAGAAGAGAGCCGCAGGAGCCTTGGGGAGGCAGGTGTGTGCACGCTGGGGGAGCCAACTGACCACTCCGACTTCTGGCGATGCTCCCCCTGCCACTGACAAGTGATGAGGGTAGGGGAGAGATCGGAGGGGACTGTGGAGGGGTGTTGAGGCTTGAATGTCCCTGCCGACGAGGAGACTCCTGGAAGTGGGCTGTAGGGAGCCTGATGCTTAGTTCTCCCATGAGTTGTTATTTACCAAAAGAATAAGAGCAGCTTTCAATCACTGTCGTCATAATAGCTTCCTCTTCATTAAGTTTCACAGTGACTCCCTTAGAGTCTGAGGTCCTGGGAGCAAACGTCAAACGCACAACAGATACAAGGAACCTGAGGAAGCGAGTACAAGACAATCCGAAGAGGAGAGAGGATCCCCAGCTCGCTTCTGCTTTCCCAGCACCACACTGCAGCACACACGCACACACTCACACGCACATGCACATACACACACATGCCCACGCACATACACACACATGCCCTCACGCACACACTCACATACACACACATGCATACACACACATGCACTCACACATACTCACACACACATACTCATACACACACTCACATACACACACACATGCATACACACATGCACTCACACATACACACACATACTCATACACACACTCACACATACACGCTCACATACACACACACACATGCACTCACACATACTCACACACACATCACACACTCACACACACACACGCTCACACTAACATACACATACACTCACACACTCACATAGTCCCTCACACACACTCACAGCCATGCACTCCCAGATCCTCTCCTGCATTCAGAAATGTTTCCACTTCTCTGTAATTTACAGAACACTTCCTTGTGGACACAAACAGGATTTCCTCTGGGCCGAAAGCCGTCACTGAATCACCAAATACTCCTCGAGCACCAAACAGCAGAGCGGGAAACGGCTCGAAGCTGATGGTAAGAGATTAAGGCACAAGGTTCCGTCCTGAGGAATCACTGTTCCAACAGGAAATCAAATGACCTACGGTGGTTGTTGGGGGGAGCAAAGAACAGACATAAATCAAGGCAAGCGCACGTACCCCGCTGCTCTCAGGCCCGTGGAAAATTTCTACAGAAAACTCAAGCAAATGAAAATGGAACTAGCCCCAAATCGATCCCAGATGTCCACTCCCCACTCCCAAGGAGCAGGAAAGTAAGGGGAATGACCAGCTTCCAACTTCCCAAAAAACATGTAAAACGCAAAGGAGCCCTGGCCGGCGTGGCTCAGTGGTTAGTGTGCCGGCCCACACACCGAAGGATCACGGGTTCGATTCCCGATCAAGGGCTCGTACCTGGGTTGCAGGTTCCATCTCCGGCTGGGTTGGGCATGTTCAGGAGGCAACCAATTGATGTGTTTCTTTCACATCTGTCTGTCCCTCTCTCTTTCATCTCCTCTCTCCCTCACTCTCTCTCTCTCCTGCCTCCCTTCTGCTTTCTCTAAAAATCAATGGAAAAAATATTCTCGGGTGAGGGTTAACAATAAATAAGTAAATAAATAAATAAATAAAAATCTAAAATGCAAAGGAGCCCCTTGGAATCTGTGCCCACTAAGCTGGCCTCCAGAATCACCTTCTCTAATTGCTGAAACCAAATAGCAAATTGACACAAGCATACCCTGTTTTGTTCTCGAAATGGGTCAGTGTCTGCTGGGTTTCTGCTGCCGTCTTCATGGGCCCCAGGGCAGAAGCCGCAGCTGATGCTTGCACTCTGCCCACGGCTGCTAGGACAGGTCCGCTGTGTATTTACCGACTGACTGAATGATAAACCTTAAAAATGTGAGGGCCTGTGGATACATATTACCTGTTAATAAAACATGCATAAGCAGCCAGGCTCTGTAGAGAAAGAGTTTATGAAGCTATTGGCAATCACAGTGATGGTAAATAAATACCTCTTTACAGTTTACAAAGCCCATGCATAAACTTTATCTCCTGACTCCCATAGCAGCCATGTGAAATACGTATTGAGGTTAATTCTCCGGTCCCAGCACCTTTCTGAGAATATAACCAGATGGCCTAATTACTCAGTTCATAAAAGAATGTGCCCACTCTACCCCCAGGAATCCCCGATCGAGCTGTGTTAGCAGAAGCGAACAGCAGTGAGCACTCCTCACGTGTCCTCAAAAAGACACGCAGGCTCTGGGCGGCAGCAGCTGTAAACGGCACAGGGAATTCACTGGGGAAGAGAAACTGGGGACTTTATTTATCATATTTCTACCACTGTTAGCCCATTTTTACTTGTGGGGATGCTTTTGTTTTATTTTATTTTTTAACATAATTTTTGATCAGCGTAACCCCCTGTCCTCCAAATATCTAACACTAAAAAAATAAATAAATAAAAACACTAAAATGGCCTGGGGAAAGAAAAACTAGAAAATAGTTCATGCATCAACCTACTCCCGCTCGACTTATTTTATTCTAACAACAAATCCAGTGTGAACCAAGAAAGTCGTTAATAAACCTATTCTTAAAATGTTTCTAGACCAATTTTTCAATTTTAAAGGCTTCAAAAGTGAGTTCAGGATTGTACAGTCCTCCAAATTTTTCAGACTTTTCATGTTATAATATCTATAATTTATTTTAAAATACATCAGTATAGGAAATGTTGTATGTGTGGGTGCATGTGTTTCTAAGTTAGTTTTAATCTACCTTATAGAGTAGGTTAGTTAACTATTGAAGAACCCTTATCAAAAATGTATACCCCAGGAGTGTTAATTAACATTTGAAAGATCCTAATTAGAAGTCCCAACCCCAGAAACAGAAACTCCATGACAATCATGTCAAATATCAAATTCTTAGTCTGTAATATAAGACTAAGCATAAGGAATATTTGAAATAATGTTGAAATGCGTAGTGTTCAAACATGCAGACTGGCTTGAGATGCCACACAGGTATCCCCACCACAGCATGAATGGGGTATAAATCCTGAGGAGCCCGACAGTCGACATCAGCGGGACACCTGCCTCAGTCTACCTTTCAGACTCCATTGCACCACTTGCCAGAGAATTCTATTGCCTGATCCCACTGGAAAGCTCGCTAATCCTACCTCTGGATGGCACATTGCTGCATCTGCCTACAGTAAACCTTTCTTGCAAGGAGCTTTTAAGAGTGTCAAAGAGTAGAGAGCCCGAGCTTCCCCAAAATTACAAGATCAGACCCATGACTGCTGGGGGTCCTACTTCTAATATACCTTGGCGTGGGCAGCAGACTTCATTGTAACCTCACGGCCACATATCACCTGGTAAGCAAGGTCACGGGTGCGGAGGCCATGGCTCTCGCCTACCTATGATTCTTAGGGGTGACCAGTATCCACCAAAACATGTCAATTCTGAACAGTGAAATTGACTTAGGAGCGTTGACACAGCTCAGCTTGAACTAATCCTATCTGAAATGTTGGGAGTAGGATACTGTTGATATTTCTCTACCTGCTTTGCAGCCATCAGGGGAGGGCATCTCTCTCTCTCTCTCTCTCTCTCTCTCTCTCTCACACACACACACACACACACACATACACACATGCAGGTCTCAAGATTCATTTAGGCTAAGCTATGTTCTCCAATCCATCTTCGACCAAATGATGAAAGATGGGTTCTTGGGAGCTTGCCTGAGCATCGCTTCATAAAAGAGTTCTTCATTCATCAGTAGCTATTGATCCCTAGATGTATATTCCACTGGTCAGACACTCAGAGAAGAGGAAAGATGTGTGGCACTCTGAGCCCCTCCCAGAATGCTCTGCTTCCATCAAAACCATGTTTTCTAACAATATACTTACCATATAATTGTAAGAGGAAAAAAGCTCGGTGCTCAAGAGGATATGGTTTCAGTTTTGTTTTAGATATGAAAGGGTAATGGAAAAAATATCCCCAAAACGGGTATCTGCCTATCTCAGAGAGAGGACACTATTGAAGATTTTTATTTTTTATTATTATGTTGTCAAAATGCTTTACAATAAGCAAAAACATTTACATCCAGTTAAGAAAATACTTACTGTAGCCCTGGCCCAGTGGCTCGATTGGTCAGGAGTGTCTGGGTCACAGGCTGCACTGGGAACAGTGGTGGAGCTGGGAGCAGAGCGAGGGCAGAGGCCATGGGTGGGGGATAAACAAGGGGCACAGGATTCTCGTTTTGTTCTAGAAAGACCACTTTGGCCGCTTTCTAGAAGGCTGAGTTGAAGCCAAAGAGAGGCTGGCAATGTGAGAGCCAATAAGGAAAAGAGAGCCATGGCCATAGGAGAGCGTAAGGTGCCTGGACCACACAGTGGCAACAGGGAATGGAGACAAGTAAACAGGTAAAATGAACAAAACTGGGCAAGCAACATGAGATGGGCGTGAAGGAGACGGGAGAAGGCTCTAGGGAAGGTTTACTTCTCTTGTCCAAGTTTGGCTACCTTGGTGGACAGTCATGACTGTAAACGGTGGAAGCTGTGCTATGTGCATAAAGAGACTGGGGACCCCCTGGAGATCGGCAACCCCTGCCTGCCTCATGGACCCAACCCAAGGAAGAGGCTAGAGCTTGAACCTCTCTCCACCACTGGCTCAGCTGCCCTGGCAGGGCCCAGTGCTCCTCAGGACTGGGGCCCCTCCCTGACCACGGCCTTGACTTGGAGATCTCCTGGGGCCTGGCCCACCTCACCAGCCCCTGTGCCAGTGTTCCTGTGTGGACAGAACCACAACTGACTATCTGCCCATCTGCCTTCTTGAATTTTCTCTCCTGCCAGGAGGGGAGGGAAGGGTTATTTCCAGTCATTCCTCTTAAATTAGTTTTTCTTCTCAAATTTAATGTCAGACTGACTAGAAAAAGAAATTTAGCAACACCAAAACACTCATATTTTCCTTCCAGTGCCCAAAACATTTCCCAGGCAATGAAATTCCTTATACTAAGTACAAATGCACAGCATATGCCAAACAATATTAGTAATGTTATTTATCTTTTCAGCACTTTATATTTCCAAAGCACTTCCTTGGATTCCCACTTGCTCTCAGAGCAATGTCCCAACCCCTGTTGGTGACATGCCAGGCTCTTTATGACCTCACCCCTCCTTGTCTCGCTGTTCCCTCTCTCACCACCTTGCTTCCCAATCAGACCTGCAGCTCCTGGGCTGCATCACACACGCTCTCTCACCTCTTTCTGAACCTCTGCATGTGCTATACCTTCTGCCTGGAAAGCCTGTCCCCCCACTGTTACCTTGTCCATCTCTTTGCATACGCTGCCTTCTGGGACACTTTCAAGCCCATCCCGGCCCCACCCCAGGCAGAGTTAGGTGCCTCTCCCTTGGGCTCCTTAGCAACTTGCACACCCCCTGCCCTAGGCCCGGCCACACTGGATCAGGAGGGCCTGCCTTGTCTCTGCCTGCCTGTGGCCTGCTGCACTATGAGCAGTGTGTGGCCCTGTCCCATGTCTTAGTCATGCTCTTGCTCTCCTGGCACAGTGTCTAGCACAGAGCTGAATGGACAGACACCATCTATTCTCACTCTTGGTAATAAGAGCACAGTGGGTTGAATAGTGATCCCCAAAAGGTATACTCAAGTCCTAACCCCCTTATCCATGAATGTGACCTTATTTGGGAATAGTAGGTCTTTGCAGGTGTAATTAAGGTTCTCTAGATGAGGTCACCCTGGATTTAGTGTCCTCATGAGAAGAGGGGAGGCCACACAGAGATACAAAGAGAAAGCCATGGGATGATGGGGCAGAGACTGGAATGATGAGTCCACAAGCCAAGAGACAGAGAAGATTACTGGGGACTCGTGAAAGGGAGGAAGAGACAGAAAGGATGCTCCCTCGGAGCCTTCAGAGCGAGCACGGCCCTGCCCACACTTTGGTTTGAACTTGAGGCTCCAGAACCGTGAGGGAATGGATGTGTGTGTCAAGCTACCACATTTGCGGTAAGTAGTTCCAGCAGCCGTAGGAAATGAACACAAGAATTACCACGAAAAGAGATATGAACACACGTGTGATGGCAAATGCTTGAGTCAAAAGTTGCCTGTTTATGATATGGTTTGATTTTAGAAATTCCCATAAATGTCTAACGTGCTTCACCCTCCAGATCCCCACCCCACCCCAACTGGCGAATCATCCACGCTGGTAAATCATCCTTCTAGAAATAAGCAAGTTCATTTTCTTGACTTGACGGTCCTGTTCCTCCACTCCCCCAACTCCGGCACATCCCACACCCCAAGGTGGAGCCTGGGACCTTGTGTAGCCCCAGCCCTGTGACAGCTTTTCTCTCCCCATCTTCCACCGCTGGGTCTACCACGTGACACCAAGTGCCACAGGGCCCTCCTCTGGGCCATATGCCTCCCCCTCCCCTTCCCCCAGGACAAGTTCCTGCAAGTTCCAAGGTCACCTTGCCCTTCCCAGGTGTGTAGGCCCCGCCTGGCAGATCCAGAACACAGGACCCGCAAGCGTGGAAGAGCCGACGGTCTCCAGGCACCGCCAATGCCCTGATGACGATGCCGACTGCTGCTTTAGAGCAGCATTAGTTAAGAAGGAGGGTCTTCTCCGCCTACCTGCAACACATGTGCAGCTTCAGAATCACGCGCCTTACCCTTAAGGGAGCCCGTGGTCCTCAGGGCTTTTCTCACTCCCTCCCCCGCTGAGAGCCGGGGCTGTCTCACTAAGTAGGGAGGCTCGCCGCCTCCACCAACGGGCTTGGGACGAATGGTTTTAAAAAGTCTGCTTCTAATCCCTCCATGATTCAGTGGCTAATTGTAAGAAGGGGGGGAGCAGGCCTACTCGCTAACTTAGCCAGCGCCCAGGCCCCCAGATGAGATTTCAAGAAGGCAGCCACAGCCACCAACCAGAGAGCGCGTCCCCGGAACACCGGCCCTTTCACATTGGGGACACGGTGGGGAGAAGGGGCTGTGGGGAGAAGGGGCTGTGGGGAGAAGGGGCTGTGGGGAGAAGGGGTGGTGGGGAGAAGGGGCTGTGGGGACACGGTGGGGAGAAGGGGCTGTGGGGAGAAGGGGCTGTGGGGACACACTGGTGGGGAGAAGGGGCGGTGGGGAGAAGGGGCTGTGGGGACACGGTGGGGAGAAGGGGCTGTGGGGAGAAGGGGCTGTGGGGACACACTGGTGGGGAGAAGGGGCGGTGGGGAGAAGGGGCTGTGGGGACACGGTGGGGAGAAGGGGCTGTGGGGAGAAGGGGCTGTGGGGACACACTGGTGGGGAGAAGGGGCGGTGGGGAGAAGGGGCTGTGGGGACACGGTGGGGAGAAGGGGCTGTGGGGAGAAGGGGCTGTGGGGACACACTGGTGGGGAGAAGGGGCGGTGGGGAGAAGGGCTCCCCGAGCAAGACCAGCAGGTCTCAGTGATGCAAGAAGGCACCGCTGTGGACTCCAGCATTTACTTTGGTAATTTTGACACAGTTCAGTAGTTTTCCAGAGGGTCAGAGGGCCTGAGGCAGATGGTTGGTTTCCTCTGATCTGCCACAGTGCCGTCCTTCCTGGCGGTCCCCTCACCCTGGTTCAGCACCTCCCTCCTGCTATTTCTAAGGCCTCCTGCCCGGCCACCCTGCCCCTGCCCGCAGCCTCTCAGTCCCTCAGTCCTGAGGCTCGAGGGCGCCTGTCCATGTGTGTATTTAAACATGTTGTGTCCTCTTACCCCATGCAGCCCGTGTCAGGTGTGTCCAGAGGTGCTGGCCTCAGCCCCTCCATCCCCTGGGGTAGAGCATCCCCTGAGGCCATGGCTACTAGTCTTCTCTCCTCTGAGGACCAGCCACTTTCACAGGGAGCTCCTCGGAGCACTTTCCCAACTCAAGTTCATGTCCCCACATTACAGCAGACCCGTGACCAAAAACAGGGCTCTCACAGCCGAGACTGCTCAAAGCCCTGAAATGAGAGAAGGTGCGGGAAAGAAATCTCGAGCCTCCAGTGAAGCCCAAGTGAGCGGATTTTCAGACCATCCGCTCTCCTACTCTGGTCACGTCGTCTTTACACCATCACCCCCTCAAGAACATCTTTCCTCAGCTGTCGTGAACCCCAACACATCATAATTCCAAACACTTTCGGTCTTCAATTGGCCTTTAGAAAGCATTTTCAATTCTACAATATCCTTCTTACTGTCTAACCTATGGGGTGTGTGTACATCACTTTCCATGTCTTAAGAACTCACACCTGCCTTCAAACTCTTAACTTATTTTTTAATGTGAGGTTTGGGGAACTGAATCACAATCTGGATTTTCACTGAACCCTCTGATAACCACCTGCCAAGTCTGTCCATCCATGGGAGGCAGAGGGGAGTGGGAAGCCCACAGACCTTGCAGACAGACCAGACTATGTGACTTTTATAAACATCCATCATCTCTCAAAACATCAGATTCCTCGACTCCAATTAAATACCAGCAATTGTGCCAACCTCAGAGACTGCCCTGAGTCATCGATGACATAGCACACGTGGACTACCCAGCCCGAGGCCTGATACTCAGATGTCTGTTCCCTTCCCCCAGTTCTAACAATAATAAGAGCTTGTATTTACTGAGCACTTACTATGTGCTTTATATGTAGTAAGTCATTAGTCCTCACAGCAACCCCATGAAACAGGTTTTAGTTTATAGAAGAAACTTGGGGGGGGAGGCATGTGAAAGGGGCAAAGGCGAACATTATAAAGCTAAGGACTGGAGACACTGCCAAGGTCTCTATCTCAGCAGAAGAACCTTGAGCAACTGCACCAAAATCATGTTCAAAAGGTTCAAAAGAGGCACTGAGGTCACAGAAAAGCAATGGGTGAGAGGCTCAAAGCCCTGGGCTCCTGTCCAGACTCCATCACTGTGACTCTGGTGGGCAACCCTCCAAATGGGATAGAGACCATTGCGTTTCTCCTCCCAGGCAGAATGGACTTGCTAGAAGGGGACCATTGACCTTGAAAGCAGGGACTGCCAAGGTCCTGTGTCCTTTCCTGAAGGACACGCTACACATCTGCCGTGAGAGAGGAAAATAAATAACATCTGCAAATGTCCCGCCTAAGAAGTCCCTTTGTTTAGAAATCTGGCTTGCTTACATTTGTCCTCAGAAAGGCAAACTGTACATTCTAATCAGATGTCGATGTGGGCTCACAACTTGTGATCTCAGGGGAAACTGTAAAGGCACCTGTAGAGCTGCTATCCCTGTAGAGCCAGGCCCTCCACGGCCTCGGCTGCAGGCTGCAGGCAGGATCCCACTGACGTTCCCCTCGCCAGCCCCCACACTGAGCAGCTGTGGGGCTGGGAAGGGTTTGACATGGGGAGGTAGCACCCCCCCAACCCCAGGAGGAAATAACTGGATACTATAGGCTGGCACAGTATTCATAAAGCCCTCTGACTGGCCTCTCCTTCCTGCCAATCAAACGAATTCATCAAGGTCTAGTGCAGAGAAGGGAGATTTGCACTAGGCTTAGCAGGCCCTGCAACAATGACTTTGAGTTGAGTCACTTAACTTTACCAAAACTTGAGTTTCTTATCCAAAAACGTGACAATAATAACATCTATCTTGACTATTTCAAGGACCATTGTGAATATTAAATTTGGGAGGCAACTGGGCAAAATTTAGGAGACTACCTGAGTTCAAATCCTGCCTCTGCTACCTACTAGCTGCATTACCTTGGACAAGTCATTTAACTTTGCAAGCCTCAGATTCCTTATTTGAAATGGGAAAAAACAAAGGTCCCGTGTCAGAAGGTTGTTGTGAGGATTAAATTGGGTAGGATATGTGTAGCATTTAGAGCGGTGTTTGACTTAGGGGTGGTTTTGCTTATGTAAGTGGTAGTTATTATGTGAAAAAAACTTAAAAAGCATAACTCATCTAAAGATGCCAGTGTCCTGTGGAATGAGCCTTATCCACAGACTTTTTGTTAATTCTCTAACAAGAGCCTGGAAGTTTGCATTTAGAGTGTGCCAAAGTATCCCCTACCCAAGTCACCAAGTCTGCGGCAGGCCCCCTCCCTTCTGTCTGTCTCCCCAAAGCACCAGCTTTAATTGAGCTAGAAAAGACTTCCTGAGGATGGTGGTGACGGCTGGATCCACATGCAACCATTGAATAGCATTTTCCAGCATAGGAAGCATTAACCCTTCAAGGACCACAACCAATTCACAGATCATCATTCTCTACTGCCCCCACCTACAGACAGACATGAAAAAGCCTAGATCATAAGAAACCACACGCCAGTGATAAAAAGCCTTCACTGTGAAGAATTACTGTGACATTCACCCCCAAGCGCTCCCTGAATCAGTTCCTAGCACTCAGTGTCTAATCAGTCTATAAATTGTGACCTGTCTCAACAAGTCAATGGCTTAAACTCCAAAACACACAAATAGAGACAACCGTATGTGTGCAAATCTTACTGGATGCTGTGATGGGGGAGATACTGGTGAGTAACTGTTCCAGGCAGAAAGTGGACATAGGATCATCGCATCCGTAGGTCGCACAGCATGTTACGTAACATGTATACAGTGCTCCATAAACACATTAGATTTGATGTTTCCAAAGCATCTTCACATCCTTTATATGGCTTTTCAACCTCAAACCACCCCTCACAATGGGCATTTTTGCTAATACTCACTCACTTCACAGTGAGTGAAACTTAAGTTCCTAGTGGTTCCAGGATTTGCCCAAAATTACACCCAGTTCATAAATGATGCAAATGGAACCCATTCCTTCACCCACCCACCCCGATTCAAGGCCAGTGTGTGTCATGCTGCTGGGTAAGTATAAAAAGTTCCGAAGCGGCACGGAACTGGGGTCTGTTTAGATTAGAATGTCACACGCACACCTAAGGCCTTGCCGTGGTATACGCAGTTGCAGCAAAAACACAGTTTTACACTTTAATCAAAACCTGGCAGCATACCTGAGAAGGCTGACAACATGCCAGCAGCCCGCACGCTGAGAGCCTTTGTCTCAAGAGACAGATTTGTCAAGAAAGAGAGGAGGTAAGTGGCGTCCTGGAGGAATAAAAGCAGTAGGACGCGAGCCTGTGAGCCGCCTCCCACCCTCTCCAGGCCCTGCCTCTAGGTGCTGGTTCCTCTCGTTTCTCCAATTCCAGGAGGTTCTGCTGACTCTCTGCCTCTCACCTCCCACTCACTTCAATCTGCTTTCCCCAGCACCACTTACAAAATTTCTCTCTGGGATGAAATAATTGTTTCCCTTTTTTTTATGATCAACAGTAGTGTGACAGGACATAACCACTATTCTTTCCTTTTGTTATTTCAATAAGTCACTAGTTCGTATTCCTGATAAAGTGAATAGAAAAAATAGATAAGAAAATTAAAATTATTAAAATTTTAAATCGCCCAGAATTCTACAGCCAAGAGGTAATTACTGTTAACATGTTGGTGCATATCTTTCCAGACTTTTCCTCGCATACCAACATTTAGGTACATACATATTCTTACAAAACAATACATAATATGACTATTTTAAACCCTGTGTGTGTTTTTTACTCAACAAGCAATCATGCACAACTTTTCATGTTAAGACATAAAAATAGGTCAGCATTATCATGATTTTGGCATAAACTGTTTAATTAGTTCTCCATTGCTGACCATTAGGTGATTTCCAAAATTGTGCTCTTATAAGCAACACTTCTATGAGCACTCTTGAACTTGTATCTTTGGGCACCTGCTTTATTGTTTCATTAGAATAAATGCTAACAAGTATCTGATTATCTCACTTATCATTGGGAGTCATTTAATGGCTTGATTTTCTAGAATAAACTTTGATTTTTAGGATAAATTACAAATACATTAGCTTAGCCCACTCTTAATCTTACACCCTTCTGTCCCTTCATTTCCTCATGTCTACTGTTGGCACCTTCTGCTCTTTTTGACCCTCTGTACCTATCCTCTTCTTCACTTAAATTTTACTACTACCACTCATCACCATCATCATCATCATCACCACCATCATCACCACCACCATCATCACCACCATCATCATCACCACCATCATCATCATCACCACCATCACCATCATCATCACCATCATCACCATCATCACCATCATCATCATCACCATCACCACCACCATCACCACTACCATCACCATCATCATCATCATCATCACCATCATCATCATCATCACCATCATCACCATCATCAGCATCATCACCATCATCACCATCATCATCATCATCATCATCATCACCATCATCACCATCATCATCACCACTACCATCATCACCATCATCATCATCACCATCACCACCACCATCACCACTACCATCACCATCATCATCATCATCATCACCATCATCATCATCATCACCATCGTCACCATCATCAGCATCATCACCATCATCACCATCATCATCATCATCATCATCATCATTATCATCACATACTTGCAGTACTTCTTTTGTGCCAGGCAGTATTCTAAGCATGTTACATATACACCAGTTCATCCATTCAACAAATTTACGAGACAGCTACTGATATTTCAATGTTATAGATAAACAAATGGAGACCTAGATGCTAAGGTGTGTTAGAATTTCAGAATCTCTGGGTACTTAAGCAAAAATTTAAACTGCATAAATATGTACGTATGTGTGCAGCTCTGACTAAAGGTATAACTTTAGCTATCTGTGTTGATAAATAAATTATTTTCAGGAACGCTTAAAATGGGTGTCATTTATCTCGGGGAAAAACTAGAAGAGGTAGTTAAAGAAAACTATTCAGGGGCTGGGTGGAGGTGGGCAAGGGGGGGATTGGAGGACATCTGCAATAGTGTCAACATTAAAAATTTTTAATAAGAATAGGAAACTATGCAATTTAAGGTGAAGCTATTTGGATAAAAAATGAGACATGAAGGTGAATTATGAGTGTTCTAGATTAAAGCCCAAGCCCCAGAATCTGGTAAACACTTTAGTTGCCTCTGCACATCAGTAAGAATTCAGGGAAACCCAACCTATTGCACCGTTTCAGTGTAAGTACCGTGCAGCTTTGTCAGGTACTTAACACCCTATAATAAAAACCAATGTTATTACTTTGTTTTACCTAGTTAGTCAAAAAGAAAATTGGAATCCCTATCCCTAAGAAAACAAAACCAAACACAACACCCCATTATAGTTAAGCATTTATATAAAACACATTACATCTTTAAAGCATTCGACAAGTAATTAGTGGAACCTAGAAGTAGATTTGTTTTTATTATCAGAATGTGGACATAAACTTACAACTGAATAAGTTATTCAACTATTAAACCTTGACACCCCCCCCAAATTTGTTGTTCATTGTTTAAACTTTGATAAAACAAAAACAACCTTTTCTTCTTTTCTTTTCTTTTCTTTTCTTTTCTTTTCTTTTCTTTTCTTTTCTTTTCTTTTCTTTTCTTTTCTTTTCTTTTCTTTTCTTTTCTTTTCTTTTCTATCAGCTAGCAAGGCCTGCACAGCTCCCACTCATTCACTAGTTTCTCACCAAGGTAATATAATGCACACTCACTGGAGAGGCAGGTGGGCCAGGCCTGTCAGAAAGGGCCGGAGCCTCCTGACCCAGGGCTCTGTGCCCTGTGATGTGAGAAGAGGGGACAGACAGGACCGATCTCCCCAGTGCATATTTATTCTAAAGCAAGCACAGTTACACTATGAAATCTAACAAAATTGCATGAATTTTTAAAATAAAAAACTCAAATCCTTCCTTTTCACTTTATAACTAATATGCTTTTTGAATTTTTGCATCATTTTAATGTGTGACCCCTTAGAAAAATGAACTTTTTAAAGCTATGACATTGGGAAAATAATTTGGAAAAACTAAAATAACTGTTCTTGACAATGCCTGAATTTGTGGAGAACTCCCATCTGCTATGCCTGTGTACAACTGCAAAGATGATCCTTACACAAAATATGTGTATTAATCTCTCTCTCTCAACACTTGCAGTATTTCTAAAGATATCCACAGAAGAGAAGCTAATAGCCAAAATAAGCAGAACTATCCACCCTCTCTTCACTCCAAAGGCACGACCCAGAGGGGCCGTGGGAGATACTATTTTTTACTAAATATTTTTAAAGTCTTGGTTTTTTCTTTATGTTTATCAATTTAATTTTAAATTTATTTTTTATTTAGCTCATTTAGTTTTTTTCTTGACAATTTTAATTCATTTGAATAGATAATGGTTGAAATTTTTTTAAAAAAGAATACATATAAACATTTCCCCTTCCACCTCAGCCTCCAGTTCACCCCGTTTCCCTCCCTGAAGTCAACAGTGTTGGGAGCTCCTGTGAATCCCTCCAGAGGCCTCCTTAAATCTGACCCTGCACTGGGGAGAATTTAACCTTAACCACGTTAACGGATACAACTTTTTAAGGGTATAATCATGACTTCCATACAAATGTAAAATGAACACATGTGAAAATCGTATGTAGCTCGTTCCCTAAGAAGAGAGCCAGTAGGTGCGACTAAAGGGGACCTCGAAGAGCCACGGCTGCTTAGGCAGGTAAGACATGCCAAAGGGGATTTGCAAGGGACATAAAATGGATCTGTCCACAGAGCAACGATCAACTTACTCCCACAGACATAACTAATCTGCATCTCTGCGGACAACAGTCCTGTCGCTAGCCTCCGCCTGCCACAGCGCAGCAGAGCTGTGAAACAGCTCAGGGTCCATGGAAGGCGGGCACAAGCTCAGGGCGCTGTGACACAGCATGCCGTCGCCTGGGCCCGGGCTGGTCTTTCAGTCTTCCCCAGCAGTCCCTTAGGCGGACTTCTTGCCTCCTCTCCTACACTCTGCCCACCTCTGAGACGATGGAGGTTCAGGGATCCATCTCACAACAGAAAACCCAGAAAGACTCCTACAGTCTTTGGTCGACACTCGTCCCTGCTGATGTGCTCAATGTCCTTGTCACGGTTCTACGAGGGAAGGGACCCTCTGTTGCTTCCCTGATGCTTCATTTGGGGTTTCTCCAGAAATAGACCCTGAGATAAGAACTTGAGAACCGGTAGTTTATTTGGGAGGTGCAGGTACCAATTTAGGAGGGGGAGGTGGGGCAGGGAGGTAAAGACAGCCATCGAATGATTAGGCAACTAGAGCTTAGTCCGTGTGAAAGTTTGGGAAGCGCCGCAAAGTACGCCCAAGGGTTCTCCTGCCCAAGGGACCGGGGCGCTGGGCGTCTATCCTCTGGCTCCCTGGAGTCACTGGAAGAGGGCGGCTCCCCAAGGTGCTAATTCCCTGGGACGGGAGCCTGCTCCATGGAGAGCACAGCAGGCTCTGAGGCTGTGGAGATGCACCCATGGCAGTGAGCAGTGAGCAGTTTGCAGGGACACGTGGGGGGCGGTCTGTAGATGGCAGAGCACAGAGGCACCTGCTGCGCCCCCAGGCTGGGATGTGAGGGCCTTGGCCAGCCCTGGAAGCTCTGAAACCTGAAGCCTAACCTTCGTGCCCCTCACAGCCTCCCTCCTCTAGGGTACTGCCACCCCCTGCCCCAGGTGCCCTGAAGGCCCAGGACATGGGCCCCCGCAACTTACAGAGCCACCGACCCCTGTCCCAGGCCCTCCTCTCTCCTCTTCCAGAGCTGACCTCCCCACTCCCAAAGGCACCCACTTCGCTCTCTAATTCCTGGTGAGCCCACCCAAAACCAAAGCCAAAACACCACTGCCTTCCGTGGCCTGGGACACAATTTCCCTGGAAGAAGGGGAAGCTGACAGAGCGATTGCCTTCTGGAAACAGAGAGAAAACAAGAACACACACAAGCTCGAGTTTCAAACGGTATCCGGCGAGCAGGCGCTCTGCTCGGAGCTGCTGGGTCGAGAAGCAATGGTGAAAATCCGTCACCCCTCTCACGCTACTGTGACCTGACGGGTGCTGCTAGACACCCCAACCCCTGGCTTCTGCAGCGCCTGGTGAATAACAGCATGAGAACCGGCTAAGCTGAGGACTGCCCTCTCTCAGCAGCCACAGAAAGCAAATCCCCGCCCCACGTTCGGAAGGCAGGTGTTGCCCAGACTGTCCCTTCCTGCCCAGCCCTGAGCGGAGCTGGAGGGCATATTCTTCTCTGCCCAGGCCTGTGGAGAGGTAGGTGTACCTCCTGCCTTATCTGCACATTTCATTTTCTCACTATTTTAAAGCTATTTTACTCTTCTCTAGTCTCTGATGAGAAATGAGAGTAACTACCACTTTTGGAGTGCCTTATAAACATCAGCAGCTTCACACACAGAATCTCTCTCAAAAACCATCACAACCCTGCCTCGTAAGAAGCTTTTTAAGTTGAGAACATTGAGGTCTAGAGAGGTTAAGGAATTTCCCCAAGGTCACAGAGCTACAACTGGAACTAGGGTTCAAACCTACCCCATCTGACATTTCCCACCAGACCACGCGGCTATTTTCTTTATTAAATCCTAACTGGCTTTCATCTCTTCCAAGGCTAAACAATGAAAACAATGGAATTTTCCCTCCCTCTTTTCAAATCCTAGAAGGGAATGTTTGAGATCCTCAATTGTGATGATGACAAACAGAAAATAAAGCTGAAGAGAATTTATTACATCTGTTGGTGGACATCAAAGTCAATTTGCCATGCTCCGGAAATCACCTTCTGCCAAGTAAGTCACACTTTAACCGAACAATCCTGGTAAGAGCAGTCTCTGGAGGCTTTCAGCAGGCTGAACAATGGTCCTTCCTACACAGTATCGCATCGTTTCCCTCTTATGCTCATGGGAGGAAGTGACTGTAAGAAAAGGCCAGAGGTGTTGCTGACAGAGTGACCAGGGATGAACAATGTGACCTGAATAAGCCCCTCCGTCATTCGGCACATGCTGACTGAGCACCTGCCACATACCAGGCTCTGCTGGGCAACTGGTTCCAACCCACAGAAACTTTGAGATCTTCAATGTGTGTTGCTTTAAGTAAGATTGTGGCCATAGAAAACTAATACAAAGCACAAGAACAGGGTGCTTGGAGGGAGCCCAGGGACAGATTGCTGAGGCTGGTGAGAATAGGCCTTTCTGAGGAGCCACATTTAAGCAGAGGCCTGAATGGGAACAGGAGCCAGCCAGGACTGGTGGGGGACAAGAGCTCCAGGTCTCTTAACCTTAGCTGAACCCATTTTTCTCAGATGGAAAATGAGAATTTTCCCTAGGTGCTCAGCAACAACTGCCTACCTTGGACAGATGACCTGAGGACTAAGTAGATAATGCGTTTAATGTGCTTTATGTGGTGGGCGGTGCAAAGAACAAGCCCAGTTACAGTGGTGGATGATGGGGGTGTCATTACAACCAGTGTTTTATGAGTAAAGTGCTATTACTGAATGGCACCCAATGGTCAAAAACTGTAAGAATGAACACTTCCTGTCCACAGATTCTATTCTTTTTACCCCTCCTCTGACTGCACCTGCCCTTCTGTGCGGGGGGGGGGGGGGGGGGGGGAGGCTGGGGAAGTCCTCTTCCGAATCATTTTGCAGATACCTTTGTTTCTCTGCAAACCACTGTGGCATTGTTATCCTCTTAATTAGCTAGCTGATATTAACACGAGAAAGAGAGCAAAGGGAAGGCCAGACATTATAAGCATGGTCATCTGGGCAGCTTCACCAGGAAGCTGCAATTTCACGCTCCTCGGGGAACCACTGGTCCATTCCATGCAGATCACTGGGGGAAGGAATCAAACAAAGGAGGAAATGGATTCATGCACAGTGAAGTTGGGGTGACATAGGGAAGGTGTTTGCCTGTCAGTCTAACCTGGGAAAAAGATAATTGGCTAGAGGGGGTAGAGCCATTGCAACCACATGAAGTCCTGAAGGATTAATTGGTTAAACTCTCAGTTATAATCTCCAAAGGATTCTTTCTCACTGGCTTGTTCACTTTTGAGTTCCTGTTTCTCACTTGCTCTGTGACCCACACTCACCCGTCCTCCCTCCATAGCCATGTGGCCTTAGCAGCAGATCACACACGCAGCGGACTGCAGCTGGGAACACAAGCTAAGCTAGCCAGATGCTGGACTGCACTGTGCTTTGATATGGAGCAGAAACTCTGGGCAGTGGCTTTCATCCTAGCCCTGCTGAAGACAAGGCTGGACTTCTTCCATGGCAAGACGGAGGGAAAGGGGACCTTGGAAGGGAACCCCTTAATTTTACATCATCAATAAAGCTTTCCACAACACCTCATCCTCCCATGGAGGCCTCAGGACATTCTTTTGCCTGTGGCAAGCCAAGAACTCCACTTCCGCCAGGAACAGGTAGGGGCACAGAGGACACCCAGCTGATAACAGCATTATTGGCCAACTCTCCTATCAGCAAATAGCAAATAATTTCACACTTAGCTCTTGCAGCCCTGCTTTCTGATTCAGTTTACTCCCGTCTACCTAATGAAAATGCACCTCCCAAAGGCAGAGTTGTCACATACGCCTAATTATGTCCCAATATCACACAAAGTACAAGCATGGCTATCCCATCCCCACCACCTCCTCCCCCACACCAATGTCTGATGTACCAGTTCCTAAACACCCTGCAAACCCCAGCTCAGAAGTCACAGCCCCTGAAAAACCATCTTCCCCTCCCCAGGTGATGGAATTAATCATCTCTCCCCTCTGTACCTTGAACCTGCTTCTGCCATTACACTGATCAGGCTGCATTATGATTTATTTATGGGTGTTGTCTCCTCACCTAGTAGTTTCTTGAGCTCTGGAAGCATATTTTAGAGCCTACTGTGTGCCAGAAGCTGGGGATGTAGTAATGAACCCAACACAGCCTGTCCTACAGGAGAAGCAGGATGTAAACAAGGGGTTTGAACATAATACGGCAAGTGCTCCAATCCATGTGTATCCCCGGTGCTTTCAATAAGAAAGGAAAGTAGCTGAGCCCTTGACCCCATCCCACCCCACCCCCAAGAATCTAGAAAGGCTTCCTGGAGGAAGCAGCAGGGGACCTGAGTTCTGAGGTATGGGAAAGTTTTAGGCAATGCTATGGACTGAACTGTGCCCCCCTACACACACACACACACACACACACACACACACACACACAAGTTAAAATGTTGAAGTCCTAACCCCTGTGGAGATGGAGCTTTGGAGAAGTAATTAGAACTAACTGAGGTCATGAGGGTGGAGCCCTCACAATAGGATTAGTGCCCTTATAAGAAGACACACAAGAGAGCTTGCTTTCTCTCTCTTCCTGCCACACGAGGACACAGTGAAAAGGGGGTTATTTGCAAACCAAGAAGAGTCTTCACCAGAAACCATGCTGACACCCTGATCTTAGAAGTTCCAGCCTCTGAAACTATGAGAAATAAATTTCTGTACTTTAAGCCACTCAGTATGGCACTTTTTCAGTGTTTTTGGTTAGGAGATCAAGAGTTAGAGATTTATAACAAAGGTATTTTCCTGTATGAATTTCATTAATAAAGGTATAATTTTAATTATACATACATTTTATTAAGGCAAAACCAATAAGTTAATTTTTTTAAATGCAGAAAAACAAATCTAAACATCACCTGAAGTCACCAACTGTTTTATGAATCCTGATGATAACTCTTGAATTATAGTCGAGTTTGAAGATTTAAAGGTGATCCTAGCTCAGTCATCTCAAAGAACAAATGTGAAACAGACCAAGAGAAATTGAGTATTCAAGACCAGAACCCAAACTATAAGCCAGACTCTGCCTCTCCCTCATGGGTGCCATTCTCTCTGCCCCCTTAGGTTGGGAAGGTGATGCTAAGAACAATGTTGGCAAGATGAGGACCCAAAGCAACTCATGGCAAAGCCCACAAGCGGCCACTGGGAGATTCTAAAACTTCAGGCTCTGACTTTTATGATTGCTTTCATCTCAATGAAAGAGGATATTTCCAGAAAGAAAGGGAAAGTCAAGGCTTGCTTTACCTTGGCAGAGCCCAGTTTAAGCTCTTTAATTGTCCACAACCAGATGTGCACTTAGAGAAACCATCTGCTCCATTTAGGATACAAAACAAATGACATGCAAGGGAACCCTCACCCCCAATTCTTCTCTGAATGGGAAAAAAATAACCAGGCAAACCATAAACAGAAGCTGAAGAGATAGATGGGTAATTAGATGAGCAATAACATGGCGAAAATTGCCATAGAGGGCAATAGAGGTAGGTGCTTGATAAAAGTTGGCAGATGAAACAGGTGTTCAGGATGTGGTTCCATGCGATTCAATTAGGACATTTTCAGTAAGTGGGGCTTTGGGGAAAGTCTGGCAGGACAGAAGCTTTTGCCCACAGTCTAGTTCACGCCATAGACACCCTCGTCAGTATTTTTTTACCTGCTGACTTCACATTCTAGCTCTCTCTTACTTCCCGTTATTGCTTAAAAGTGTACAGTCTTTATTTAAACAAAAATTCACCTTGTTTGTCGCTATACTCACCCAGGGGAATAAATACCAGAAAAGCTACATTTGGCTTGATTGGAAAACTATTTTGGGGAAATTCTACCATACCAGCACCCTGTTTAGAGCTCTTTCCATTTTGATTTTATGTGGTTTGACTGGAGTGTGGTCTCAACAACTCAGTATTCACCACGTAGGAAGCTCTCCTGATACCCAAAGAACTCAATGTAGCTATGAACCCACATCCAAGAATGAGGGACAAATTTCATTTTCTGCTCAGAATCCCATTTCCCACAAGCACGTCTCAGTGTTACCAACAGCCTTGCGTGAGGAAGGATTGCAATATAATCACTAGTTCCCTGAAGAATTACAAGAACTCTATTCTACTATTTTGATTGTGTGTAAGCAACCATCCTTGCAGTCTTTTTTTCTTTCTTTCTTTCTTTCTTTTTAAATATGTCTTCATTGATTTCTGAGAGAAGAAAGGAGAGGGAGAGAGAGAAATAGAAACATCAATGATGAGAGAGTCACTGATTGGCTGCCTCCTGCACGGCCCCTACTGGGGGATCGAGCCCACAACCCAGGCTTGTGCCCTGACCAGGAATCTAACCGCAGTCTCCTGGATCACAGCTCAGTGCTCAGCCACTGAGCCACACCGACCAGGCAATCCTTGTAGTCTTTCAATCAACATTTACTGAGCACCCGTTCTGTGCTGGACCCTGGGCTCAACACTGAAGATACCAAAATGATTCATAGTCACTTCCACAGCTCCTGCTTCCAGAGCTCACCAACGAATACAGGGTTGGTCTAATAGCTAGACCCTAAGGTGACCCCCACCCAATTCCCACCTTCTTAAACATATGTAGAATACTATATGGATTATATTATATAGCATACTATATACATTGTATATTGTATTACATATTGTATAACCTCCTGCCCTTGAATGCAGGCCGGATCTGTGACTTGCTTCTATTCAGCACAATATGGCAAAGCTGATGGGCTGTCACTTCCTATGATTAGGTGACACTGCGTAAGACTCCTTGGTGGCTCGGTGAAGCATGCAGCCACGTTGGGGAAGCGCAGGTAGCAAGGAACTGCAGCTGGCAGCAAATGCAGGGCCCTCCGTCACACAGCCGCAGGAATGAATTCTGCCAACAACCTAAATGAGCTGGAAGTAGACCCTCGCCTAGTCTAGCCCCCAGATGAAAACACAGCCTTGATTGTAGCCTTTTCAGACTCTAAGTAGAGGACCCAGCCACGCTGTGCCTGAATCCCCGAGCCACAGAAACTATGAAATAATAAACGCGTGTTACTTTCAGCTGCTAAGTTTGTGGTGATTTGTGACACAGCAATAGAAAACTGACACAGCAAACAACAGCCCACAGGCCGGATCTGTTCTGCTACCTGTTTTTGTACGGCCTAAGAATGCTAAGGACAATTTTGCATTTTTAAGTGGTAAAAGAAAATCACAAGAAGGATATGTTACAACACATGACAATTATAAGAAATTCAAATTTCAGTGCTCATAAATAAAGTTTTAGTGGGAAACAACCACACCCATTCATTTATGCATCCTCCAGGGCTGCTTACGCGCTGCAATGTCACAGTTCAGTAGGTGTGACAGAGACCAGACAAACCGAAAAACCTAAAACATTTACTATCTGGCCCTTTTCAGAAAAAAAAAATAATAATGTACTGGCCTTTCATCTAATAGGAGGGACAGATATACAACAGAAAAAGTACAAGCCAACTTGGATAAAGCTCAGGAGAGGAGCTGGGTCCTAATACTCAGCAAGAGTTTTCCGATGGAAAGCTGAGGAAGGGTGTCCAGAGGGGGATCCACAGTGGGGAGGCCGTGGAGACGGGGCAGGGCTCCAGCATCGGGAAGGGTGAGGAACTCCCCAAAGCCTGGAGTCCCGCCCACCCCGCTACATCGCTGTGGATTCCCCAACACCCACCGGGGTGCCCTCGGGTCCGACGTCAAGCTTTGGGAAATCGCTGCCCATAGCAGGATCCGCAATGCACCTCATCTTTCTACACTGTTGCTGGGGTTCGCCGGGGCTCTTGGCCACATGGTGTCACACGTGCTCCTGCCTAAACGAGTCGGGTGGTAGAGCTGCCTCCTCACTCCCCAGGGCCATAAAACCCACGGTTATTACTCCCCAGATCGGGAGGCATCAATACTGGGCTGCCGTTCTTGTTTGGGTGAGGGGTGGGGAGGAACACACCCCTGTGGCTTAGCTGCTACAGATCGTAATCTGTTACTGGGTTCCTTAAAGGGTTGAGTTTCACCTCATTTTCTCGAATGTTCTACTCCTGTTCTCTCCAAGACTCACGATACTTCATTGGTGGGCGCCACTGAAGCCTGGGGGGAGCACAAGGTGAGAGCACAGCATGGGGAAGACGAGCCAGCTGGCCCCAGGAAACCTCGGGGGTGAACTGGTCAGGGCCTGGCAGCAGCCTCTCCAGGCTAGAAGCCCCTCCTTAGAGCTCCCTCTGCGTGACCAACATTGTCACCATTGTTATCACCATGACACGCTCAGGTTTTAACAGAGGGAACGCCGTCGTGTGCCTCCAAACTAAATGACCCCAACCAGTGCATACTCTGTGACAGTTGTCCTGCCCGCTTTGTGTTCTGGGCTGTGTGGGCACCTGTCCCGCTGGCTGCCCTCCAGCAGCCTCCACACTGCCCATTTCCCATTGCTGAGAGCTTAAGAAGAGATAACATAGGTTTTTAAGTTGTGTGTAGCGCATTCTACAGGCAAAGAGTGAGGGCCTAAAGAGCTCTTCGATTACCTAAAT
This sequence comes from Miniopterus natalensis, assembly GCF_054644295.1. Classification (NCBI taxonomy): domain Eukaryota; kingdom Metazoa; phylum Chordata; class Mammalia; order Chiroptera; family Miniopteridae; genus Miniopterus; species Miniopterus natalensis. The sequence goes on along the minus strand of NC_142081.1, from coordinate 193,477,175 downwards.
GGCGTGAATGCCGTGTATTCCACCGGTGGCCCGTCTTTGGCTACTCAGAAGCCTTTTGTCCTGCTGCTGGGTTATCGGCTGCATTCCAGGTAGCGAAGTTCACTGTAAGTGAGAAGTTACCACTTTGCCTTGAAACACTCAGGGACAATAGAGTACGCACACCAAGAAAAAGCAAAACTCTGCATGCCAATTGTTTATAGTCACCTGGTACATAGCTGTTTACAGGTCAATCTATCTACATTATATATTGTAAGGATTTCTCATCAATGTCCTTTAACTTAGACCTAAGTTTGAGGAATTCATCAAATTGATTAAACCAATCGATGGCCCCCATCCTGCCAGGGCTTTGGGCCGTTTTCAGAAGCTCAGCGGTTACTAACACAGGGCAGAATCCTGGCTGTCTAGTTGCCAGTGTCCTCAGATGGTCACCCTCCCTCCTCCTCCCATTTCTTCCCCTGGGCCCAGCACAACTAAGCTGCCCTGGTTCTGAAGACAGGGGCCAACAATTTAAAAATATGGGAGGTAGGACAGAAGAGGGGCAGCGCATTCGATTCAAATAAATGTGGAAGTAGTGAGCAACTGTCCTGACAGGCCCTCAACTGGGGATGTTCCCAGGAGAGTCACAGACAAACTGGGATTAGCCGACCACTTTACATAGTATATTCTTTGTGGCTATGGTTGTTTAGAGACCCATACTGAACTGAAAGGGGAAAAGAAAGATGATTTCCCAGCAAAAGTTAAGAAAGAAAGGCGCGTGAAGGAGCTCCTGGTGGTTCCACTGGCTGGCCAAGTTAATCGGCGAGGGTCAGTTACTCCTGGCTGCGTTTCATCAGAGGTGAGGCCACAGCAGGCACGAAAGCCAACGCTGTTTTTGTCTCCAGGCTTCTTCAACTCACTTGTTCATTTTCCCAGCAAACATTAAATGCCCCCTAACTGCCGTACACTCCACTTGCCGTGCACTGTGAACATGCGGAGGGACAGTAAGTGATGGTCCTCCGCTCTTATGGAGCTCCTGATGAATGGGAAATGCAGACATATGCAGAATTAATTACGATGCACCCCGCCAGGTGTAATCATAAAGATTTTCCTAGGGCACTGCCTATCCCACTGGCATAGGGGGCAAAGCCCAGCCTCTAACGTAGCAAAAGTGGTGCTTCATCAGCTGGGCCCCGGCTGCTAGCCGGCCCTACCTCTCCCCTCCGCCTGGTGAAACTCAGCCCGCGCCGTCCCCTTCAACGGCTGAGCGCTCCCCACAGCCGATGCTGGTGCTGCTCCCGTTGCCGGCGGCACACCTCACTTCCCGTCAGGACGTACGGTCTTGCAAACAAAGACCTTTGAATTAAGTTTCTTTTCTACATCTCATATCCCCTAATACAATGCTGGGCTAGTAATGTAACTTAGCAAAGACCTGGAGGAACACATTGACTTTCTATGACATCTTCACCCACTGAACACAAGCCTGGGCAGGAGAGCAATTAAGGACAGATTCTAGAATCCAAGACTTCAAATTCCAATCCAGGTGGGTTTTTTGCACCTCTTACTAGCTCTGTGAACTCAGACCACTCAGCTAACACATCTAAGCTTGTGTTTCCTCATGAGGCAAAGTGAAGGTAGTAATAGTACTTACCTCACTCATTTAAAAAGATATTGATTAATTATTTATTACATGCCAGGCACTGGAGGTACAATTCAGATCAAAACAAAGTTTCTTATACGTTAACAAGCGGAGACAGACAATAAATACATAACTGACAAGTAGTATAATTCCAGATATGGTAAGTGGTGCAAAGAAAATATCCTGGGGCACGGGGAAAGCAGGATGGGTAGGTGGGATAACCTCAGATAAAATTATAAATAAGCCCGGCCGGGCGTGGCTCAGCAGTTGAGCATCGACCTTAGGATCCAGGCGATCCGGTTCGATTCCCGGTCAGGGCACATGCCTCGGTTGTGGGCTGGATCAATGACTCTCTCATCATTGATGTTTCTATCTCTGTCGCTCCCTCTCCTTTCCTCTCTCTGAAATCAATAAAGATATATTTTTTTAAAAAAATTATAAATAAAAGTTTCATTGAGGAGGTTAAATTTAATCTTTGAAACTACAGAGGTTTTTCTGAAGATAAAACAAAATAAGTGCATGTAAGTTGCTGAACATGAGTAGAAATCTGCAAGCGTTCTGCATTTCCTGCTGCTATTACAGGGAATGCCCACTAGAGGGCACGACCGTTCACCCCGTCCCTGCGGCGGGCCAGGCACAGGGCTCGTGGCCTTACCTGTAATTCTCATTTACCCTCCCAGCGGAAACAACCCTGAAGAACAGGTATTATTCATTCCATTTTCCAGAGAAACCGGCCCTGGGGTCACACAGCTGGTAAGCGGGGGAGCCACGCGGGTCTGTGTGACATCAAACCTGCGCTTTGTCAGTGAAACTACACTGCCTCTTCCTTCACCCCTCGCTGTCCTCAAAGACAGAGAGGGGAGAGCGCAGCAGTTGGAGATCAGTAAGTAGGAGGGGGAAGGGAAAGATCTAGACGAAGTTCGTGGTTCACAGCTTGGAGTCCAAAGCACCGGCAAGCCACCCAATGAGCAAGCCACTTACATCAAGGGAAAGTCCGTCAGAAGTGTTTTCAGAGACAATCCAGCTTCCTGCCCAATCCTGGGGCGTCAGGATCCCAAGACGCCCATGAAATCAAAGCTCAAAGCGACACTTCGCGGCCTGAAACAGAACTGACGGAGGCCCTTCCTCAAGGCCCCCTCAGGGCAGAAGCAGGTAGGAAATTTTACTCTGTGAACCCAAAAGATTTTACTTTCTGTAAACAACATTCTGGTTTTCCCCTCTGATATACAAAGACTCTGCTCAGAGAAGCAGATAATGGGTCCCGTGTGTTCTCTTTCAGGAATTTGGAGTGTAGAGAGGCACCTAGAATTCAATCAATGTCATATTTTACAGAGTCAGCAGATAGAGAGCCTGGGGCAAGAAATCCAGGCTGGAAACGGGAGGAAAGTGGCAGGTGAGCTCTGTGCTGAGGATAAAATAAACCTGCGTGGTGAACACAACCAACCAGTCCTCACTAACTTTGGAGACAAGAAACTCTCAAATGGTTCATTCAGTCACCTATCAAACATTAACCACCAGCATTGCGTCGGGCTAAGAAGGAAGACATACTGTTAATTTACTTAACTCTATTTGGCTTTTGGCTAAGAGGAAACCCAAATTTACAATATTTATTGTAAAAATATACTCTGCATTTTTCAAATTAAAATCAGCAGTGGTGTGGTGGTAAAGGTTTACCTGCCGTCCCAGGTGCGGGAAGCCTCATTGTTAGGATTTGCCAATTTCCTTGGTGTAAATATTTCCACCATGGGCGGCTTTGAGCTACCACTGGGAAACCACCAAGATGAGGAGTTGGGGAGAGTTGCCAGAGCCAGTGTGGACCAGCTCCAGCACACCAGGGGCTAAGAGGCTTACAATGGAATGGGATATAGGCAGACAACCTCCCTTTACTCGTGGCAGCAAAGACACCCAGACAGCAGGAAATAGCTCTCAAGCCTCGGCAGGAAATTACCTGGATTATGGGGCTTCTGTGTTCCTTTTCTTTACCCCTGAGCGTGATGCCAGGAACCTATTCTAAAGTCCAGTCAGCAGCGTCATTTGTAAAACTACTTTGAAAAACATAAATCACATTTTATCCCCAAAGGAAAAGATCATCACTTTTAAAATGACCAAATGTTTAGCCAATTCTTTCAAAGGAAACTCTGCATCCTGACTCTGAGAGGTGAGATGTAGAGCATATCAGAAAACCTGAAGACACAGCCAGAATACTCGGTGCTAACAACTGGCTCGGCCTCACAGAAGGAAAAGCTTCCTGCAAAGCAAATGAAGGGCCAGACATGTACTAAATAAAATTAGCAAGACAAGATGAAACAAACTGGGGAAGTGAGTTTAGAATTTATTTTTCACTTTCACACAACATTCATTTTTAATCATTAAGTAAAGGCTTCCACCGTCCAGACGTGCTCTAGATCACCTCCCAGGGCCACTGGGCAAGATGCGGGAGCCCTCCCTTGTCATTCTCATAGTATTTAGCAGCAGGAAAAGGAAATCCATTCCTCACACTGGTAAAACTAGGAATTTACCTCTATCTTTCTTTCTACTATTTATTCCCACTTCATAAGGACTGCAGGGTATGTGCATGGATATCTCCGCTAACTTACAATAGATTGCATTCTTCCAAATGGATACTTTCTGATAAAATGCCTAAACAACAGGAATGAAGGGAAAAGTGGGCTGATGGCCCCTTCCCTCAGGAAAAGGGGAAAATACCAAACAACACGTCACTGGACAAAATATCCCCAAGGACAGGATGAGCCCTTGTCTCTAAACTAAGCACAAGATCCCGACCGAGCGCCTCGCCTGCTCCGACCTGCGGATCCGCGCGTCCTGAGCGGGGCTCCCCCGCTGACCCTCCCCGGCCTCCCCACAGGGGCCGCGGCGGGGCAGGTCCTGGCCGGGGTCCCCTCCTGTGCGGGTGTCTCCCCGCCGTTATTGGGTGCGGGCTGCCTTCTTTCCCACTTCCACCCAGAGGCAGCATCCTGTCGCATCCCGTGTGGTCAGCAGGGAGGATTCTGGCCTCCCATTCACTCCAACAAGCCGCCGAGGGACACAGCTGTGACGAGGGCAGGCCCGGTCACCAGCCATTAAGGGAGTTACAGAGCGGTGTCCAGGGAGCTGATTATGGAGGCAAACTGCGTGGGTTTCAATCCCATTCGCGGCTGCAGGATTTCAGGCAACTGACCCACTCTGGTCCTCAGTTTTCCTATCTGAAAGATGGGATGACAGTCATGCTCCCATATGGGTTGCTGTGATTATTAAATGGCTCGATTTAGTAAAAACACCTGGAACAGTGTCAACACTATGTAAACATGTATGATCATGATTCTTTCTACTACATGAAAGAGGCTAAGTGATTGACCCACTGACGAGAGAGGGGACAGACTAAATTATTAAATTAAAGAATTAAAAATTAAAATTTTAAAAATTAAAATAATAATAATAATAAAGAATTAAGAGCCTCATGATCTGCTGCTTACTTACATGCCCAGTCTCAGGTCTCATCTCCCCACCGCCTTCTCAAGTCTGTGCTCTGCCCTTGCTGAGCCTTCAGTTTCTCAAACGCTCCACGTTCTCCTGACATTTGACCTTGGCATGTGCTCTGCTTCTGCTTGGGAGGCTGACACCCACCTCCCCCAGCATGGCTCACCTCACCACCTCCAGGAAGCCCTCCTTGACCCAAGTCTCCATGAGGTGACCCTGTCTGTGCTCCACCTGCCCAGAACCTCTGCATCACATTGCTTCACACTCTGTGTTGTGATGTTGTGTTTGTTTCCTCTCACGCTGCTGAGTGAGATCCCTGAGAAGAGAGCCTGTGCCATGCTCACCGTTTCCCTCTACCTGGCGCAGGACCTGACTTATAGCAGGTGCTTCATAAGCACAGGCATTAGTTGAATAAATGAACGGAAGGATAAATGAAATGCTTACTGATACCTGCTATTTGCAAGGGTCACTACTCTGGGCTAGATTGGAAGAACTCGTTTGAAAAATCTCACAATTAGGAAGATAAATCCTAAGTAGATGAAAAGTTAAATAATTATAAAAAGATCCAAATACATAACAGAAAAAATTCAAACCCTCTTGTACATATCTCTATCGGTGATGTCAGGGTGGCAAGCTAACTCCCGAATGGCCCTGGAATTATTATGGAAAACAAAGCTTTCTACATGGGTCCAGAAATTATGGGCCCATATTTCATTGATGGTAACGTACACATTTTCTCAAACGTGAGCATCTGAAGCTTACGGTGCACCCCAGAAATAATGGCATGCCATCATTTAAGCGGAAGCATCTTCCTTTCCTAGCGGTTCCTGAAACAGGGTGCGTCTTACAGCCCACTGTGTTCTGGGCTCGATGCAAAGAGGTAAAAGGGTCAAAGAAAAAGAATGACTGTAACTGCATTTCTTCATTAGAGGAACTGTCAGAGAAGGTAAGGGCTGTATGGGGCCTTTGCTCATCTCTCTGCAGCAAGTAGGCCACACTGAGAGGCTGCAGGGATTCTAGAAGGTGAGCATCCGAGGAGGCATGAGCGTGGAGAACTTGATCCTGGCGGCCCATAGGGTCGAACCTGAGGGTTGAAGGGGGCGGCTGCCGAGCTACATCTAAACACTGGGGATGATTCCTCGCTATCAGCTGTGCTTTCTTCTATATGAGATAATCTTGCAATTCTTTCACCCTGTTCTATTAATTTTATAAAAGATAAAACATAATTCAGCTATCTTGCCCAGCCCTTTGTAACTAACTCCTTCCTCCACCCAACGGTCACACGTGTGTGCAGCTTATTTTGAAAGGTGATTAACAATGTATTAGTTCCATTAAAGACGCCTCCTTATGAAATGAGAGTGTTCCTTAAAGTGACACGGTTGCAGCTGGAATCACACTTTCTGTGTGACCGACACGGAGTTGAGGCTTTATAACACTCATCGGTATATACAATGTCCCACTTGGCTACTAAAATGTTCAATTTATTTGATTTCTTAACTGATTTCACACTTACTAGAAATTTCATATCATAGTCACACTAATTTTTTAAATAATCTCCCTATGATACGAGGACAGATAGGGGGAAATAGATTTTTGCCAGAGGCTGCTTTTTTAAAAGAAATTGCAAACTAGAGATTTTTGTGGTAACTTATCACATCTCTCTCTCTCTCACACACACACACACAAAACAAATGCTCTCCTGTGAACCTAAAACCATCTTATTTTGATGTATAAATACATCACGTAATTTGTATCTTTAATCAACACATCGAGTTTGGCTAATGCACATGGGTGATTGAGCGTCTCTGTGCTAATAACAGGGTCTGATTGCTGATGGCTGGGAAAGGCTACACCCCCGAGAACAGACATGGATTAACTATGAGCACTTGCCTCTTGGCTTCCCTAGACCTGTTTGGTTTCACCTCCATTTAACCTTGACATTTAGAAACCAAGCCTAAAGATTTGACAAATAGGGCCCCAACTTAAACACAAAGCAGAATGTAAAAATCCCACACATAGTCCCCCCAGGGGGTAAAATGCAAACTTGAGGGAAACCGTCTTCTTTTAAAATCTTGCACTTTGACCTCATTGAGTAAGGATGATTCAAGAATCAAATAGTCTACATTTAAAAAGAACCCTCGGTGAGTGGAAGAATGAGTACTTGGTTACCCATAAAACATTCAGGGGCTTCTGTCCTTGAAGAAATGACAAGCGTCACACACATTTACCAAGTGTTCTAAGGAACACTCTCCAGCATAATTCTGGGTGAATAGAGAACTGTTTTCTAGTACACCCCCATCCGCCTCTGAGTTTCACATTGTGAATCTCCATCTTTAAGGCTCAAAAAACTCTCTCAGCAAAGAAGCCCAGTGAAATTTGGTTAAGCCATTGTTGCCTACATTGGTTTGATCACAGAACCTTTTTTTTTTTTTTTTAGCAACAAAATTTGGGGAATGTTGGTTAAATAAAAAGACAACCAGAAAAAAAATCAAGAGACTTAAAGGCCAAGGATAGCCCTCTTTTCGTTAACTCTACAACCTGGAGCGAGTCATTTCCATTTAGTTCATGCTCTGAGAAAATGAAAGGGTTGGACTCGATGAGCTCTAAGGTCTCTTCGAGCTCATAAATTAAATCACCCAGAGACAATCTAATGAAAATGAAGCTCAGAGACTGAAGAAATATTAGACATCACTTAAAAGACTGGGGGAAACGAGGCAAGAATAACAGCCAAGTGGGTCAAAGGTATAAAGACTTGGGCGAAAGTCACTCCCAAAGAAGACCTCACCAAGCAGCTTGAGAGCAGGTCCAGGTCCTCGTCAAAAGAAGTCCAGGTCAGACACAGCAGGATAAGACCTTGCAAGAGCAAATAAACGAGAAAAAGGCAGAAGCCAAAACTCAGCCAGAAGCTTGGGACGAGTGTCATTCCTAAGTGCGATGAAAGGAGGCCCATGGGCTAGGTCAAGGTCAGGGGTTCAAAAGTGAGACTAAGAACAGAGACTTGGCAAAATGCCACCTTTTATACGGTGTACAATATTCTGGGAGCAGGACAAGCCTGGACAAAAGAAGCCACAATAAGCTGGACAAAAATTAAAATATAGGTCACCTTTTCTGCAATAGTAAGCTGGTTCTTTAAAGGTTTTAATATGTTTTAAATAAAATGTACAATTTAGTAGACAAAAAAAAACACATTACTGTGGTTGACTAAGACCAAAGTTTCCCAGCCTAGAGCCCCTGGGCTGCTACAGTTTGCAAAGGTTATAAAGAGAGCCCAAGTCACCCCTTTGTTAAGAGAGTGGGATGGTTATAGCTGCTTCTCAGGATGCTGGCCCAGAGGCCATTGCCTGGGGTTGGAGTCCAAGGGGATACAGGTAGGGCAAGAGGCTAACACTGGTTAGGGAAAGGCAAAAATACAAATGCTAAGTAAGACCAGAGAAACAGAGGCGGGAGAGAGGCTCGAGGTGCATGGCCAATCAAGGCGACAGGGAGCACAACCCTGCTGCGCATCCCGTAATTTTTAAAAATCGACTATAGTATGTACCTGCACTGTTTGCAAATTCCCTAAGTATAAAACTGTACTGAGTCATACGCATTGCAAAGCACACACAGAAACAGAAGGTTTAACCAGTGAGAAAACTACAAAGCTTCTACTGCTACATAATCCCTAGAGTGGAAGCATCAGTTTGGAGGCCACTGACAGACAGACAGATGAGAGCAAGAAAAGAGAAACGCAGCGAGAAGGGAGCCCGCCAAGGCCAAGGCTGCGGACGACAGCGGGCTTCGCTTTGGGGAGTCTGCGGGCTGGTTCAAACGCTTAGGAGGAGGGAAGACAACCGGACCTGAGAGCCTATCCAGAAATTCAAGGCTTAGAAGGTAAAATACACCTTCACCTGTGGTAAGGCCCCAAAACTAAAAACAAATGCTAACAGTTAATTTTTTTCTTTTAATCAGCTTTATTGAGCTAAACTTACATTTTCAAAATTAGCAGTTTTATGGTATACATTTCCCTGAGTTTTGACAAATGTGTATGCTATAGAACATTTTCACTACCCCTAAAAGTTTCCTTGTTCCCTCTGTGGTCATTGCTGATCCCAGGCCCTGGCCCCTGGCAACCACTAAACTGCTTTCAATAGCTACAGATTTGCCTTTTCTAGACTTTCATATAAAAATTAAGAACAATTTTTTAAATTTTTGTCTAGGATTATACCGGCTCAATATAGTCCTACCTATCTCCTAACAGATGGCATCATATTTATGTATGCCCTGAATTAACAAGCGAGGGAAAATATTGTCTATTATTTAATAAAAACCCTGCAAGATAGGACTTTTTAATGGGAAAATATATACATAGGCTCTTAGAAGTAAAAATGCTGGGATTACTAGACTAGAGTATAATCTCAGAATCTCAGGTTCTGTGATTTAAGGTCACCAACGTGGCCCCTTTCCTTTACCAAAACTATTCTTCAAACTGGAAAACCTTCTGGACCGGTTCTGTCTGAGAGACTTTCTGCAGTGATGCAAATGTACCTCTGTGCTGTCCAGTGTGGTAGCCCCTGGCCACGTGTGACCACTGAGCACCTGAAATGTCGCTAGTGGGATAAACTGAATTTTTTTTTTATTAAAAATGTTTAATGTTGACATGTGGCTAGCAGCTACTGTATCAGATACTACAGTTCCAAAATAAAGTACCAAACAAATACATAACAATCAGTTCCTGGTAGCAACCAACATAGTTGATGAAGATTTGGACAGACTTGCTAAAAACCCACAATATTATTTGTCAAGTTGACTGTGACCTCGACAAACCCCAAAATCAAGGCTGCAGTTCAATAGGCTTTAAGTATAAGCTATTAGGCTGTAAAGGAAAACAAAGAAACCCACAGGCACAAGAGGGCCGAGGACCTGCGAGGACTTAGAAAGGGAATGAAGCCCACGGGGACGCAATGGACATGAACCGGAGGAGTGAGCAGCGCGTCTAGAAGGGTCGGGGTCGAGCTGAGCCGTGAGCATATGAAAGGCCAGTGAGGGCCCTTCCCCGGACCCGGCTCCCATTTTTTGGCCTCCACGTGTACAGAAGGATGACAAAAATAATTGAAAAAGATCCAGGAAAGAAGAAAATGATTCAGTTGTGGGACCACAGAAGCTCAACGGGGCAGTACTGGATGTACTGTGGCTTTTCAATGCAGAGAAACAGAATTTCAGGGTAACGCTATCTGCCTGCAGGTACCAGAAGGGACACAATAAGTGGCGTTTGCCAGATGGTCCCCATGCACGCGGAGGGGAAAATGACACTTAATACACAGTCAGGAAGATAGTTCATTTAGCCAGAAGGACGACATCTATTTAGAGGTAATGATTTAACAAGAAAGCGATTTCACTTAATCAGGGATATTGAGCTTTGCGGGGTTTGCTGGCACTGAGCCTGAAACATCTACAAACAAGGCCAGACCCGGGAGCTCCAGGAGCAGCACCCGGGAAGGTGGGGAAAGGGTCCCCTGCCTGCCACGCAGCCACCAGACACGGGGCTGGGCTGTTGAATCCACACTCAGGGCTCCCCCCCCCACGGAGGGCGCTGCAGGCTCAGGCCGGGAAAGCCCAGGGCGCTGTTCCCAGCAGCAGGGAAGGCCCTGGGATCACCTCGCACCTCTGCTCAGGCAGATGCTGCATTAGAAAAGTTCATCCCTTGCCCTGAATCTTGGATGGCAGGGTCTGTGGGACAGAGCATCCCTAACTTATCCCCTCGGGTGCAGGGACCCAGGCAAGACCAAAAAATGTGGCAGGCCCCGTGCAGGTGAGTTTGCCACCTGGAAACAGGTGCACAAAGAGCGGGTCCCCTCGAGGGGCCCTGCTGCTAGTGAGCCCTGAAGGCGGGGACCACGCGGTGGCTAAGGTGATTAATCAGGGCTGTCCCTGGAAAAACCGACATAGGCCCACCCTCCCCTGAGGCTCTGTACTCTTACTAGCTAAACATGCACTTTGGGCAAGCAGGGCTGAGACAACACCCATCAGAACAGCATCTGCCCTCCTGGGGAGAGTGGGTGCAGGTTCCCGATCCAACTACTGCAGTGATATCACAGGTACAGTCGAGCACTGATAAGAAATCAGAGAAGGGGTTAAAATAAAGGGCAATGCATATTATACAGCATTAAATTAATTTGGAAGTCAGTGATATTAATAAAGTCCCAACTCATGCACAAAATTTTAAATGATGCAATTTCCAAACTGTTGTTTAATTCATCGGGACTTGTTTATTTTCACTGCTGTTATGCCAATGAATTGCAGGCAGGGTTTACACCATTACCACTTGAGTTGTTAAACAGAAATACCCGCCATCAGAAATAGTTATGTCAGGCCTGTGAGAAAATTAATCTTGAATTATGTTAGTTCTGAATTATGTAAATTCTTCTAAAAAAAATCTATCCCTCATATAAAATGTCACCTCTGTGTATTTCAGGAAAGATATTTCAGGAAGAGATAAAAATTATTTGCAAATATACAGAAGCAAGAAAGAATGAAAGGAAGGGAGGCAGAAAGGGAAGGAAAGCAGCAAGCAAGGAAGAGGGCTTGGAATATTCCAGAAACAAAACAGTGGGACATGGGAGGGAGGAAAATGTGACTGGAAAAGATGAGTTATGAGCCTATGATTCCCAAAGCCGGTCTTCATTCCAGTATCAGGTCATGAGGGAGTTTTCATTGTTCCACAGTGAAATGAAAAAACATGGATTTTTCTATAAAGCTACATACATATTTATTCAGTTTTTTCAAATTATCCGTTATTATGTTCTCCGTAGTTGGTTGGCATTAAAATACCCTGTCTGTAATGAATGGTGGCAATGGGAGGTGACAGATGACAAGCAGGGTTGTTGTTTTTTAATGTCCTTATTTAACAAAATTTATTTTTCAGAAATATTACTGTTTCATAAAATGCAAGCAACCAGGAACCACAGCCTCATGGTAACAGGTTTAGATAACTGAACACTGTGGCAGATTAAGCACACTGAGAATAATGCTAGATGTTGATTCTTATATATGTTTAAATGTATATCGATAATTTCAAAAACCTCCTAGAAAGATATAAATTGCATGTTTGTATTCCAAAGAACTAGAGAGGAAAAATGTAACAAAAATATTGTAAATTTAACAAAGGGAAGAAAAAAAAGGAACTAAGAGAACATAAAATAAGATAGTAAGAATAAGGTCAAATGTATCATTAATCACAAGTATTCTTGGGTTATATTCATCATACAGAAACTCCCAGATTGGTCATGAAGACCAAACTAAACCAAACAAACAATAAAACTTATCTGTATGCTTTTTGTAGGAATCACATTAAAATAAGACCTCAGAAGTTTAAGAATAAGATGTTGGAGAAAGATAAATTGGGCAAATGCTAGGATACTATTCCCCAAACTGTCCTCCTCAGAAGGAAACAGCATCAGTGTTAATTTCAGGTATAATAAAATTCAGTGGGGTGGAACATTAAGTGAGACACAGAAATTGTTATGTTGCTAAAAATTAAAATCCACCAAATACCTACAACAGTACTTAACAACATAATTTCAAAATATATAAAATAAAATAGTTAGGAAGGCAAGCAGAAACTAAATAATCCATAGAAGCACTAGGATGGATGAATACATAATCTCTTTTAAAATTATTGTATTTCTATATGGAAGTGGAGATTTGAATTTCACAATTACAAGCTTAATCAAATCACAACAGAAAATATAACATTTTTAAACACTCATGAACATTTAAATATAAAGGTGACACACAAAATCTCAGCAAGTTTTAAAACTACAGATTATTCCACAATTCAATGGCAATAGAAATTTATAACAAAAGATAACCAGCAGCATCTAACCCCAAAATAACTATTTGGAAATTTTAAAGAGCTCTTTTAAATAACTTCTGAGTAAAGGTAAACATCAAAACCAAAATTATAGGCAATTTCAAAATTAACACCAATGGCAACATTATATAGCAAAATCTTTGAGATGCCACCTCCGTGGTATTCAGAGGTCTTTGATGTGTTCATTAGGTTAAATTATCTAAGTATTAAATTTAAGAAATTAAAAATGAAAAGTAAATATAGAGAAAGGTGAAGAAAAGCATAATACAAGGTGGGGCAAAAGTAGGCTTATAGTCGTTTGTATGGAAAATAATACAATAATAAATAAATAATAATACAAGAATAAACTCTGTGTTTTGTGTACTTACAACTGTAAGCCTACTTTTGCCCTGCTCTGTATATAAAATATACATCAATGGTGCCCAGCCAGGCGTGGCTCAGCGGTTGAGTGTTGACCTGGGATCCAGGTGATCGGGGTTCGATTCCTGGTCAGGGGACATGCCCGGGTTGCGGGCTCGATCAATGACTCTCTCATCATTGATGTTTCTATCTCTCTCTCTCCCTCTCCTTTCCTTTCTCTGAAATCAATAAAGATACATTTTTAAAATAATAATAATAATAAAATAAAATATACATCAATGGAATATAAAATAAACTGTAAATTAAAATTTAATTTTTAAAAGTTGATCAATACAATAAAAACTAGTCTTTTGAATGGAGAAATAAGAGCAGCAATTATAAAACCAGGGCACTTGAATCCCTCCCAGTCTCAGTTTCCTTGTCTGTAAAACAGGGACACCAAAACCTACCTGCCAGATTTCATGTGACTCAAGTGACGTAATCAACAGAAAAAGCTGTTGTGGGCTATTAAGTACACACACACACACGCACGCACGCACACAGATTTAAGAAGCCCTCAGTGCCTTAGTGAGAGAACTCAGCCTCACGTCTATAAAGTCTTTCAATAATATCAACCCTTTCTGTCCTTTGTTAGCATTTGCTCTTCTTGGATGAGAGTCAGCAGTTAGAACACAATCATGAGAAATCCAAATGGCTTTATAGATTCAAGTTTTTAATAAAAGCTATATTTTCATAGCTTTTAAAGAATTGGCTTAGATTGTCTTTCTGAAATCAATATGCTGCATTCACAGACACTTTAGGAAAAGAGAGCTGTGGCTTTTCAGGATCGATAGTAAATGACTTGATTCTTACGCAGGCACTGAGCCCATTGAGTGATCTCCTGGGAGCTGGGAGAAGCCATCATCAAAACCCACGCTTGCCTAGGTCTTGCTCATCCCTTGAGGCCCAGCTTCCTAGCCACGTTTAAGGGTATCAGGCAGAAAGGTTTCCGACACCTTAAAACTCTGTGCTCTGGAGCAAGTTGCTCAACCTCTTTAAGCCTTAATTTCCTAAAATGGATATAATAAAATGTCAGAAAATATGGGTTGTGGGTGGTATTTTTTTTTTTTTACATGTGTCTTAGGTCAGGTTTCCCATCTGAGACTCTAAGGCTGAGACTGCCGCAGGAAGTTTTTAGAGTGTCCCACCCAAAGCGTCACCTAGTGAAGGACACAGGATTGATTGACAGGGGGATGTGATGCAGTCACGACAGGGCCCTCAGCCCATCCCACCGAAGCTCTGGAGCTGGGATAGCCCTTCTGGAGTTGTCTGGAACTGAGACAAAGTGTTGGCCCTTTATACACTCATGAAACATTTAAATATAAAGATGACACACAAAATCTCAGCAAGTTTTAAAACTACAGATTATTCCACAATTCAATGGCAATAGAAATTTATAACAAAAGATAATCAGCAGCATCTAACCCCAAAATAACTATTTGGAAATTTTAAAGAGCTCTTTTAAATAACTTCTGAGTAAAGGTAAACATCAAAACCAAAATTATAGGTAATTTCAAAATTAACACCAATGACAACATTATAGAGCAAAATCTTTGAGATGCCACCTCGGTAGTATTCAGAGGTCTTTGACGTGTTCATTAGGTTAAATGGCCCTTTATATCCTTCCTCTACTAATCACTGGATGCAGGATGCCCCAGGAGGGAGAATGACCCTACATGACAATAGCCAAGGACAATTCCCGGGAGCCCGCAGCTGGAGGAATGAGTGCCTCTGTCCCGCAGGGGGAGCTGAGTGGCACAAGGCAGCACCCACTGTCGCATTTAAAAGAAGTTAGCCCCCTAGACTGCAAACACCACAAAAGTAACTGCCTTCTCTGCTATCTGCTGCATCTTCCCAATGTCCAAAATAGTTCCTTTCACGTAGCTCGTGCTAAATAAATGTTGGCTGAATGCAGAGGAGACTCATAATGAGCGTTACCTACTATTATGATGAATAAGCTTCCCTGAGTCTTCTTAATAGGGCTCCTCTACCCTCATTACTCCGGTCCTGTTGTGCCCATTCCCTTACTTTAGCCTACTTTGCCACCCCACCTATTTTTTATTTAATCCTTAATATCCCACACCATTCTGCAAAACATAAGGTAACCCCCTAATTTTATCTTCTCAGGTATTATCTGTCACTCTTCCTCTGAAAGAGAGGAGTGCAAAGGGCGGAAAGAAACCAGATTTCCATCCATCTCTCCAGGGAGGAGGGGACATAATACCTGTGTCTGTGTAAGAGGCCTTGGGCATGAAAACTTTGGCTAAGAGTGGAAGCATTTTTCAGGGAATGGTTCCCTACCCTCACAAACACTCAAGAGGTGAAGTCCCCCTTGTACTTCCATAGTACCTGAAACCACCCTCCCAACACTCAGCACTCTTAGAAATGCTCTTCCAGTTAGTTCTCTTACTAGGCTACAAGTTGGATGGGACTGGGACTATCTGATGCCACATCTGGGGCCCAGACCAAGCCAGTGGGCACAAATATGTGTACATGAATTAAGTACCACAGGCCTTTCTGCTTGGCTTGGTTGGCCCTGAATGCTCAGTATCCATTCCATAGCAATTGTCAAGAATTTTGAAAATCACTCTTTCTTTTGCTTGCAGAGCTTAGAACAGATCCTGACAAACAGTGGGTGCTTGTTATAAGCTGAATTGTGTCCCCCCCAAAATTCATATGTTGAAGTCCTAACCCCCAGGACCTCAGAATGTTACTGTATTTTGAGATGGGCCTTTAAAGAGGTGATTAAGTGAAAATGAGCCATTATGGTGGGCCCTCATTCAACCTGGCTGGGGCCTTACACGAGAAGGAAATTTGGGCACCAAAACACACAACAGGAATGACCATGTGAGGACACAGAGAGAAGACAGCTACTTCCAAGCCAGGAAGAAAGGCCCCAGAAGAAACCAAACCTGGCGACACTTTGGTCTTGGACACTAGCTCCAGAAGTGTGAGAAAACAAATGTGTCTGTTCTTTAAATTACCCAGGGTATGATATTTTGTTATAGCAGCCTGAACAAACTAATACAGTGCTTAATAAAGATTTGTTCACTGATATATTGGTTACTTAGGCCTCAGGAAGGTAAAGGGAAGAATTGATTATTTCACATACAATTCAACAAATATTAGCAAATGTTGTCACATGCCAGGGCCTGGGCTACCTGCTCAGTAGCAAAGCTAGGTGGCCCCAGGACCTTGGTGCCTGAAAGGAGGGAATGGGGACTGTATACTTGCTGGGACCCAGAGCAAGAGGCTGATGCCAGGCAGGGGCAAGATGGCTGTGTAAAGAATCCCAAGTGCCAGGGTTGCCCCACGGGAGCATGATGTCTGCTATAGGTGGCCCATTATGCCTAAGGCCTGGTGCATAGACCTCAGACCATAGGGACAAACAGAACTTGCCTTGCTCCAATCTGTCTTTTCAGACCCTTCTGTCCCTAGGCTCCCAGTGACCTATTAGCCTGGGGACAATGAGATTTGTAGTGTTTGGGTCATTTAAAGCTTTGAAAAGGTCATGCAGCATAGAAACAACCCTCCACAAATGACCAAGGAAATTGAACAGAGCATCCAGTTAACGCTGAAAACGCACAGGCAACTAACCCAGTTGCCTTGGCAACAAGGCAAATGAAGGAAACTGGACCTAAAGGCAACCTTCGGCCATTAGCTAAGAGAGGGGCTTGGAAGAAGTCTGGGAGGGGGTGTGCAGGGGAAAGGAGGGGATCACAGGGAAACAAACTTGATTGTCAAATCAGGCACTGCATCTAAGTCCTTGAGTTTCTACAATGCCTCCTCCATTGACAAGGTTGCAGTGAGTGTAAATAATTTAAATGTCCGTGAGCCCAGAGCTCCTCACAGCTTTACTCCATCGCCACCACTGCAAGAAAGAAAACTCTGGACCCAGAGACAGGAGAATTCCTGCTCCCATGGGGTGTTTGCAAATGGGCTTGAGATACTAGCTTGTTCCATTGATTAAGCTCCCACCCTCTCCCACCCATCCCCGAATGTTGAACCCACCAAAGGAATTTAGGGTGCGTATAAGGAGAACCCAGAAGTTCTCCCAGCTTAGAAAACACATTCCCAGATTTCACTATAACCAAGGGACCCTCACCAGCAAATGTTTCAATTTCAATTTTAAATAATTCTCTCCTTTTTTATAAAATAATTCTCATATTTAAGACTCAACCCCTGTCATTTTTTTAGGATAAAAACTAAAGCTAGAGCAAATGACAGTTTATATTTTTCACCTAAACATTCTTCTGATCAAAGCTCCCCTTCTCTTTTAGGCCTATCCCCAGGATGATTTTTTCCTTATACCTTAATCCAGGGTTTCTGTTACAAAGTAAATAAGTGGACACAGGCCAAGCTCCTGAACATTGTCGAGAAACAATGATAGAGTCTGGCAGAAAGTAGCTCACAGATAAAATTTGCAAGCCACCAATGTTATGAAATCCTTTGAGCTAAAAATTTCCCCAAACTCTTCCTGTCCTGAAGTCAAGAAAATTAATAAAATAGCCATGTATGAGATGAGAATGCCCCATTAGGAAGGAGGGAAACACTGCAAATACATAATCTGAAGATTTACAGAGTCAAAGCAGCAAGAAACCAAACAGTAATGTCAAGTTCTAAAACATTTGTATTCCACTGACTGCAGTGAGAGCTAGATGCACCCTAATTAATGAAATCACAGAGAAGAGCATCGCTTCATCTCAGCAAGCAACCTTAAGGAAGTTTTTTGTTTAGTCTGGTTTTACCAATCCCACTGAGTTGGGTCATGACAAAACCTCTATTTAGAAAACTAGCTAGCTGGACCCCTAAGAGAGGCAACATGGCAAGGTTTTGAGTATACAGGCTTTGAAGTCAAACAGATCACTGTTCAAGTCCCCTGGCCTGTCACTCACTTTGTGATTTAGTACAAGATGCTTCACCACCCTAAGATGCAGGTGCCTCACTACCGAGTGGGAATTATGATATCTAATTTGCTGTGTCGTAAAAGTTAAATAAGATTATACTTCTAAAGTCCCTAAAATAGCGTTGGACAGAGACGACTCCCAGTGAGCGTTAGGAACAACAATCAGGACGAAGGCGATTTCCATGATGATGGTGATGGTGATGGTGATGGTGATGGTGATGGTGATGGTGAAGATGAGGGTGGTGATGGTGATGGTGATGGTGATGGTGATGGTGATGGTGATGGTGATGGTGAAGATGAGGGTGGTGATGGTGATGGTGATGGTGAAGATGAGGGTGGTGATGGTGATGGTGATGGTGATGGTGATGGTGATGGTGATGGTGAAGATGAGGGTGGTGATGGTGATGGTGATGGTGATGGTGATGGTGATGGTGATGGTGATGGTGATGGTGATGGTGATGGTGATGGTGATGGTGATGGTGAAGATGAGGGTGGTGATGCTGACAGAAGCCAAGGCCAGCTCTTACTCATCTGCACACTGCCACAGAGCAGGCCCCTCAACTCGTAGAGTTAACGAAAGAGTAAGCAAGTGCCCAACAGCCACCAACCCTGGGCCAGAGTCAGGACAGGACTGAAGATCGGGGAGGGGCGCTTCATGCACATACACGCCGATGAGAACTTCACCTCCAATAAGGCCATCTTCTCAGGGCAAGGCCCCCAGCACGATGCAGTCATGAGTCAGAGCTTCTCACCATGGGCTCACTCCACAGACCTGTCTCACCACAGGGCAGGCACCGCGGGCCTGGGCTACCATCTCGTTTCAGCCCAGATGCTTACTGCGATCAGAAACTGTCAGCAGTTTCCCAGCTGCCTGAGACCTGGAAATCTACCTCAATAATTGTAAAAATGAATCTTTGTCACCTGATTCATACTTTAGTGTTAACGTTTGAAAACGGGACTGGGGCCTCTTTTTAAAAGCGAGATTCCATGGAGGTTGAGGGATGGAAGATGAAGGGTGAGCGTTGCTATGAATGGGGGGTGGTAAATAAACGTCACCGAGTGGGAAATACTCCAGCCCTATTCCCAGAAGCCGGGGGCAGTAGCTCAAGGCAGAAAAATGACAGTGATTACACTGCTCAGAACTGTCAGCATAAATCGGTGCACTGAGCCAGGCCTGTGGATTCACTTTCAAATCTCATTTCAGCAGCTCCTTCCAGGAGCTGGAATCCCCTCCTTATGCCCAGAGACTTCAGGTAAATTCTGCCTCTGCAAGAGGTAATTCTTATCAGACTTGTACTTGCTTTGCTTGTTTTCTGTTTAGTACAAAGTCCCACAATCTTTTCGCTCCTACCTGGTGAACTACCAGCCACAGGGGAGGACTGAAGGGCAGACAGTGTCTGGCCCAGGGTCTCTCTGCTTCGAATGGTTATTGCGTGTGTGATCTCCCCCTGCTCCCCAGACCAGTCACACTCAAGCCTGGGCTTAAATCACAAACCTGTGAACACCACTGCTCAAGCTATTTCAGGTCACTAAAACTCCTCGGTCAAGCTGGCTTTAAGACGTCATTGGCAGATCATGCTGGTGTGTGTGTGTATCTAGAAAAATGCATTTGGAATTTGTCACACTGAAGGAGGGGGCTGGGTTGTATCCGAGGAGAGCTCAGTCTCACAGTGCAAATGCTAGAGAGACAGAAAGGAATTTTAAAGTCACATGCCTTTGAGACACAAGTTATAAACATTCCTCGTGGTGGCAAAATTTACCCTCTGAAGTGAATTTCAAACTTTTGGATTTGGTAGCAATCAAAGCATTGGAACGTAAGATTCTATATTTGAAGGGTCTCCGTGTTCCCAGGTTTTAAGTCTTAGCGATAGAAGGAAAATAGTATTCCGGGAGATCTCCTCCGCACAGAGGAACACTCTGAACTTCCAGGCTGAGACCCGGGACCAGGCAGCGGCTGGCGGTGGGGAGGCCCGGGGGAGGGTCGGACAGAAAAGACCATGGGCGGCAGGCCCGTCCCTGCCTTATGATCGGCCCCTCTCCCAGCCCAGTGCAACTCCCAGCATCCTACCAGAGTATGAAAACAGTCAGAAACCTAAGAGAATATGAAAGAGTAAATGACGCCAGAAGAGCACATTGTGATGTCACAATTCCACTTATCCCAAGGTGACGTCAATATCATGATTTGTTCAAGATTAAGACCAAAAATAAACATAAACCAAGAGCCCCATCTCATAGAGACCTCGGCCTTCATCAGAGTGACTCCTAACCCAGCTGTCATGAGGCTGTTTTTTCAAGGACGCCTCTGCCAAACACAACCCCGCAGCTTACGGGACACGTGAGGAGCCCACGTTCATTCATTCCTAAGTCTCCACACGGGAGAGATGTCCACCGTCCCCTGCTGTATTAACCAGGGTCCTCCAGAGAAATAGAACCAATGGGGTAAACCCAGATAAGCAGGAAAAGACTTAACTACAGAATTGGCTCACACGATTATGGACGCTACATCCCACAACCTGCCATCCGCGAGGTGGAGACCCAGGAAAGCCAGCGGGGTATCTCAAAGGCCTGAAATCCAAAGAACCAATGGTATGGATTCTACTCGAGGTCTGAAGACCAAGAACCAGGAGGGCCAAGAGCAGGAGAAGCTCAGTCCTGTAGAACAGAGTCTTTAACCCGTGGGACCTGACTCTACTGCCAGGTAGACTGTCAGAACTGAATTGAGCTGTAGGACACCCAGCTGGTGTCAGAGAATTAATTGTTGGTTGGGGGAAAAGTTCCACACACAGGAATTGGTGTCCGAATCCCATTCCCAAAGGTTCTCTGGCTGCCTCTCTGCCTACAGGACTCACATCCTTCCACACTTCTAATGTACACTAGGTTCTGGCACCGTCTGCTCCAAAGGCCCTTGCCCCTTGCTCCGGGGTCTCTTCAGAAGACTTGTGTTTCTTCCTACCTCACTCAGTCCCAGTTCCTTCCAAGGGTCTTCACTGTCACGGTCATTTATGCAGAGACAAATGAAACCACACCTTCTCAGACGACCGTCCCCTCCTTGCTGAATTCACCCAGCCAGCCAGGCAATCTTTCTTTGAGAGAAATGCTGAGCCCCTCCAAACCACATGAAATCTAGGGCTAAACTCCCAACAGTAGGGAACACAAGAGTCCACAGTAATTCTTACCACTCAGTACTTTTCTAAATATCAAAAGCACCATTCTCTTGTGTAGCTGGAAGTCCTTTACAGATGCCACCACATACGCTGACATCAAAGGCAGCAAACACTCCCTGATTGCCTTTTTCCAGAAGGGGAGCCAGGAGCTCCCGCAGCTCTGTTCGGCTTAGTGGCTTTGCCAGGATTATGAAGCACTTCAAAAGAGTAACATACAAAACACGAAGATTAAGAACAGGCAAAAACAGTTTTAGCCTATTTTTGGATAAATAGGGGACCAGGCAGTGTATTCATTTTTTATTGTTGCTATAACTAATTACCACACATTTAATGGCTTAAACAATACAATGTATGATCTTACTGCTCTGGAGGTCAGAAGTCCAACACGGCCTCACCAGGTTGAGATCAAGGTGTCGATAGGGCTGCGTCCCTCTCTGGAGGGTCCAGGAGAGAATCTGGTTTTTTGCCTTTTCCAGCTTCTAGAGGCCACCGGCATGACTTGGCTCATGGCCTCTTCCTCCGTCTTTGAAGCCAGCAGCGTGGCATCCCTCTAACTGTTCTTCCATGACCACGTTGCCCTCTGTCTTTTCTCTCCCACTTATAAGGACCCTTGTGATGACATTGGCCCACCCAGACCATCCAGGATAGTCTCCTGATTTTAAGGTCAGATAAACAGTAAGCTTTATTCCGTCTACAACTTTAATTTGTTAGGGTAACAAATTAAAATTAAATTTGCAGGGTAATCTAACATGTTCACAGGTTCCAGGAAGTAGGACATGGACATCTTTGGGAGACCATCGTTGTGCCTTCCACAGGCAGATAACATGTAGGAGTAAAACAGGCCAGACACAAGCCGAAAAGATATGCTAATTTTTATGTGAAATATTTTGCTTCTTAAACATTAGCAGCTAAATCAAGCTTAACCCCAAACAAACACTGTCCACATCAAAGTCCTCTGGAGGCCACCTTCACCTGTGATCTGTGCTTTGCAACCTCCCGTGTATATTATGGGTCAGTGATTCCTTTTTTTTTTTTAACCACCAAAAGCCCCATTTTTATTTCTCCTACTTAGATCCCAAATTTTGACAGATTCAAACTGGTAAATGAATGCTGTTTATGAAGGAATGGTTCGTTTTCCAAAGTTTTATTTTAGACAAAGACACAGATGAACATCAATTCTCTGTAAGAACAACATAAGATGGGACTCATTAATAAAGAGGGCCAGTGTGAATGGAGCACCCACTGACCACCATGCGCTATGTTATGTGACTTCTGTGCACTAACTCCCTGAGTCCTCACAACAATCCTACAAGGTCAGGACTATTATTTCTCCCATTTTATTGATGAGAAAATCAAGGCCCAAAAAGCTATATCCCCAAAGTCACACGACGAGTGGCCAAGCCATGATTCAAACCTAAGTCTGGCCCTGGCCAGTGTGGCACAGTTGGTTGTGTGTCATCCCATGCACCTAAAGGCTGCTGGCTCAATTCCCTGTCAGGGCACATGCCCAGGTTGTGGGGGTCAGTCTCCTGGAGGGGGTGTGCAGGAGGCAACTGATGGATGGTTCACTCTCACATCCACGTTTCTCTCTCCTCCTCTTCTCCCTTCCTCTCTCCCTAAGAATCAATAAAAGAATATTTTTTAAAAAACACCCCTAAATCTGACTGTAGGAGCCCTATTTTTAATCACCATGTTATTCTGCCGATACATTCCTAACAAGAGAAAATAAATTTTGTGGTCTTTTGTGTCTGTGCCACCTAAGGGTGGGCGACTATGGACATGAGTTTCTTTGAGGTGTTGAGAATAATATGGTTTTGTGCCTCTATTGCTTCTTTGGCAACTCCAGAGGGCCACCCAGGCGTGGGGTTTGAAATAATTCTAGCAATAGAGCGGTGACACACAGATCCCCCTCTACCTGATGAAGCAGTCACCAAGATAACCTGAAAATGATCACTTCAGAGCATCAAGGAATGCATAATAGATTGGACATCACACACAGGAGGCTCCAGCCATGCAAAAAAAAAAAAAAAATATATATATATATATATATATATATATATATATATATATATATATATATATCTTACAAAGAAATCTGATTTCCTAAGAGACTTTTCCACATACTTTGACTTTCATACTCAAACAACTGCAAAAGGAGCCTGCCTTCCCAGCAGCTCAGCTGCCCCGCCCCACGCTGGGGGCGCCCTGGATGTCTCCTGGAGGCCCCTGCACCTGGAGCAGGTGCACCTCATCAATCTCGGAGTTACACAATTCACCGTGTGATTGAAAATGTGCTACAACACTGTATGGTCAAGCACAAGCACAGTCATTAATCACCCGCAGCCTCCCCGGACAAATGCAGCCTGGTCCAGATGTTACACTTGCTGAATTTAGAGCGTGGAACTAAAACAAAGGCCAGTTCCCCAGATGTCTCTGGGACTCATGGCCAAGGCTTAGACCTAACTGGAGCCTCTAGCCCCAATCCTGAAGACCAACGGCCAGAGCTGCCCGTCTGAGCAAAGCTCTCCTTGCAGTGCACCGGGCCCCAGGCCATCGCCCTCTCTCTCGGCTCCGACTCACTTGACTACTTAGTGTTATAGGCACCAGGTTGAGCAGTTTATCTGCTTTATTCAATGTTTGCCATTCTAGAAAGTAGACATTGCTATAGAAAGCAGAGGTGCTTTATAGAAGAGGAAACTGAGGCCCAGAGATGTGAAGTCACTCAGAGAAGTCACATAGCCCTAAAGGGTCAGTCAGGACTCCAACCCAGGCCGATGACATTGCGTCCACCGTTCTCTCGGTGCACAGGGTTTTTCCTTTGGAACATGAGCCAGGCCCATCACCCTCTCTAGAAATCGGGAAATGCGTCTCCAGCTCTCCTTTAAAATACTCTGCTGAGCCCTTCAGGAATTAACATCTCAAGTTTCTGAGTACCAGCCACTGGGGATATGCAATCTTTATTAAATTAGCAAAGGGCCAACCAAATAAAAGCTCTATCAGAGGGTTCTTAATGGGCCTTCTGCTTTCCATAATGACATTTCGTATGTCCCTCCCTGAAGAAAGCTTGTGTCAGGGTGAGAGGTGGCCAGACTCAGTCGCATTTTTCCCAGGAAGACCCACTTAATACAATAAAATCTCAGACCTGTCAGAGAGTCTGTCTGAGTCCTGCTTCCTGGAAGGATTTTTTTTAACGTTCTATTTACATTAAAATAACCTCCATCCCAACTCTCAAGGTCACTTCCTACTGCAGCTGGCCAGGGGGTGGGGGATACATTCCAACAGAAAGAAATCAAAACAAATTTGGCTGATGCAGAATCTCCCACCTGTATCTCTCCCCTTGGGGGAGAAATATATAAAGCTGTTTCCTAAATTCCTCCACTGCGAAGTTTGAATACGTGCACCATCATCTTAGCCTCATACCTATTAACAAACCATCCTGGAAGGGATAACTCTGGCCCTCTACTCCCACCACCTTCCTAATTTCACTGCAGTTCTTACTCTGTAGACTTGAATAAAGGCAATTTTTTTTTTTTTTTAACTCTACCTCCATATTTGGCCCTTTAATAATTTCAAGACTGGCCCCTGTGTAGTCAGAAGTCACCGTCACCGGTCCCACTCCCTGGAGCCGGGCCGACTCACCTGCAGGTCCGCAGGTGCTGGGCTGTCTCTTGCCTTCAGTCGTTACCACTGATCCGCCTTCTGCCTAAAGCAGGATTTCCACCTCCCGCCTCCCCACGTGAGTGAGCTAAGGCCTGCTGGCCCTGCAGCTTCGACTCAAGGGAGCCTTTCAGAGCTTCACTGCACCAGGAGACCTTCAGGCTCACGGCAGACGTTCCTGTTTCCCCGGAGAACCCCCCGACACCCTTTTCCCAGCCAACACTCCCCCCACCCAGATAACACTGTTCCAAACCTCATCGGCGTAGATTAGTTTTGCCACCTCTTGAATTTAACGCATCATTTCTAACCCAGGTTATCCTGTTGGGTGATAAGGGGCTTCTCAGAGGCTGGATTTCCTGCAATCAAGTGTTTCCACTGGATATACTCCGAGAAGCAACGTGGGGGAACGGGGTAGAGGGTTGTCAGCGTGACTTGAAGTGCCCTCAGCCCCCCTCTCCAGGCCCCCTCCTCCTGGCTCAGCCCAACAGGGCAGGAAAGGGGGCAGGAGCCGGATCAGAGCTGAGCTGCAGCAGCTAAGAAAGATGACGCTCCAACCAGGGTGTGATCAATAATTGATTCCGAGAATACAATTTTAAGGGTGATGGAGCTATGGTGTGCAGACCTAAAATCCCGGCGTCCCCCATCAGGCCGTGCAGCCTCAGGCAACAACAGCCCAAGCCGGCCTGTTAATAATCTTAACTCATTCCACGTGCACAGCTTGTTTCGCCTCCCAAATAAATTAATTATGGAGACTTTAAAGGATTTTCAGCGGGAATCTCATTTCTAACTGCACATTCTGCCCTACCAATCAATAGTCCTTTCACTTTTACATAGCAAGTGGAAAAGAAAAAGGGGTTTAAAGAAGAGAAACTTCTTCCAGTTTCTCATTTCATCATCTCCAGCCTGGGCACTTAATGAGTGCTCTGCAACACACTCAAACCCTCAATCTCCGCTGTGCCACCTTGGGCAAATTAATTAACCTGTCGGAGCCTCACCTTGAAAATGCCTTTGCTTTTCTCTCCACCTGGAATGCTCGTCACTCTTGTTGGCCACATGAGAAACTCCTATTCATTCGACAAAACCCTGTTGCATTCGTAATGGGCAGGAGCTTGGCCTGGTGATAAGAAGACAAAGTTTTAGAGTGATACAGTCCTGGATTCAAATGCTGCTCCCACACTTATGAGCTAGAGTGACTGTGGGCAAGCGATTTAAGCCTCAGTCTCCTGCTCTGTCAAATGCTCCCAATACACACACCTCACAGGTGGTTATGTGGAACAAGTGATAGGATTCACAGGGCTGCTCAGCTGGCATGGCTCAGCGGTTGAGCACTGACCTGTGGTCCAGGAGATCGAGGTTCAATTCCCAGTCAGGGCACATGCCCGGGTTGCAGGCTCGATCTCCAGTAGGGGGTGTGCAGAAGGCAACAGATCAATGATTCTATTTCATCACCGATGTTTCTCTCTCCCTCTGTCTTCCTCTCTCTGAAATCAATAAAGATATATTTTTTAAAAAAAAGAATGCAGAGGGCTGACCACATAATATGTACTCAATAGCCATTGGCTCCCATTATCACAAAGATATTTATTCCACAACTCTCTGTGGAAAGTCTACTATGTGATGTCAATACATTTAGACAGAATCCTTCCGTGAGCCACTGTCCCACCTAAACCACCTCTCTAGACTCTGCATGACTACCTTGGTTCTTGTTGTAGAGCGTAGGGATAGACATGCTGGGCTAAACCGTTTCACAGTCACAAAGGACATCTTAGATGTTACTATAGATAGAATATATATATTTTAATAGACATAGCAGAGAGCAGCAGTTAAGAGCACAGACTCTACAGCAAGTTTGCCTGGGTCCGAATCTTGGCTGTGCCACTTGCCAGGTGTGTGACCGGGGGTGACCACTAGTGGTTTATGTTCATTTCCTCTCCTATAAAGTGGAGGTGACGATGATCGCATTTCTCTCATAAGATGCAGCAAAGGTTGGATGAGCTAATATGTAGAAAGCTTTGGGAACAATATATTGCCTATAGTCAGCATTATATAAGCTTTTAACCCAAGATGTTATTATACCCAGATCAGTAGGATATTATATCCAGATTGGTGTCCTACCAAGATCTCGGTGCTCAGAAAGAGCGTGTGAATAAGTCAGCAAGTGAACGAATGGATGTGCTCTCACAAGGAGCGAATCTGGTGGGGGCAGCACATGGTCCTCACGCCAGATGGACATGCCTCTGACCGGCCCCGGTTTGCACCCCCAGGTGAGTTCTTGACCCAGGAGATCTAAAGAGAACTCAGAAGCCATTCTGTCACTCACCTGAAATCTAGTTCAGGTTTTAAAATACCTTGTTTATAGAAGCTCGACTCTGAGTTCACTTACCTTGGAATGAATATTTTAGACGTGATTTTCTACGGGGCCTCCGAAGACTTCTTTGAAGTAGTATCCGAGGAATAACTTTCAATTAATACTGAACGAGTAGGATGGAGCTGCTTCAGATCGATACCCATTTTCCCCCCTTACTTTATGATTAATGGAGTGACTGCTTTGCCTTGGCAGCTACAACTTACTGCGGGGGACCCCCCAGGGCGGGAGTGACATATGCCCGTTACACGTCCAGCGTTTAGGATCTCTCCTCCTTCCTGGGGCTTTGTTTGAAAGCCGCCGTGCTCTGTCTCCTCCTGCAGCTGAGAACAATGATTTAAGCGTCATGTATGTTCTGCAGTGAACTGAGCCGTGGGCTGTTGCAGCTTTTAGAAATGTCTAAAGAGGCGAACCTCGGGGCTGCTGGCAGGGCTCAGAAGGAATCTGCCCTGAGGTCCTGGCCAACGGGGCCACGGGGAAGAAACGTGATAACCTAAGAGAGTGGGGGAGAAGGGAAAATGGAAGCGGAACCGCAGCACCCAAGGCAGAGAAAGGCGAGTCCTGGCCTAGAACTGGGGGTGCGCGCTGGTTTCGCCTGCGCGGCCTCGGCTCTCACTCCCCCGGGGGAGGCCCTCGTCGCTCACCCCCTCGCGGGTTCCCAGTGGGGCTGAGCGCTCCCACCCCTAGAATGACTGGATAATTACCCTTCAAACTATGGCATTTTCTACAGTAAAAAGCTTTTTAAATTAAAATTATACACTTTTTGAGATATGTGTTTACTAATCAACAAGTTGGTTTTATTAAATTGGTAGACCTGTCAAATAGTTCTATTCAAACACTACTTTCAAAAGTGTTTTTTTCTTTAAAAAAAAAAAAAAAATTTGAGCCTGGCCGGGGTGGCTCAGCAGTTGAGCACTAACCTCTGATCCAGGAGATCGGGGTTCGCTTCCCGATCAGGGCATGTGCCAGGCTTGCAGGCTGGTGAGGGAGCCAATCAATGACTCTCTCATCATTGATGTTTCTCTCTCTCCCTCTCTCTTCCTCTCTCTAAAATCAATAAAAATATATTTTTCGAAAAAAATACTGATGATCATTAGAACAAAATGGGAGGAAATTTTCTTTATATTGATTTTCTGAACATTAAAATAACAAACAGAATAATTATTCTTTATACATCAAATACTTCAATTTATCTGTCTCTAGTACAATTTCAGAAGTATTTTCTAACGAATTAATGGCTTTATCATTTTCCATGTTTTCAAAAATTGCCTGCACTGTTTTTCCAAACTGCATTTTATGTTTAATGAATTTAAAATTCTTGAGCGTTTCGACTGACTCTTACCTATAAATTCAAACATTTTTAATTTTTGATTATTAGTAGACAGCCTAAGAAAAAAAAGCATATATTGCCATTATAGGGGGCTTTTGCTTTTGTTTTTAATCCTCACTAAGGATATGTTTTTATTGATTTTGAGAGAAGGGGGAAGGGAGGGAGGGGGAGAGAGGGGGAGAGAGAGAGAGAGAACATCATTTGGTTGCCTCCTGTATGAGCCCCAACTGAGGATCGAACCCACAGCCTCTTGGTGTATAGGTGATGCTCCCACCAACTGAGCCACCTGCGCAGGGCTAGGTTTGTTTTTAACCCAACATTAGCTTAATCACAAAAATTTTGTAGTTCAGTTATTCAAACTGAACGTGTATAAAAATTGCATAAAATTGGACAGGGAAAGCTCTCTGTTAATTAGAATTTCACAGCTTATTTGGATACCTTGCGAATTATATGTACCATACAACCAATTCAGAGTACAACTTTACTCCACAGGCTCCATAACTTAGTCAAAATGCTGTTTTGCCTTGATACCGTGTGGCACCAGGAATCGGATGTGTATTATTATGTTAAGACTAATTGCATATTCCATGTTGAACTTTTTAACTTAATTGAAACGTCCACCATAATGTCAGATGTCTTCCCTTCAACAGAACGAACTTCCAAATTTATTTTGTTTCCAATAACTGGGTGAAAAATTTGAACCACTATAGAAATGAACTAATTTTCTATCGGAAGCATCTCAGAACATGTATATAAAGCCAGGACCATCTAAGCGTTTGCAAAATTCTTCGTGGAGTCAGCACCTTAACAGCGATCATATTGCTTTTTCGGGGACCCTCTCTAATCCCCACGTTCACTCCTATGCCAGGCTACGCGGGGAGGAGTGTACCATGTTTCGCTGGCCAACTGAG
The DNA here is from genome assembly GCF_054644295.1 of Miniopterus natalensis. NCBI lineage: Eukaryota > Metazoa > Chordata > Mammalia > Chiroptera > Miniopteridae > Miniopterus > Miniopterus natalensis. Next base: position 193,447,502 of record NC_142081.1, on the reverse strand, counting down.
GGGAGTTCTCTGTTTGTCTGTCTGCCGTTGCTCACAGGCTTCATCATCCGTATGTCTAAGCTGCAGCTGCTATTACTCCTAACTTGATGCCACACTGATGTGCAATGGTGGGACTTAAGGCTCTTATCTGTCCAATTATACTCCGCAGCAGCTTCTTTCTTCCAGCTGCGAGGGCAAGGATTGGGGCAGGAATGGTTTGGGTATTTATTATTAATTAATTTAGAACTAGTTCATTCTAATTTGTTCTCAAAAGTCTTCCATCATTTTGGAGGGACAAATCCAAATCTATTCTTACGTATGGGACATGCTCTCCAGTATTACCCACCATCTGCAATTGTCAGAGTTTTGTTTTATAACAATTGATCGTCCACTTAGTAGGATGATATTGGCACTTCCAATAAGTGCCACTTAAATGGTACAAACGATAAATGGTGTGGAAGTGTACAAAAAAAGTGATCTTACTTCCAGGGTAGCTTTCCATTCTTTTGCTCATGTATCCATCGGGGAGTATTAATTGAAAACCTATGACACATCAGTCATGGGTAAAAGACACTCAAAGCACAAGACACATCAATGGACTTTAATTTCAGATTCTACATTGCAATTAATCTCTTGAAAATGACCACCTGTTGAGTTTTGGTGTTGCATCAAAGAATATCCAAAATTATCTAAAAGGCTATTTCCATAATCCTTCCTTCCCTACTGTCCATCTGTGAGAGGCCAGATTTTCTTCATAAAATTTCAAGATAACATATCACAACAGATTGCAGAAGCAGAGATGAGAATCCAGCTGTCTTCATGAAGCCGGACGGGAAAGATATGTGCAGAAATATAAAACAATACTACTCATCTAATACTTTTTGTTTTGAAAAATATAATTTTAATTATTTACATAAACGGCTTATCATTTTAAAGGAGTTAATAAATAAATGTGTTTAAAATGTCTCCGTTTTGCTTTCTGACATGGAAAATATCAATAGATGTAGCCTGCATGAACAGGGCTCTTTGGGGTCTTCGGTAATTTGAAGAGTCTGAGGGGGTCCTGAGGATAAATGTTTGAGAGCCATTCACTGCTGTAACGTCACAGTCAGAATCCAGTGGGGAGACAGAAGCCACACATGAACTTGAACAGGGAGAGTTTAATATAAAGAATGATTGACTATGAAGAATTTTGCAACATAACCTTGGAACAACTATAAAGACGGAAGGGAACTATAAATAATGCCAGGGGGCCAAGGGGCAGCACCCGAGTAGGGACCAAATCAAAGGGCCCCCCCCGAGGCAGGCTCCAAAGGAAAAGGTGTGGCTGCGAAGGGCTGAGAAGTTGGTAGGGTCACCCCAGCTAAAGCGGGCCCATGGTCTCGGATGGGCGGGAAGCACCCCTCGGGGCGCAGAGCAGCGGTGCTGAGGGTGCCCAGGCAGTGCCAGCCCGAGGGCCCACGTCCGCATCAGGGAGGCCGGCAGGGGGCTGGGCCGGGCTGTGAGCTTGCTGAAGAAATGCGTGCTCTGAGCTTACAGCGGGCTGAGTGCTGCTGGAAAGGGCATCGGAAGCTTGAAGGGACAAGCCAAAACCGGCACCCAGGAGGAGTATCCTGTCCTCCTGCCATGTCCCTCCAGCACCCTCTCCTGACCAAGCTTAACATGCTCGCTATTAAAGCTTAAAGCCCCTTGATGGAGCTAGCACTGTCCTCAGGGGAGAATTTGGAACTCAGAGGTAATAAATTGATAGCTGGCATACTGATTGAAAACACAGCACATAACCCTTTTACGAAATGTTACATCTATTTATATTTCCAAAGACGTTCTGGGGACCACAGTTCAGGAGTCGCTGACCTCTGTATACCACGGACGATTGGTTCAGGGGCTTTTACCCCCTTACATGCATCCGTTGTTGTTGAATTCCAAAATTTGTTATGTCAACAACCACATCTGCAAAACCACACTCCATTCAGGAAGGCTGCCAAGGGCCAGAGCTGGGTGTTGGGGGGGGGGGGGGGGGGGGGGTTTAGATTCTGCAGCAAGTTTTTTTTAATGCAGGAAGCAAAAAAAAATTTAATAAATCATTGATAAGAGCACTTTAACAAAATATATCAACAAGTTCTTGTATTCAGTGACAATGTTATGACTATCTTCCTTCCCATTAGCCCAGATCTCTGGTTACATGGGCTTTGAAAATGCCCAAATTACACATCTCCAGAGCTAGTACTCGGCAGCATAGAAATAAAAATCCAAAAGGCTAGAGATGCACCACTGGCTGCTTTTCACATCTCACAGAAAACCGTCAAGGTCCTTCTCATCTTTCAAGTACCAGCTCCAATGTAGAGTCTTTCCAGCAACCCCCAAATCAGAATGCGTCCTCTCTCCCTCCTGTGTGCCCTGAATTTTTGTTTGTGCCTCTGCTGAAGCCCTTCCCCAGGCTACCTTGTGTAGCCAGTTATGTCTGCATCGCTCTCTCTCTCTCTCTTTCTCTCTCGGAGGGAGGGCACATGCCTCATTCATCTTTGTATCCCAGAGCCAAGCACACGACTTGAGATGCTCAGCCCCCTGTCCGTACTTGCTGACCCAAATTTGTTCACCTCGAGCGAAGGAAGATGACAGCTTGAGGTCTCGTGGTTACCATTCCCAGCCTGCGAAGGAGCTCGGCCACGGATGGGCACCTAATTAGCTGCTTCTGCTCAAGGCATTTGGAAAGCACTGGTCTTCGGGGGGGTTCTTTTGAGCCTGGCAGAGTATAAAATTTACTTGAGAAGTCTGGAATCCAGAAAGTTTACAGGCTAATTCAAAACCCAGAAAAAGTCACCAGGAATCATTTTACATAGCAATTCCATTGCAGTTTACCTAGATTCATCGCTTCCCTTCTCACCCCTCACTTCTACAACGTAAGACAGGACCACTTGTCTGGCACAACCTTCAGACACTTAGTGGGTAGCATGGACTACTCTACCCCATTCCAACCCTTCCGAAGAGGTCAGATCCACTGGATTATGAAACAGCAGCCAACAGCCCTAAACTCCAGTGCCTTCATGCTATAATCGTTTATTTTACTTTTTCAGAATCCACTGTGGGTCTGAGCAGCTCTCCAGGGCAACTGTGCCCAGTGCGTAGCTCAGCGTTGCAGGTGACTCTCGCCTGGTGCCGCTGACATCTCAAGATGAGGTGAAGAGAGCACAGAGATCTCCTGTCTGCGTGTCCCTGTGCTGTGGCTCAGAGTGACACGTATTGCATGGGCCACAGCAGCACTGGCTGAAATCAGATGTGACCCCCACTCGTGGGTAAGGAGGCTGGGTCGTGGAGTCCTCTGTGGACCCAGGAGGGAGAGGAAAACTGGGTATTGATGAGCTCTGGTGACCCCCCTTCCCAGGCTTGCACAGGCTTGGCGAGTTAAGGATGTGCAGGGCCCTTCCCCAAGCCCACTGCCCGCGCAGAGCAGCCCCGGGAACCTCCCCACGCAGCCCACCAGGGCAGATTAGAAGAGGCAGCTTGTTCCTCCCGGCCCTGCCTTCCGTCCCGACGGCCAGCCTTAGGGGACCGAGCCAGGCAGTGTCCTCAGCATCCCCCAGAGCAGAAGCCTCACCTGCACAGAGCCCGGGGGGACGAGCAGCACCCCCTTTCTCATTGACAGGCTTGTGCACCCAGGGTTGCATTTGTTTCACAGGAGTGTGCTTAGGCACGAGCTAGGAAAGACACCAAGCGAGTAAGCAAAACATTGGCCATTTCAGGACTTGTGGCCTCATAGTGCTCCCCAACCAGGAAAGGAAAAAAGAGTAATGTTTGAAAGGTTTCAGCCCTCTTTCCAACTGCAATGACTAATTTTATTTTAATATTACACCCCATTTTGCTTATTAACAACATAATTCAACACCTCCAACAAATACTCATTGAATAATTGCCAGACTGCAGAAAATGGGGACACGTATTTTTCAATGACTGTGAAGTTCCAAGCTACAAACTATATGCTTTTTACAAACGGTAAGTTATTTTATCCATTTTATAACCTTTTAAGGTTGTCATGGTTGCTGCCATTTTACAGCCAAATAAACTGAGGATCAGAGAATTAAGTAGTTGTCCAAGGTCACAACTAGTAAGAGTGGCTCATGATAAGGGAGTCCCACAAATTCACCCCAAATCAATTAGAACTTAGGAGTTATTGGCACACAGCCTTTCTTAGACTTAGCATTCCTTGAAGCATATAATCAAGAGATTTTATGCTTTCATAACATTTCATTGAAATTACTACAGTTCTATTTGAGGGAGTTGAAACTGGAAAGAATGCCATTCCTCTCTTTCGGGTACTACATGTTATTCCATAGTGACCTTTCCAACTCCCTAAACTTCCCTCTCTCTCTAATAACTAACAGACCAGAATGTAGTCCTATAACATGATCCAGAGATGCTCTCCGACCCAGGGATTAAATGAGGTAAGGCTTCCTTAACAAAGAGCTCGTAACAGAGTAAGCAGTTTATAAAAATCAGCTATTCAGCCCGGCCGACGTGGCTTAGTGGCCGAGTATTGACCTAGGATCCAGGAGATCCCAGTTCGATTCCCCATCAGGGCACATGCCCGGGTTGTGGGCTCTATCCCCAGTGGGGAACATGCAGGAGGCTGCTGATCAATGACTCTCTCATCATTGATGTTTCTATCTCTCTCTCTCTCCCTCTCCCTTCCTCTCTCTGAAATCAATAAAGACATATATATATTTTTTAAATCAGTTATTCTTTTGTTTGGTAAACTTATAGAGCACTGGATTCTTATCTCATATAATGAGTGAAAAACCTGAAAAAATAAAGTGCTAATACTCTGATGGAGGTGTAAATATTATAAGCCTAATAGCACTGAGACGGACATAGAGCTCAGTGTACACGCGTCTAAGGTAACAAATCTTTGGCTTCAAACAGGTACTCATGGGGCTTAACATGATCAATTGTGTGCTCAAATATGGAGGAGCCAAGACAAATCGAGAACCATCCTGAAGTGTTGGAAATGAATGCTAGACCTGAACTTTTCTTGGGACGAGAACTGCCTTTTTTGGGTAATAATTGGTGGGACTTTATTTCTGGCAGGATGACAGGCCAGGTACTTTGAATCACCTTTCCAATGAAGAATCACTAAAATACTAAAAGAAATTTTTAAAAGTATCTTTGAAACGCATCATAAAGTAAGTTGGTGCAAGTTTAAGGAAAGTTCAGAGGCAAAAACGAAAGCAGGAGACAACCGAGCTCGGCAACTGTCTTTCTCTCTGGAGGCCTGTGCCGCGGCCTGCGGACGGAGAACCTGGCTGGGGGCTGCCTGGGGGTGCGGGGAGGCGTGGGAGACACAGCCACATGGGAGACACAGCCAAGTCTCATTATTTCTACCCCTCTCTAAGGTTGACTTCCAATTCTTCCTATTAGTTTTAGCTGCATAGAAAGCCTATGCTCCAAAGGGCTATAACTGGCTTATGAAGGACAACTAGAAATTAATTTGCTATTTGGAAGAAGGGTACTTGGAAAGGGGGGAGGAAAACGTGCATGGAGGGTCTTAGAGTGGGAATCGGGCTCTCCGGCCCCTCTTTCCACCAGCCAATGAGGCCTCCTGCTTTCAGATGTTTTATCCAGAGCACCTCCTAATTCCCAGTTCACAGAAGGCTTCTTCTCAAGGTAGTCTTGCAGTTCAAGGATCAAAAAACAGAGCAGTGCCCTCCTTTTAAGTCAACAGCTGAGCTTTCTTCACTGTGGTCACATTTCCTGCTCTTCACTTAATCATAACTACGGACGACAGTTACCTGCTCAGGATTCTCTCTACAGAGTCTGCTGCCCTGGACTCTGGTGTGAACAGGACATCGCTTGGAGAAGCGACGTGTCCAAGGTCACACAGATAGAAACAGAAAGACCTGGGGCGTGGGGTCTGTCCACTCCTCAGTCACCCTAAATTGTAGACCCTTCCCAGTCTTCTGGGCTCTAAGGACCTTGAGGCACTTAACTATCTTGGGTGGCCAGGGCACCCCGAGGTGCCGGCCCACAGGAGGACATCCCTAGAACCAGTGAATAAATCTCCGATGTTCAAGGCTGCCACCATGCCGCCTTCCAGCAGCTTGTCGATCAGTGTTTACGGCCCATCCTGAGATGACTCTTGATTTGTTCGTCCTCTTGATAAGTACATGCTCGCTAAAAACTCAAAGTTCTCCCCTGGTTTACCCTGCCACTCATTTCCTTGCTCAGACTGTCGGTTTAGGGAAACTGCACAGAGGAAAAGGGAACAACTTGTCCACTGAACTGTCAACCAGGGACACGAGATTTGGAATTTTCCACGCAGGGCAATGTCCAGCCTGCTTACAAAGCATCAGCTGAGGCTCAGAGAAGACCAAATACAACAGAATCCTTTTCTTGTGCTAAATGACTCCCTCATTTACATTCTCACCAGATTAATTCTTTGTTTCATCCTTAACTGAAGTCAGGAAAGGCTCTCAGCAGTGTCACCCATGTGATTCAGCCCTAACATGATTCAATGCTCATAACTCCATCTGCTGATAAAAGTCCATTTGACACCAACACTGAGCTGTTATTTTTCAAATAACAACAATAACATTTAATTACAACTTAACCTGGGTGCTTGCTTTCACGTAACAACGCCCAGTACACGGACCGTTTCCTGACTAAAGGAACAACTGACATCCATGGAGTTGCTGAGTTTTATTGTTTTATTTTTTAATTTTTATTTCATTTTTTTAACCCTCACCTGAGGATATTTTTTCCATTGCTTTTTCAGAGAGAGTGGGAGAGAGAAACATCGATGTGAGAGAGACACATTGATTGGTTGCCTCCCACACGCACCCCAAGCGGGGACCAAGCCTGGAACTGAGGTACGTGCCCTTGGCCGAAATCAAACCGGGACCCTTCAGGCTGTGGGCCGACGCTCTAACCACTGAGCAACCCAGCTAGGGTGAGTTGCTGCTTTTTAAATGAGCTGCACACTAGAGGTGTCTGATTATGCATAAAACTCTGTCATTAATGGCTTGTATTTCAAGCGGCCTGAAGGGTCAGTTGGGCTTTGGTCCTTCGAATAGGACGGAAGATCAGGTTAAGTCTTTGTTGGGCTATCACAACTGCTTTGTAAGGATGACTTGTATAGAGAGAGCCTACAAAAGCCCTCCCAAATGACTGATTACATCTCTCAATCCCATTTGAACTAAAAAGATAATATAAGAAAGCATCTAGCACCATGCCTGACACACAGTAGGAACTCAGTAAATGCTAGTGAGGCCTAGAATGCAATCAATAACCATCACCTAGTATGGAGGGGTGATGGAAACTTTGCAGGGACTCCTGACGTAGCGACAGGGGATACGATCTTTTCCCAGTGGCTGGTGTATACTCGAGTGGTTTAAACTGTGATGGTGGTGGTGGTGTGTGTGGTCATCTCTTTGTATGTGGATTGGACTTAAAAAATGTTACAAGCTTGATAATATTTAGGAAGCATCTACTACTCTTTTAGGCCTGACTTTCCGCTTCAGCGAAGAAAGTAAACAAGAGGAATGCGGGGGAGAAAGGGTGAGAGGAAAGGAGGGAGGGAGGAAAAACGAACAGCAGCGAGTCTCCAGTGCTTGAGGTTACCGATCGATCTCAGATCTACTCAGAGCTGAGCAGAGGCCCCATGAGGAAAAGCAAATCGAACCAGGTTTCTGCAGGCTGGTTTTCCACCACGTTTTCGCATCTGTTGCCAACGCCCGCCCCCCCGTGGACAGTCCTCAAACTGCCTGTATTTTCTAAAAGACCAGGAAACTTGGAAAGGCTCAATCAGCAAGGTAAAAATCCGACACAGATTCTTCACGATCCATCCCCTGCCAACCAAGACAACCTCCTCTCCATGTGCTCCCCACCAGCACTTTAAGCTCCAATCATAGCAAGCTTCTGTAGCCCCCCAGCAATAGCATTGATAAGAGACCAGCCTGGGGATCAGACCAGGGTTCAAAACCCTAACTCCCTTTCCCCCTAGCGGGGGACTCTGGGTGAGTCAGCTTGGACCTCACTTGTAAAGTGAGGACAGTGATGTACCTATCTCCTAGAGATGCTGGAGAGGTGATTGAGGTAAGGCTGAGAAGCATCTTACAAATGCAAAGCTCTCCAGTTCCTTTGAGCTGCTATTTGTAAGCTCATCGTGTGCTTTCCACCTCTGAGCCATTTATTTAATGAGCATTTATTATGAACTACGTGGATGACAAATAAGGCACAGTCTTTAAAGACCTTGTAGGCAGGTGGAAGAGGGAGAAATATAGACACATAATTCTTCTATTTTTAATTTTGCCAAAGGCAGTGGTAAAGTTAAAGATAATTTGAGATCTCCTCCAACAAGCAAACCTAAGATAGATGATAGACTTTATTTTGGGAAGTGGTCCTAGGAAATAGAGATGGAGGGATGGGGGCCTGGGAAGAGTGAACCTGGGCAGGAAGGAAAGTCACTACAAGGTGCTCTATGAAGCTGGATCACGTGGGCAGTTGGGTTTGATCCCACTGGGACTCAGGAGCCACGAGGAACGTGCCTCATGTTGACCTCCTGAAGGGGGACACTGATTAACCCACCAGCTCCGAAGCCCCAAAGGTCAACAGCTGCATCTTGGAGTGTGAACTGCCTCGCCTCCCAGGTTTCTTCCCAGCCCATTTCTGCAGGCATCCAATGCCTCAAAGTCAGGCAAGAGAGGGACGAAGAGTGAGAGAGGCAGGACAACTGAGGAAGTGCAGCTCACCTCCCGAAGGCCCCACCTCCTCACGTTACCTCCCGCAGGAGGGTTTCAACATATGAATCAGGGGAAACACAAACATTCAGACCACAGCACGGGGCGATGGAACAAACCAGTCCTACTTTTCTGAGCCCCCGTCTTATTTCCTATAAGACTTGGATGTCACCCTGAAGAATGAATGTCAAGAACCAAGAAAGACGCCTCAAATAGTTAGACACAGAAATGCCCAACGACGGAGGAGCAACCTGCTCTGAGGAACAGATCCACAAGAACTGAAAACAGGTACCCAAATGTCCGCAGCAGCACTATTCGCAGCAGCCAAAGACGGGAACGACCCAAATGTCTCTCAACAGATGGATGGAAGAACAAAGTGTAGTCTAGACAAACAATAGAATGTTGTTCAGCCACAAAAAGGAGTGATGTCCTAACAGCTGCTCTGACATGGATGAATCTCAAAAACACGCCAAGTGAAAGAAGCCAGGCACAGGAGGCCATGTAGTGCATGATTCCCTCTACATAAAACATCCAGAACAGGTGAATTCATAGAGACAGAAAGCAGACTGGTGGTCTGCTTAGTGGGTACAGGGTTTCACTTTGGGGTGATGAACATTTTGGAACTAGACAGAGATGGTGGTGACGGAACATCATGAACATACCAAATGCTACTGAATTTTTCACTTTAAAATGGTTAATTTTGCGATGTGAATTTTATCTCAAAAACTTTTTTTAAAAGGATCAAAAAAGAAAATGCATGGTACAGGCCTGTAAAAACAGCAACCTGGTGCCCAGGGTTCTGAGCTCAGTTCTGCCACCTATTGGCAATGAGGGGGCTAAGTAGCCTCGGTCTCCACCTGTGTAAAACAAAGGGTAGGATGGGTCACTGGTTCTCAGTGAGAACAGCCTGTGTCACTCCCATGGAGAGCTGCTTCTAAATGCACAGGGCCAACCTGCAACCTCAGATTCTGACGCGCCCAAGGGAGAGTCGTGCCCATCACTGTGTTGAAAAAACGTATTTCAGGCCCTGCCCAGGTAGGTAGCTCAGTTGGTTAGAGCATCGTCCCAATACACCAGGGCTGTGGATCTGATCCTGGTCAGGGCACATACAAGCCAGAAGCAACAAATGAATGCAGAAATAAGTGTAACAAGTGGATGTTTCTCTCCTCGTGTCTCTCTCTCATATCAAAAAAAAAACAAACAAAAAACGTATTTCAGGGCTTAAGTCTACCCCCTTTTGAACACAGCAGACTGAAGCCCGCTAGCAGCCCGCGGTTCTAGTGCATTCATCTGTAACTGTGTATAAGACGCGCTTCAATTACAGACGACAAACATCAATGAAGTGCATTTATTAGGAAGATAAACTCCAAATAATCACAAGTGGTCCTAACACACACTTGGCGACCGCACAGGAAAGACACCTGACAGAATCCATGGGTTTTGCTTACACCACAAAAGGAGTTTTAAGGCAGTTTAATTCAATGCTGCAAAAACTACATCTGTGACAGAAACATAACATTCAACAGTAACTCAGGCCCCCAACTGCCCCCGATGACAACAAACCTCTGAACTAGTCGAACCGACAGCATTATCAGGGGCAGATAAACTGTCTCAAAAGCAACTCAGCGTGACACCGACCCAGAGAGGCCGTTCGGAGGCCTCCGAAGCTTAGGTGGCCAGCATGGATGGGTGACAGCGCTATCTGCAGGCCTCCACCCACACGGTTTTATTTCACACAAACATTTTACACCACCTTAGGAAGGCAAATGCACATCAGGTGAGAGGAAAACAGGTCTATCTCATATCACAGACAGAATTACAGAAAACACAGCCAGACGAGGCTACACTGGGATAGTTGGCTTTCCTGGCAGGCTCCTCTCGGGCACTGAGATGGAGCTTAAAAATATGCCGGGGTAAGTTCCGTCTTTCCCTCTGTCGTCACCACTTGGATCAGGCTCCCTGAGCTTGGTCGGTTTTTCTCTGTGATCCAGTCGTGGAAGGTTCTAGAACAAACAAGAAAAGCATTACATTTTAAAAGCAAAAATCTGATATGTGCTTATATTCACATCAATGGCTTGGGGGCTGCTGTGAAAAAGCCACTGAGGCATCGAGGACACAGACCAGGCCCTCTGCGATTTCAGTACTTCACTCCTCTAACTTCCAAGTGGCAGGAGCTGGCAAGATTTTAACTCTCATTTTTGTATTTTCCTGCATTGTTGGAGTACTTTATAACACAGTAGTATGATTTTAAGTAATTAAAAAAAAATTTCAGTTCATTCTAAAAGATAGACATGTGCACAATATTTAATACGTTGCTGTATTACCTTCCCAGAAATCTGGGAGAGAGAAAGAAGAAACTCATTCTTTTTATTAACAGTAAACATGGAACCCCACAGCTCTGTCAAGCAATAGGGAAATAAATACAAAACACAGACTAGTAGAGTAAAATACATTAAAAGCTAGAACAGGGGAGTTTAATAGCCAACCCTGCTTGAGGGAGTCCAGAAGACCCCCTCGAAGAAGACAGAATAGGGAAGGGCCTAAGAAATCCACGAGGTTGAACAAGTAGCTGCTGATTCTTAAGACACTTCCTCTGAGTGTTGAGTGCACCATCCCTCTGACAGTCCCCCAGCTGGGACCCTGAACCCCCTTTAACTGGCAAGCACTCCGAGGTCCTGGGATATTCCTGAGTGTCCAGCGGTAACGCCTGGACCAGAACTGACGTCTAACGTCCAAGTCTTTCGAGCTCCACTCCAGGGAAGGGACAAAGGCTCGAAAAGCGAAGCGCTGCTGAAATTCCCGAAGTGCTGACATGCCGTGACCCCATCTCCAGGGGCCAGGCAGAGCTGGGGGCAGCTCCACCACCCCACCGACCCCCCACTCTATGAGATCCACACTAAGGTACTACGGGCACTCACAGGCCAGGGAATGCCCAACACCACCTGCGTGGTTAGGCCAAGAGAACACGCACGTGCCCTCCTGCCCATAGCTGGGGGGCAGGGAAAGGGGGCGGGAGCTGCCGGTCACCGACGTCATGACTGTGATACTCACTCCACGAGGAAATCCAAGGGCGTCCAGGAGCTGAAATCGGCCTCGGGCATGGACTTCCTGTTCATCGGGGTGTCCAGGGTAATCCTGGGGTGCAGAGATAAGCTCGTCACTTGTGCCTCCCTTTATAACACCAGCTGCCCGGCCTCCTCGGGCAGGAAGACGCGCCGGGAGCCCCTAGCACCGCGGGAGGCAGCATCTCCCATGGGGAGATCCCGGGATGACAATCGGAGAGAGGCCAGGAAGCCGGCAGAGCACAGAGGTCGCCTCCGAGCCTAATTCCATGTGCGCTTTGTGGCTCACCGTTGGGCAAACGGAACAAAATGAAAGAGCCACATTTGGGCTTTTTAAAAAATACAGTCTTTATGGAAGGAACCGGCTTTGCTGTTTCAAGTCTCCCTTTACTCCCTGAAACGTGGCAGGCTCACTCTGAGGACTTCTGAAGTGCGACAATAACACCCTTTGGCTATGGGGAAAAGACGGCCTCCTCGTTCTGCGGCTATTTCCCACGAAATCATAGGCTTTTCAGGGAGAATGCAGAATCCAGCTGCGTGCGACTTTCCCAAGGACGTTCAGGCCTTGGGAATCGTTCAAAACCGCTGTGGGACCAGGTCACGGGGCCACCGATGCTCACGAATGAAAGGAAGCTGGACGGTCCAGGCCCCCAGCAGTCCCAACAGCTTTGTCATCGGACTACAGGCGAGAGGCGAGCCCGATGGTCCCAGGACCTTTCCAGCCAAAAGGAACTCGGCCTCCAAAGCTGCTGCCTCACCTGCACAGCTGAGTGGGGGTCATCCCCATCACTCGCTGACCCATCGTCGCCCAGTTTCCAGTGCCCTCCCTCAGGCTCCTCCCCACCCCGCACCCTCACAGACTAAATACCGTCTCCCTTCCACAGAGCTCCAACGGTGTGAAACACAGAACTACAAGTATTAAAATAAAATGTGTACACTAGCCCTGGCTGGTGCGGCTCAGTTGGCTGGGCGTCGTCCCTTACACCAAAAGGTCATGGGTTCGATTCCCGGTCTGGGCACAAGTACAGGAAGCAATCCACTGATGTTTCTTTCTCATATTGATGTTTCCCTCTCCCTCTCCCTTCCTCTCCCTCTAAAAAATTCAATAAAGACATATCCTTGGGTGAGGATTTAAAAAAATAAAAATGTGTAGGGTATGATTAGGAGGAAGGGGGGATGGATGGGAGGAAGGGAAGGGAACAAGAAATAAAGAGGCAAGACAGGCAGACCCATCCATCTGCCTGGAGGCTCATGCGACACCCAAAGAAGGCTCTTCAGGGCCGGGGATGAATTTTAGGAGCTGAGGTGACGGCACACACAAGTCCCTGGGGGAGAGCGGCTCTAGGACACGTGGACCCTGGGCAGGGGCGGGCAGAGGCCCCGAGCACTTACGGGAGCACGGCGATGGCGGCAGACCCGGGCGGCATGCCACTGTTCTTCCCCGCGAGGCTCTGGCACAGCTGATGGACGGCGCCCTTGGCCATGCCGTAGGCGATCATCCCTGGGAAACGGGGAGAAAACGGTTCAGTGACCACTGGCGACCGCTGGTGTGTCCAACGACCACCGGGCCAGGGTCCACAGGAAGCCTGGAAGAAGAGAAGGGTGGACATCTACAGAAAGAGCATGGAAGGGACGTAACCTTTCACGTGCACCCCGTCACCTGACAGTTAACATTTATCACAAAAGCCATAAAGATGCACATATTTTTACTTTTATTGTTGAGAAAACCAAGGCTCCAACAGGGTGAACGGCACGCCCAAGCTCACACACACACTTGCACTGAGGCCGCCCCAGAGGCAAAAGGCCAGGCAAGAGCTGGGTTCTGACCCCGTGGATGGTCAACTGCTTATGAGCAAAATCGAGCTGTCATTTGGAGTCAGGCTGCACAGATTCAAATCCCAGCTCTTCCACTTACCACCAAAGAAATCCTGAGCTGTTCTCATTGTCCCTCTAACCACAGTTACCCCATCTGTAAAATGGGGATGTACTTATTTCTGGGCTCAGCACAGGGTAGGAGCTCGGTAATGTTTCCCATATAAATTCACAGAAGTCATGTGCCCCAGAGCCCACCTCCCCGTGTAAAGTGTGAGCAACTCTGACATATGTATACGATGCTGCCTGCTAGTCTTCCTTTGCTCCCACTGATCAGTGACTGTTGCTGACTGAGCAAGGCATGCCTTTTATTAGGACAGGTTTCTGCCTGCTCTGCAGACACATGGCAGGAACAGGGTCCCTCCTCTCTAAAGGCCCCCATAGCACCCAGCTGTGGATGCTCACTAAATGCTGTAAACACCTCTCTTCCTTCACAAAACTTCTTCCAGGAGTCAGCAGCCTCTTTAAAAACAGCCAACAAGCATGCTCTTTAAAGTGTAACAGCCGAGGAGGCATCAAAGGTCCAGAGGGAGGTGGAGAATTATAGCCCAGCCAGGGAGCCAATCACTAAGCCGCTTCCAAAGCAAACTCAAATTGCAAAAGCCGGTCAAGGTCTCAAACAGTTATTTAGAAGCACAAGCGGAATATTTCACCATCCCCGGCTTCTCCGTTTAATCAGGGGCAGGGAGCCAACAGTGGCAGAGAGAAAGGACAAACTCTGCAGGGATTAAAAAAACCCAGCTTATGAGTCTCATTCATTGAGCCCCATCCCCAGCCAACTCCAGGGCTCACTCTTCATTCCATTCAAACAACATGAGAGCCGGGATCCGATGACGCAACAAGCAACCTGCAGCTCTAACGGTTTAATTCTACAGAATTCTGCACAATGCAGGTAAGGAGATCATTTACAAGAAATGGGGGAGGGGGGGAGGAACGGATTTCATAGGAAGATAAACACTTTCTTCCCAATTATAGGGAAGGCAGTCCCTCAAGACTGATTTCCAAGCACAGCAAGACAAAAGTGGTCACCAGCATTTTAATCCAGTTTACCCTCCAGCAGATAATCTACAAGTACAACCCTGGGAATAAGAGGGTGGGGGTTTCTCAGTATCTTCCCAAGTGAAAAAAATATATTTTCATTTTTGAACAACTGTTCTTGGGTTTGAAGGACTACTAAGCCTCTTCATCGTTTACTTTCAAATTATACATAGATTTCCCCAGATTTTTCTGGGGTCTGAATCAAAGCTGAAAGATTTCATGACTCAAATGAGTTTAACAATATCTAACTAAGAACTCAGAGATGAACACATGAACACCTGAAGCAAGAGGACCTGAGAAAAAGCAAGCCTGGAGTAAATAACACCAGTGCACACTTACTGCTGCCTCGGTCATACCTTTCTAAGACATTTACAACCATTAAGATGTCTGTAAGTCACAACCGCTATATAAAGGACCTTATTATTTATCTCCATTTTACAGATGACAACACTGAGGCTCAGAAAGGTTAAGGAACTTGCCAACTATCACAGAGTATGTGGCAAATATCAGAACAGAAACCCAACCTGTGTAGTCCCAGAGTGTGCAGTCTTAACCAGTACCCAAAGCTATAAACAAAACGATACTTACAAGCCAAAGAAAAAAAGGAGACTGGTTTGTCCTTCAGAAAAATTAGTCTTTCAGTCCTGGGCTTTTTTTTCTAAATGTCAAGCTCTTACTCATTTCTCTGTTTGCTTTCCAGTGCCTCTGCTCTCCGTCGCCTTTAATAAAAATCAGAGCTCAACCAAACTAACATCTGACATTTACACAGCTTTAATGACTGGCTGCAACAGCCATGGACTGGTAGGATCATATGCTCCGAGACACGTAGTAAGAAAGTAAGAGGCAAGAAATTGTTGATTTGTAAAAGTCTCACAGTTCAGTGAGCTGCATTAAAATTGAAGATGGGCCAGGTGGGGCGTGGCTCAGAGGTTGAGCACTGACCTAGGATCCAGGAGCTCCCTGGTTCGATTCCCAGTAAGGGCACATGCCCGGATTGCGGGCTTGATCCCCAGTTGGGGCACATAGGAGGCAGCCGATCAATGACTCTCCCATCATTGATGTTTCTCTCTCTCTCCCCCTCTCCCTTCCTCTCACTGAAATCAATAAAGATATAATTTTTTTAAAAATTGAAAAAGGTATTCAAGGTATCTGGCACACGAAACACACTACAGAGGCCACAAAACAGCCCCCCTTTTTATTAAAGAATTTAACTCAGGTAGTGGAAGTGGACACTTTCTGCCTCTGAGCTGTACCCTGCAAACCGCCACTTAAATTCCTTTAACCCTGTCTGAAAGGGAGTATTATGGATTGAAATGTGCCCCACCCAAATTCATATGTTGAAGTCCTAACCCACCCCCCCACCCCCCTCAGAATGTGACTGTATTTGGAGATGGGTCTTTAAAGAGGTCATTAAAATCAGGTCATCAGGGTAGGTCCTAATGTAGTGACTCGTGTCCTTATAGAGGGAACTGGGACACAGACAGGCACAGAGGGACAACCACATGAGGACATAGGAGAAGACGGCCACCAACAAGCCAAAACAAGAGGCGCCAGGAAGAAATCAAGACATTGACTCTGCTGACACCTTGACCTTGAACTTCCAGCCTCTAGAATTCTGAGACAAATTTCTGCCGTGGAAGCCACCCGGGGTACTTGGTTACAGCAGCCCTAGCAAACTAACCCAGGGAGTAAAAAATGCAAAGGAAGCCTGGACCCACCTGATATAATGGGAAAAGCACACAGCTTAGAAATAATTGGGATTCTGGTTCAAAGTAAGATTACAACTTACAAGTGAATTAGCTACACTAAGTTTTCGTTTCCTTACCTATAAGTGGAAAAAGACCAATAATGCCATTGGCCCCAGGACCCGATGAGGACATATGTGAAGCGACCTTTGAGGAGACTCCCATGCACTGGGCACCTCATGTATGTTAATATCTCCCATGCTTACAGCTGCTCCTAGAGGCAGGTGACACTGTCACTAGTTACAATCAAGGAAACTACGTAGAAATTTGGTCAAACGGATACATAATTTGTTTGCAACCAAGCAGCTGGGACGAGGAATCCACCCCCAGCCTCTCTCACTCTATCACCCAGTTTCCAGCAGCCGAGCTGCTTCCCTGGGACACATGAACACGACGTGATGGTGATAATACGTGTTCATTAACTAATTCAGACCCACTCAACACGATCATTCCCTGAGTGGGTCATGGATAAATAAATCAGGTGGGGGGAGGGCAGGGTACAGCATTCCTTCACCACCAGGAACAGGAGGACACTGCACAAAAAGGATCAGGAGTCCTCCTGAGAAGATTCAGGCCTCAAGGAAGCAAAACCCACCCACACAGAGCGTAAAGGGCTCATGGAAGTGCCCAGAGGCCCCAGTGAGCAGGCATCAGCATTCCCATTTCACAGGCGGGGAAACGAAGGCTTACCAGGAGTCCCGTCCAGGGCAGCCTTGGCACCGGCCAAGGTCAGGAGGCCTCCTTCCTTGAGGTGCTTGGTGGCCAGGTGGCTGGAGATGGTGGACGTCCACATGCTCTGCTTCCACATCAGGTCACAGTTTTTAAAGAGAGCTGAGTGAGGAAACAACAGGTGGGCTCAGCCCCTGGCGTGGGGACTGGCAGGGAAGCACAGCTCACGGCGCTGAAACTCAGGCAGCACCAGCCTCTCGGCCCGGGCGGCACCAAGGTCTAGTACAAGCAGCAAGGGCTTTGTGGTCGGGCATGCAGGTCCGAATCCAGGCCGCTGGATCGCCCCAGTCTCAGCTTCCTCATCTGGACACTGGCAACATTTTGGCCAATAAGTGAGGACTGTGAACAGCCCTGCGGGACTGGGACTGGCGTCCGTTCAGAGATTGTTCTGCTTTAGGAAGGGCGTCAGATTTGTAATAGAACCTTCTATTCTGCCCTGGCCGGTTTGGCTCGGTGGTTAGAGCGTGGGCCCGCACACTGAAGGGTCCCAGGTTCGATTCCAGCCAAGGGCACACACCTGAATTGCAGGCTCTAGCCCCAACCCTGTGTCCTCCTCACACCGATGTTTTTTTCTCTCTCTCCCTTCCAATCTCTTAAACGCAATGGAAAAAATATCTTCAACTGAGAATTAAAAAAAAAAAAAAGGAACCTTGTATTCTAAGTCAGGTTTTACTTATGATAAAAAGTGGAGGGAATATTACCCCATGAACATAAAGGGCTTTTACAGAGCTACGTTTTTTATGGCCGAAAGTTTAATGCCGGCGTTAAAGACCCTTTAAAAGAAAGCTGAAATGACAACCATTTCACATTTATTTTAACTCTCTGGCCTTGCTAAAAATGGAAGCAGAAACAAGTGGTAACATATGCAACTTTGGCAGCTGGCAGCTGTCCCCTACCGCTCTCCAACCCCCACTGGAATAACCGATTCCGGCAGGGGTAACCCATGGGCGCTTAAAACCCTGAGGTTTTAGAAAGCTGGGGTTCTCAAGGTGTTTGGGAAGGGGATATTCACACGCAAAGCCAAAGCACCATCCCACTGGTCACTTAGTAACTGCAAGCAGACAAAGGGACATTTATAATGGGCGCCTATCGGCTACCCCCTTGACCAAGCAGCAAATTTGGCATCACTAGGGATGGGCAGGGCCATGTGACATGGTGACAGTCCCAATGTGATTAGTGTGCAGTACTTATTACTCAGGAAGGATTCTCACCTCCAAAATATTTAACCTGAATCTAAGCCCGTCCTTAGATCTAAATTCCAGTTCACAGGAAATACTAGGGCTGGATGAACAAGGTAAATGACAATTTAAAGAAACAGGAAGACACATTCATATGAAAAATGCCCTGATTCACCAACTCTATCGCCGGAAGAAAAAAATCTAGGTTAAGGGACTAAAAACAACAACAAGATGAGGCATAAACCCTGATGTTTAGGGGGAAGAAAACAAAAAACTATAAAAGCCATGGAATAAATTGGGGAATTGGAATGTGGGATGGATATTACTAATCTTACAGAATCACTGTAATTTTCTTGGACACGATAACGTAGGGAAACGAGTGCACTTTGGGGATGGATGCTGAAATCGGTGAAGTGTGAACTTACTTACACGAGGTTAACAAAAAACACCTACACAGAGCACACACGCAGGGAAGCCAGGGAGCAAGCACAGCAAATGTTGGCAGCTACCGAGTCCAGATGGAGGGTGTCGGGCGTTCCCTGAACTTTTCTTTCAGCTCTTCTGTGTGTTTGCAAATGTTCATAATAATAAAGAAGTTGGAAAATGTACTTGGCATTAAAAAAAGCTCAATTCTGAGTTCTGACCTGCGGAACCATCTCCCCATTTCCTATACATCCCCCGATTCCCTGCAATAGGCCCTGTAACACTGGGGCAGGAATAACGCTGATTTTGTTCTGCCTCTAAACTTCAAGCTCGATGTCCCCCTCCCCGATCCCTTTATGGGAAGCTGTCACTGTGTCTGTAAAACGGGGTGTGCGTCCCTACCTCACAGAGCTACTGTATAGACCGGGACACGCAGGGAAACACCTGGCCTGGCGCACGGCGTGGACCCAGCCCCTGCCCGCAGAGTGAATGATCAGCTCGGAAGGGGACTCACACTTGGACTTGGCGTTGCCCCCAGCCCATCCTCCGGCCACGCAAAGGATCGCATCCACCTTCTCTTCACCCAGGAGCTTGCCAACCGCAGCCGTCACCTTAACCGCAAAGGGCAGAAAGATCATGAATGCTCGGGCAAACCTAAACAGGCTGCCGTCTGCACAGACACTTCACATTGTTTTTCACTCTCTTTTAAGGCGGGTAACAGTATCTGGCAAATAGCAGTTTAAACACTAGCTGTAGGATGAATCTATAATAACCATTTCGGGCAGTAAGGCCCACCTACATTTCAATGTGACTTTTACAAAGCAATCTAGAATCTTCTTTTGAGCTCTCTAAAGGGTGGGGCCATAAGCATCCTTGGAATAAAACAATTAATTTAAAGATTGGTAAAAGGTTTAAAAGGTCACCTACAACTTCAGTGCCTGCAGCTAACCTTCTGCATATTTCTTTCTAGACTTTTCTTTGCAAATCACAGAATCATAATCTGAGATGATTCTACTCTTCCCCCAATATAAAAACCCCTCTCGCTGCAACTCCAAGAGAAAATGCTAAAGAGAAATTATTTTCTTAAAGCAGTAACAAAAATACAGTCAATGGCAAAATGTTGGTAAATACAGAGTACATGGGGGTTTATTTTATTTCTCTCTCAATTTCTGTTTGACTGAAAATTTTTAAGTGTTGAAAACACATGCATGTCCTTCTGCTATAATTTATTAAAACAAAGTTTGGAGAGGGGCCACTCTAGCCATTGGCGAGGGCCCTTTTCCCCATTTCTCAGGAAGGGCTGAGACGACGCCTCCCAATTGCTTCCTTACGATCAAGTTTCTGAAGACTTATCGCAAGACGAAGTATCTGTCTCAGCGGCACAATCCAGTCCCTGCCCTCTCCCCAGCAGTGTGTGAGCCTCCGATTATTCCTTCAAAGAGAACGCTTGGCAGTGGAAACCATTCTTTCCTCTCTACACCCCACACCTAGCGATTTCCTTTCAAGAAACCCCTGAAGTCCCCCTGGCCCTATTCATGAGCATCTCACCTAATCCTGACTTTTCTCTGCTGGCCTCCCTCCTGCCACCCTGGTTCCCTGGCTGGGCCCTCCCTTCATTCTTAATCCATGTTCTGTTGCCAAGAGCCCAGACCCCAGCTGCCAGGGGCTGGATCATCTCCCCTGACATCTGTATGTCCTAATTTTAAGAAAGCAAGGGGCCCGCAGCATTTTTTAATTCCTCCCGCTTAACTTTTGCTCTCTGCCCAGTTTTCTAGATTCTGTGCCTTCTTCATTCCTGCATCTCTTCACTGTCACTAGTGAACACCTGCCCAGGGGGGCAATCTGACATGTATTACGCTTGAATTTCCTCTTCTGGAGCTTTACAAACAAAAACTAGATGTCATGCTATTGTCCAGAAATTCTTAATTGGGGGGGAGGAGAAGGGGGGTTGTAGGAGAAGTTAAAGAGTTTAAATACACTGTATAGTCAAGTCTCAGATACAGACAACTTCACACTCAAAAAGCACACAGCCATCAGCACCTGCAGCTAACAAGAGGAGACGCTGACTGCAGGAACACACTGGCGGCTGCTCTGAGCCCAGGGCTGCCCCTGGATTGATTTTACCATCTGTTACTTCATTCACACGGAGCTGCTTTGCCGAGGCAGCTTAGCATGCAGTTAGGAGAGCAGACATCCAACCCCCACTGCCCGGTTCAAATCCTGGCTGTGCCACCTACCACCTGTTTGACCGTGAGCAGATACCAGGGCCTTTCTGTGCCTCAGACTCCCCATTTCTAAAAGGAAGATAAATCAGAAACTTTGTTCTGGGTGTTACAGATATTCAGCAAGTTAACGTGAATACAGCACTTGGAATGGTGCCTGACACACAACAATGCTACGTCAGGTTTTCCTATTACGCCTGGTAAGGCCAATAGCACAGGAAACATAGGACCGTATTATAAAAAGTAAGAATAACAAAGCCCTGGCCTCTGTGGCTCAGTTGGTTGGGCGGCGTCCCATACACCAAAAGGGTACCAGTTTAATTCCTGGTCAGGGCAGGGCACGTACCCAGGCTGAAGGTTCAATCCCCGCACACGGGAGGCAACCGATCGATGTTTCTCTCTCATATTGATGTTTCTCCTTCTCCCTCCTCTCTAAAATAAAAAATAAAATATATTTAAAAAAAAAAAAAAAAAAGAACAAAAATCCACTGTCTGGAATAAGGGAGCTGGCTTTTCATATTCCAACCTATGTCTAACTGATGCTTTCAAAAGAGAAAGTGAGCAGGGCAGTATGCTCAAGATTTAGGGTGTTCTTATTTTAAATTTATACATGTGCACATTTGGAGAAATGGACTGGAAGGAAATCTCACAACACATTAACTGCATAATGGGACTAGACACAATTTCCCCCTTCTTTTGGTTTTACTGTATTTCCTACATCATACATGCATCACTTTTTAAATGTTATAAAAAATAGCTGAGGAGCCCTAGCCCATTTGGCTCAGTGGTTAGAGCATTGGCTGGAGGACTGAAGGGCCCCAGGTTGAATTCTGGTCAAGGGCATGTACCTCGGTTGCAGGTTCGATCCCTAGCCCTGGTCGGGGCTTGGGCGGGAGAAAACCAACCAATGTGTCTCTCTCACGTCGATGTTTCTCTCTCTCTCTCCCCCCACCCACCCTGCGCCCCTTCCTCTCTCTGTGAAAAGCAATGGAAAAAATATCCTCAGGTGAGATTAAATAAATAAATAAACCAATGTAGGCTGCTTTTAAAAAAAGTGCTGTGCTCAGATTACTAGCGAGGGCATAACTAAACGAAAAACGATAAGTCCCTGGACTTATTATAGTTCTTAATAAACTGTGAACAAGTCTCTTGTTAGGAGACCCATGCTCCCAACTCTTCCACTAGCTAGCTTGTTGGCTGTGTCAGTTAGTGTCTGAAACTCAGTCCCCTCGGCTATAAATGGGGCTGCCACCCATGCCCACCTGCCTCACTGAGAGCCCATCTCACAAAGAAGGATGTCATTTCCTGGGGAATGTGGCCTGGAGCCCTGGCAGGAAGACCACACAGAGCATCCTTCAGGTGGCCTGTGGGAACCATCGACGAGCATCTCAGCTACTGATACCAACACATCCATCAAGCTGCTAACAGCTTCCTTCTGGGAGGGACACGGTCTCGGGGTCACAGGGGCACTTCACCACTGACTGACACATTTACAGAGTTTTGTTTGACTTCTTGTTGTACAATAAGTACATCACTTTATAATTCAAAATAACCTGTTTTGTTGGTATTCTTGCTTTGAACTAGAGAGCTCCACTCTTTAGAATGTATCCTAAATAAATCATCGGTAATGGGGAAAAAGACGTTCACCACTTCTTAATGGTAAAAATAAAAAACTGCAAAGAAGTTAAATGTATAACATGTGGGAACTAAAAAAACTGTGGCCAATCCACAAAATTAAACTACACAGACAGGTGTGTTTTTTTAAGTGATCTGAAGAAGTACTGAAATTAAATTTTATTTAAGTTTTTTAAAAGCTGATCATAAAATATAAAATACAAGATTATCTCAACTTGCAATGCTAATAACGTTTAGTATCCACAGGAAAGACAGGAAAACAGGACCAAATGTGAGCAGTCGGCTAACTAGAAACAGATAATAGGTAATTTATCTTCATTGTGTTTCTTTTTCCACTTTTTCCAAATGTCCCTCAATGGGTACACATGGCTTTCATAATTAGAGAAATAATATTTGAGAAAGGAAGAACACGTCACCCGTGGGCACCTCTCCCCA
Source organism: Miniopterus natalensis (assembly GCF_054644295.1). Classification (NCBI taxonomy): domain Eukaryota; kingdom Metazoa; phylum Chordata; class Mammalia; order Chiroptera; family Miniopteridae; genus Miniopterus; species Miniopterus natalensis. The sequence goes on along the minus strand of NC_142081.1, from coordinate 193,424,455 downwards.
GGCGTGGGGGGTCCTTCTCTGGAACTACCTGGTCAGCCTGCTCGGTGAACGAGTCTGTCATTTTGACGACGACGCTGGCACTGGCATCATCATTCTCTACCACGTCGATGCTGGCCACCCACTGCAGCAAAGAAATAGCTCTGGTCAGGAGGCGACAAGCTCTTATTCCTTTAAAGGTCCATGCCCAGAAATGGGGGCAGTGGAGACAGAGGGGAGGCCTAAAGGAAAACCCATGAGAGAAAGGGTCTAGCTACTGACCTCTGGCACTTACAGGGAGGTCTGACCTGAGCCAGTCCACGCCAGCCCAGCCCAGCCCAGCCCATTCCACCTCCAAAGGCCTCACTTTCCTTTTCTTCCACTCTCACCTCTGAAAGCCAAACCCTGCACTTCCAGAGACCCTCCTCAAGCAGGGTCTGCAAACTTTTTCTGTAAAGGGCCAGGGAGGAAATATTTTAGGCTGTGCTGGCTCTGTGGTCTCTGTTGCAACTACCCAACCCTGCTGTTACCATGGGAGAGCAGCCATAGGCCACAAGTGAATGAACGAGCGTGGCTGTGTTCCAAAAACATTTCACGTGCTGAAATATGAATTTCATATCATTTTCACACATCACATAATATTATCCCTCTCTTGATTTCTTTTCAACCATTTAACAACGGGAAAGCAGTCTTAGCTCTTGGGTTGTACAAAAACAGACGGCAGGCTGGACTTGGCCCATGGATGATGAGAGTTTTGGACCCCTGCCCCAGAGCACAGAGGGAAGGATGGCTCTGGGTTCGGGAATCAGGCAGACTGGGGTTTGAATCCTGCCTCTGCCATACAGTGGCTTTCTCGAGCTCATGCTGCTAAGTGAGGGTTAACAATGAACAGGGCGAGAGTGAGAATTAAGTGAAACAGGAGGCTACGGCTGCCAGCACAGGTGACACATGGTTCTTAGAAAGCTCCAGGGCTCTGGGGTCTGAAGGCCCCAGACATAAAGGTCTCTACCTACCACAAACTTTGAAGGACACAGCATCCATTCAAGAACACTCACTTCTTCTGTCACCAGCCAAGGGAGACACTGAGACAAAGAAAAGTTTCTATCCCAGAACTCGCAGGAATGAAGGGGGTGGGACAGCCAAAGGTAAACCAGTTCACCAAATTCCACCACCAACTCAAAGGTAATACAAAGCACCCCCGCCAGGGGAAAGCACAGCCCTCACGTGTGTCACATGTGGATACCAACAGGACTACTGTAGTAAAATTACTGGGTAGAGTAAAAGAAAGTAAGAGTATGTAAGGGCCTGGCTGGCGTGGCTCTGCAGCTGAGCATCAGCCTATGATCCAGGAGATGGAGGTTCATTCCCCGCCAGGGCACATGCCCGGGTTGCGGGCTAGAACCACAGTAGGGGGAGTGCAGGATGCAGCTGATCAATGACTCTCTCATCATTGATGTTTCTCTCTCTCTCTCCCTCTTCCTTCCTCTCTCTCTGAAATCAATAAAGACATATTTAAAAACAAACAAACAGGAGTACGTAAGGGACCTGGTATGTAGGAACACAGTGCCTGGCCTGGCTGGAACTCCTCACACGTTACAGTTGTCACCGCCTTCCTTCCGTCCATGCAGACTTCCTAGGTTCCGGGGCAGTGTATGGCAGGAAGGGGGGGCAGCATGTTCAGAATCACTTAGAAGCATATTCCTAGACCGGATTCTGAGCCAGAAGAAAGCCCTGGGCCCCCCCTCCCCCCCGGTCCCAGGGCACCCTCTCCCAGGCTGCTAACTGAACCCTCAGGAAAACTCCCCAGAGCTCCAGCTTGGACTTTGAGCAAGTGACAGGAGGCCACAGGGCAGAGTCTCCGCCGGGAGTGCACCGATCCCCGCTCAGAGGCGGGGGTCAGGGTTCCTGGCCTGCGACCCGCTCAGCTCCCACCTCCTCCTTCAGGGAGTGAACAGCTGATTGTGCAAAGTAGCTGAAATGGTCCCCGAAGCAAAGACGCCGCCAGTGTTTGAGGGGCTGAGCCTTCGCTGCATCGGGGTCCACTGGGGGCTAAATGGACAGGGGTGTAGATAACAGGGGGAGGAAGAAACCTCTCCCCTTCCTCTCCCCTTCTAGGTTCTTCCAGCTGGTCCAATAATGAAATCAACGAGGCGGAGGTTAACAAGAGGAAATAACCAACGTAATTACATGGGTACATATGGGAGCCCCGCACGGGAGGTCAGGGGCAGACAGCTCTGCGTGAGAGCTGAGGTGGGCGCCTCGGCCTCCAAGGGGAGAGAGGTCATTTGAAGGACATAAGAGGAGCAGATGTCCAGTATCGGGAAGCTGGCACTGCCCTGTAGGTAGGTAGGTCCTTAAGAAATATTTCTGGTAATACCTCTTCTTATGGGCAAGGCCTCTAATTTAAATTTTTGAAGGGAGAGGGAAAAGTTTCTCCCAAACCCACAAGGTCTCTGTTGCCTTAAGCTCAAAATAATTCCCCCGAGTGAATTAAAGTGAATTCACACGAAATAAACGCGAGCCAGTGACACCCACACGCTGGGAGCCTCCTGTGGGCCCCTCAGGACGCAGGGCAGAGGCATCAGGAGCGGCGGGCACCGGGCACCCACCACCCACCACCCTCCACCCGGCGCGGGCTCCCCGCAAGCGAGCGCCGTTTCCTCACCACCCCTAGGGGCAAATGCACCGGCACCCCCATTTTACAGATGCGGACCCGGGCCTGGGGAAGGTGGGCGGTCGGCTCAGGGCGGCGGGGCCCGCAGCCGGGGTCGGAGGGAGCGACTCCCGGGCCCGCCCCGCCCGCCGGCCCCTCTCCTGAGTCACGCCGGGCTCCCCGGGCCCACCGAGCCCGCGGGGCACCCCCCCCGCAAAGGCCCCGAGCCCACGGCCGCGCGAGCGCGCGCTCGGAGGCGGGAACGGCCGTGCGGACGGGCCCCGGGCGGACGGCGCAGGGACCCCGCCTCCTCCAGGCCGCCCTCCCAGGATGCACCGGGAGGACCCCGGGCCCCCCAGCTCCTCGGGGCGCCCTCGCCCCCCGGCCGCCCGCGCCCGCGCCCGCCGAGTTACCCAGTCGCGGGCCCGGAACGCCTGCACGCATCGCGAGCCCAGCGCGCCGCGGCCGCCGTACACCAGCACCCGGCGCGCCTCGCCCGCCGCCGCCATCCTGCGCCTCCCGCTCGGCTCCCGCTCGGCTCCCGCTCGGCGCCCGCGGCTCCCTGCGCCCCGAGCCCCCGCGCCGCGCCCCTGCGCGCCCCGCCCCGGCCGCCAGCCAACCGGCCGAGAGGCGCCGCGCGCCCGCCGCGCCCGCTGCTGCCCCCTAGCGGGCGGCCGCGCGGGGCGACGAGGGCCTGCAGCCCGGCTGGCCCGCCCGCCGCCTGCGCGGGCGGGTGTCCGGGGCGGGGCGGGGCCTGGGGCGGGGCGGGGGCCTGGGCGGGGCCTGGGCGGGGCCGGCGGAGCGCGGGGCGCCCCCGCCTCGCTGCAGCAGAGCCCGGGAGCTGCTCCGGGCGAAGGCGGCCCGCGTCCCGCACCGCTCCCCTCGCTGCCGCCCGGCCTCCCGTTTCGTAGCCTCAGTCTCCCCGCCGGTGAAGTGGGGGTGCTAGTGGCCTGGCCCCCTCGGGTTTCGGAGGGACTTTAAAAGCCTGGCTGGCGTACTCAGCGTGAGAGGCGAGTAGCAGGAGCTCAGTAAATGCCGGCTGGGCGTCGGTGATCCTGCTCTTGCCGCTGCTTCTGCTACAGTTCACTTGGGCCCCTTAGAGATTGTCAGCTCCGGGCTGCTTGCATTTGGGGAGGGGGGAGGGGTATTTAAATACCTACTTGGGGGCATATTTAAGCATTAAAAATTGCCTAGCAAGTGATACAAAAATTGTAGTATACTATATTTTAAGTGTTTATACTTTACAAATTAATGCTTTTAATAGTAAAAAAAAAACTGCAGGAAATGATTACAAAGTTGCTTAAAAATAGGAGTGCACCGAAGGCCTTTGTTTTGGTAGGGACACAAGTTCAATGATGTAAAGTCCTGTAATACTGTCCTTGGACATCTGTGGCCATATGTGAGCCCCCACCAAATGGCACCACGTGCCCCACCAACAGAGCCTGGCATTTTCTCTCTTGCAGATTAGTCACTTCTTCGCATGGCCTGTGCCCCTGAGACGAGGTTTCTCAGTTGCAGCTCTGTCGGTTTTGTGCAGCATGGGGTGGGGAGATGGGCTGTCCTGTGCATTTTAGTAGGTTTAGAGCATCTCTGGTCTCTACCTCCTAGATGCCCGTAGCAGCGCCCCACCCCTCCAGTCATCACAATAAAAAATATCACCAGATATTTCCAAATGTCCCCCCAGGAAGGGGGAGGCAAAAATCACCCTTGGCTGAGAACCGCCGTCCTAACGCTTGTAACCTTGACAGCAGGATCCCCTATTATGCACCTCTGTGTCACCCTGCCCCAAACACAGGCCCTGTACCCAGCAGACACACAGATGTTTGCTCAATAGACTTGTGCCAGATAAGGCTGCCAGAAGTGCATCCTGGGAGAACCGGCTGCCTCCTGTAGCTCATTTTATTATCAGAAACGTCATTACCAGAAACAGAATTGCTAGGAGACTGGATGGAGAGAACAGCAGTTATTTGGGGCCCTCTGTATGCCACGCACTGTGCTAAGAGACCTGCCTGTGCCATTTCATTTTACCTCGCACAGCAATCCTATGACAGCTTAGGAAGCTGAGTCATGGGAGTCCCAGGCACTTGCCCAGAAGAGCAGGAATTTGAACCCAGGTCTTCAGCAGTTCTGCTTAACCACACCTCCACTGGTCCTGACAAGAGCTTGTTGGGAATCAGTTGTTTCCCATATAATTTTTCTAAAAATAATTGCTTAACCTCTAAAACACCAAAAGTTGACATAGGTCCATCGTTTGGGGCCGAAATGTGATGCAAAAGTAGTAGACGTTTCCTATGTCTCAAAGCAAGCTCAATGTTAAATAGAAAATCATTATCGGTGCACTCTTCATGTGCCAAGCCGTCTTTTATATGTATTTTGTTATTTATTACCGGAAAAACATTTGCTGTTTTAAGGTCATTGTGATGAAGATGAGCTATTGCAAGTCAAAGACCTGACCTCCAGTTTTCTCGGGAGAGAAATGGCTGGAATAGTGCATCCCCTGCCCACCACGGAGGGTTACCGAGCGTCGGGGTGAGCCAGCGTATGGGAAAGCCCTTTGTGGGTGGTCGAGCTCTGCAGAAGCTTTGGGGGCACTCTTCTTTGGGTCCACTGTGGAGAGACCACAGAAGTGAACTCTGATTATGGGGAAGGAATCTGCCATTTCCATTCCTCTGTCCCTCTCCCCTCTCAGCTCCCTCCAGGTAAAGTTCCTGAAACTCCTGTTGGTTAGCAAGGAAATCTGAACCCCCGTCCAGACTTCTGTGACCAAAAATGGAATTTTGCCTTGACCCTTCTGCCCAGTCTTGCTCCTTAAAACTATGGACAGTGGCTGTTGCCAGTCTCACAAGATAATATATTGACATTTAAGCAATAGACTAAAAGTCAAAATTTCAAAGCCATAGTATAAGTTAGAAATATGGGAATATTTCATTGCTGGTGCCTACAGATTAAAAGAAAAAGAGAGAACGCCCCGGCAGCGTGATCATTATTTGCCAACACGTTAGAAACTCACTTTCCCATTTCAGTGACACGACAGGCAGGGGGCGGAAGAGAGGAAGGTAAGTGTTGGGATCCAGGCTTCCCAGCGGTCGCAGATGGGCCCGGGCTGCAGGCTCACCCACGGCAGACTCACCCAGGGATAAATCCAGGAGCCATCAAGCCTTGTTTATACATTTCAGTTAAGAGGCCCGAGCACGGAGGTCATCTCATGGTATTAATAGCAGTTCTGGGGATTCTGACAGCCGTGACATTTTAGAGAAAGAAGGGCCCGGGCACACGCCGGAGCAAGCGACATTTGATCCCATGCATTGTTGGCAGTGTGCAAGTCCAGCCATTGTCTTATTTTCTTTCCGCCGCAAGCATTTTTGAAAATCGTTGGTGTCTCTTTACAGTCGGACCCACCCGGTTGTGCCTGCTGAAGGCGTCCCTGTCGTGAAGAGGTGCACACCAGGGGGATTTAAATACTTGAAAGGAGGAACAATTAAACCCTGGGCTGAAACCTAGTCTAGTGGGAGGTGTAGGGTTACGGCCTTCAGTAACACACTCTGCGCTGTCAGGCGGCCCCGGCCCTGCAGGGACTTAGACGTGCTCGTAGTAAACACGGCCGTGGACGCAGGCGCCCGGGGAGGCCCGGGGATGGGCTTGGGACCTTGAAATGCTGTGTTTCCAAAGCGGACCTCGGACCAGAGGATTGCCCAGTGCCCGGAAGATGTCAGCCGCCCCCCCTGCAGCTCGGACACCTGGGGGGTGACCCGTGCCCACTAGGATGCCTGGATGGTTCAAAAAGGTGTGGTACGGGCTGGCATCTTTACTCAGCTTCTCGTCCTTCGCCCTCATCATCGTCGCCCTGGCAGTGCCCCGCTGGCTGAGTGGGAAAATCCTCTGTCAGACGGGAGCGGACCTGGTCAACGCCACGGATCCAGAGCTGGTGAAATTCATCGGGGACATTTACTACGGGCTCTTCCGAGGGTGTAAGGTGCGGCAGTGCGGGCTCGGGGGCCGCCAGTCCCAGTTCACGAGTGAGTATATTTGGGGCGTGAACGATGCTTTGGAACACTTATTTTTTTCGAATGTGGAGGGTGCTTATGTCTAAATGTGGGATTCGACTTCTGTCTCACTCTGAGGCATAATCGCAAAGCCCACTGGCCAGGGGTTCTTGCTCAGAAGAGACCGTTTTTCCCCCTGTAGAGGCTCATGGAGACATTAGAAATAGGGATTTGCATTTCTGTTAGTTTACCACTATTAATAAGAACTACTTAAATACCAAGCGCTTGCATGTGTCAGACACTCCACTCGGGCTGCACACCTTGCCTCTTAAGCCTTATTGGCACATTTATAAAGAAGGAATTATCAATGATCCCATTCTGCAGAGGACCACACTGAGGCTCGGAGAGGTTGCGTAACCTGCCTGAGGTCACCCAGCCAGGAAACAGCAGAGCGGGACTTCAGGGCCGCGCCACGTGACGCGGGCGCTCAGCCGTCCAGCAGGCAGGCTGCCTGCAGAGACGAGCCTTCAGGGAGCAGCGACTGCTCCCACCTCTGTTTGTATAAGAGCACAGGGGCTCCGGCCACTACCCTGGTCCAAGCCCAGCTTGCGTGTTTGCTGGCGGGGAGACCTCAGGCAAGGCTGCTGGCCCAGAACGCGTGCGGGCACACACGTCGGCTGACAGGCACGAACGCTGGCTGGCATCCAGTGTCACAGCTGAGCTGCTCTGGATGTAAATAGAGCAGGACTCTGTGACTGGCCTATGCAGGGTCTTCTGGGAAGGAAAACAAAAAATAAAAGGCAATATCCTACAAGCCTTTAGAATCAAACAGATCGCTGATGAGAACAGTGTTCTACAAAATCATAATTAATCAACATATTGCTGATGCAAGGGGATAAGGAATTTTATTCATTATTTGATTTCTGTATTTCAGAATTGTAGTTCTTAGGAGCCTGGCCAGGGTTAGTGTCTTATTAAATTTATAAAGACAGAAGCTGGGCCACTGACAAATACTCTAAACAAATTGACATCATTTATATACATGAAGAAAATACATATTTGTTATGTGCATTCAAGAAAAAAGGCGTCTAGGAATAGTTGCATTTACCCAATAATTAATTGGAACTGGGATATTGGAAAAAATAGCTCTACTAAAAACATAGCATAGCCCTGGCTGGGTGGCTCGGTTGGTTGGAGCATCATCCTGGACACTGAAAGGCTGCAGGTTCAGTTCCAGGTCAGGGCACATACCCAGGTTGCAGGTTCGATCCCCAGTCTGAGCGTGTGTGGGAGGCAACCAATTGATGTTTCTCTCACACATCAGTATTTCTCCCTCTCTCTCTCTCTTCTTCTCCCCCTCACCCCTCAAAATCAATTTTAAAAAAATATCGTCTGGTGAGGATTAAAAAAAAACACAACATAAAAGGCTGAAAACATACACACACACACAAGAAGAAAGAAATCAAAATAAAGGACATGTTAAAAGAAAACTCAACCCAGAAATTCAATTTCCAAACCATTCATAGAGAAAACCAAAGAACTATATAGTTGACCCTTGAACAACGTGGGGTTAGAGGCACCAATACCCCACAAAGTCAAAAATCTATATAACTTTTGACTCCCCCAAAACGTACCTACAGTGACCACAAGCCTTACCAATAACATAAATAGTGGGTTATGTATGTATTATATACCATATTCTTACAATAAAGTAAGCTAAAGAAAATATTAAGAAAGTAGCAAGGATGAGAAAACCCATTTCCAGTACTGTACTGTATCGATCCATACCATAAGTTTACCCCATCTGTTTACGAGATGAAAAAGATCATCATGTAAGCGGACCCGTGAAGTTCAAATCCGTGTTTTCCAAGAGTCAACTGTAGCCCTGGCCAGGTAGCTCAGTTGGCTAGAGCCACATCCTGATACACCGAGGTTGTGGGTCCGATCCCCAGTTGGGACACGTATAAGAACCCATCAATGAATGCATAAATAAGTGGAACAACAAATTGAAGTCTCTGTTTCTCTTTCTCTCTCTACAATCAATCAGTAAATAAAAATTTAGGGGGAAAACGTCAACTGTACATCACACCCAGTTAAGGTCTTTTTTTCTACCTCCGAGAACACAGGACTGGCAGTTTCATATTTTGGTTTTTCTTCAATCTTTTGCTACTGTGATGAAGAGCCAATAAGTACAGCTTTGAGCACATGTGGGTGCGCTCTCGTGAAATTGCTTCGATGGACGTTACCAAATTGCCTTCTGAGGAGGGTGTAGGAATTAATATTCCTACCCAGTTTGACAATGCCTTCCTTTCTGCACTTTTGCCAACACAGTGTCTTAGCAAACATTTTTATCTTTGCCAATCCCATAGGTGATTATTTTCTGTTTTAAGTGTCTGGTTAGGATGCTAGTCACATGTTCTCAGGATTGCACTTGAAGAAGGGATTATGAAACAATTAGGTACCCAGGCCTAAGCTACCACGTCTGGAATGAAAAGGGCTGAAAGTGTGAAAAACATCTAAGGGGCACTGAGATGGAAGGGAAGGAAAAGGGAGAGAGAAGCCTTACGGAGAGAAAGCCCCTGGAAAGAAGTTTATTTTCCAGGGTAAGGTTTCCAACGCTGACGCGATAACCTGGTGGAGATAACTATAAATGGAAACACAGAACTGGGAAGTTAGATCAAAACTAAGACCTTAACGTAGAGGGTCTGGAAACTTCTGAGTGGAAAGGACACTCTAAAGGGAGAAGTGCACCTGGCCGGTGTGCTCGGGATCAAGCGTTGTCCCAGGCACCAAGAGGTCCCCAGTTCAATTCCCAGTCGGGGAACGCGCCCTGGTTTCGGGCTCAATCCCCGTAGGCGGCCTGCAGGAGGCAGCCGATCGATGTTTCTCTCATCTGTGTTTCTCTCTCCCTCTTCCTCTGCCTTCCTCTCTCTCTAAAAATCAATTTAAAAGAACATTTTTTTAAAAAGGGCGAAGGAACAAAAATGCTAGTAGTTCTCAGGCTTGGGAGACCCCAACCTTCCATGAATAAAGGGAGGCAGTGAGCCAGCAAAGGCCCAGAGGGGAAAGGGGGGGGGGGGGGGGGGGGATGGAACCAGGAAAGCTTTGAGTCCTGGCTCCTGAGGGGAACAAAGAGGTGCTTGGTCAGTGGTGTCAAATGGTGACAGAGGGAGTTTGGAGCTCAAAGACGGACCCCAATTTGACCAGGAAGTGTGGAGTAGAAGCCTTGGAATAGCTGCAGAACAGTGGGTAGTTTTCATCACTAAAGTCTTCGTTTATAGCTACTGAAAACAGTGATCTGAACTCTGTATACCGTATGCTGTACAAGACTATCATCCTACGTGTAGAGTTCAGGGTCACCTTGCCCAAAGATAAGGGGTTTAAAGTCTCCAAGCCTGTGGGAAAAACTGCTCATAAAATCGACCTCCTTTCCTTGGCACAGGGGTTAAAGGAGACAACAAATGTAAAATGCTTGGTCCGTGACTCTGCTCAGTAAATGCTGTTATTAGCCCCATTGCACTGATGAGGAAACTGAGGCTCTGAGAAGTCACATGACTTTCCCCAAGTCAGAGAGTAAAAATAGTAACAGCAACAACCATAGCCACGCTTTTGAGAACTGACTCTTTCCCAGGCAATATTTAAAATACTCTTACGTCATTCAATCTTCACAGCTAGGACACGGTGGCAAATATAGAGAAAACAAATACAAATGAATATTTCCCTCGATTATCCTGCCACATGCCTATGCAACGTAAGGAGTGAGTGCCCATCAGACACGGGAGATAATGTCTCCCTTGCTGAGTCGTTAGGAGGGACGCAAGCTGATGGTCCTTGCTTCCCACAGTGCCCAGGAGTGGGCGTTATCATCCATACTCTTGATCCGCTGACAATCTTGTAAGATGCGGATGGAGGGCAGGGTTTAGAGGACCCTGTTTTGCAGTTGTGGCAAATGAGTAAAGCTGGGATTTGAACCCAGATCTTCAGACGCCAGATCTAGGCTTCACTTGGCTACACCCTGCTACCCTCTTCGCAGATACTCCTGAGACCAATTCTGATTTCATGAAGGCAACTCTCTGACCCAGATTCAAGCTTTGTGATCGGCCCTCATTCGCTGACTCTCTTGCCAGCCTCCTTTGAAAGAGACGCCATCTGGGCTCACGTGCGCCAGCTCACACCAGATCCCAGAGCTGCAGGGTCAGTGCAACTTCAGTTGCCAACCAGGACACATTTTGACTTTGCACCCCCCCCCCCAACCCCGAGGAAGAGAGAATTGTTGGTCAGCTGACAAGTGGCAAGTCTGGGGCCATGACTTCATCTGGGGAGTGCTCCTGCTCTTTGAAAGCCCAGCGCTTGCTGCCCGGCCCTCGCACCCCTCTATTCATTAAAGCCTCGTGGTAGGCAAGCTTGGGCCCTATGAACTTGAGCCGAGCTTGGCATTGCAATAATGGCCGTGTCTTCTCTCTGCAGTCTTCCCGCAGCTGGTGAAGGAGCTCAATGCAGGCCTGCACGTGATGATCCTGCTGCTGCTCTTCCTGGCCTTGGCCCTGGCTCTGGTCAGCATGGGCTTCGCCATTCTCAACATGACCCAGGTTCCCTACAAGGCGGTCAATGGCCCTGGGGGCATCTGCCTGTGGAACGTGCTGGCGGGTAAGGAAGGCCCCTGGGGGGAAATTCATGTCCCCACTGTCCCCAGGCTGAGTTCCCAGAACTTAGGAAGGTGTGAGGAATTAACATGCCCGCCTCAGCCTTCACTTCCCTGGGTCTGTAACCTTCCCAATGCGGCAGAACCTCTGTCACAATAAAGAGCCAAATGGTTAGTGTGCCCGAGGAGCTGCTGGGAGGCTGGGAAGAACCCTCACAAATGACAGAAGAGGAAAAACCTGGGGGTTTACCCGCCTGTTTCGTTTAAACCTCACAACCTCCATGTAAGGGGTGTGAGGGATTATTAGACCCATGTTTACAGATGAGGAGCCTGAAGGTCACAGCCAAGGTCACACAGCATTGAGCAGCCGAGGTGGGATTCCCACCCAGGTAGAGCTGAGTCTAAGCCATTTGCCTTTTCATTAATTCATGGTCTCATTTATGACCATCGTGACCTATTTTCCAAGCCAAACATTACTGCAAAAGGGGGGTGTGTGTGTGTGTTGATTTGGATGTATATTGATACACAGAAATTAATTCACAATTATAAACTTTAAAAATCATCTGTAATGAAAATAGCACATTCTGAGAAATGAGGGCTGTCTGTGAAAAGCCAGGTCCAGTGTCAAGGTAGCATAGCAGTAATCTTCCACTTCCTTCACTTTACGCAGGGTGACCATGAAGCACAAAAACAGGCACCGTGGTTTGATCCTATATTAGAATACGGTGTCTGCAAGTCGATTATTATGCATTTGCCTGTGTTTGGGACTGTGGCCGTCCCATAGCGTCGCTTCTGTCCCTGCTTGGCCGCACCTGGACTAAGGCGTCCCCTTGGTCTGTCCTGGGCCTCGGCGGCGGGGGCCTGTCAAAGCGCTCAGTCCTGCTCCTTAAGTAAATGCTTATCTCTGTCCGCTTCCTTCCTCACAGAGGCAAGGCTCTCAAGCTCCACTGACCAGAGTATTAAAAAGAGGCATTTTGATAAAACTTCGGCATCAAAAGGCATAAAAATATGAATATCTTTTCATGAAACAATTCCAATGGGGATTTTGCTAAGGAAATAACTGGAAAAGAACACAAAGATATTCACAAAAAGGGATTCAATGCCACGCTTTGTAATATCAAAAATTAAGAGCAATCTAGATACCTAGAAATAAGATCACACTTAATTAAACTTGATTAGTTAGGTGTGTTGCTAGGATAAAATACTGTGTACCAGTTTAAAGCAGTGCTCTAATAGAATATTTGACAATGTGGGGAAATGCCCAAGTAAGGGGGAAAATCAAGTGTAAAATGCTAAGAACCATAACACTGATCTTGTTCAAGAGAAGGAAATGTAAGAAAAGATACTAAAATATTTAAAGTGTTTATACCTGGCTTTTAGGATAAAAGTAAATTTGTACTTTAATCTTTATGATTTTCTCTGGTGTCCATATTTTCTTCAATGAAGGTGTAATAATTAGATTCTAAACAAAAAGCATAGTAAATGTGTTTTTTTAAGTATTAACTAAAATTTAAACAGTAGAAAAAGGAAGGAGAGTCAGAGAGAGACAGAGAGTCAGAGAAAGAGAGACAGAGTCAGAGAGACTCAGAGAGAGACAGAGAGAGAGACAGAGAGAGGGAGACAGAGAGACAGAGAGAGAGTCAGAGAGAGACATAGAGTCAGAGAAAGAGAGACAGAGTCAGAGAGACTCAGAGAGAGACAGAGAGAGAGACAGAGAGAGGGAGACAGAGAGACAGAGAGAGAGTCAGAGAGAGACAGAGAGTCAGAGAAAGAGAGACAGAGTCAGAGAGACTCAGAGAGAGACAGAGAGAGGGAGACAGAGAGACAGAGAGAGAGTCAGAGAGAGACATAGAGAGTCAGAGAGAGACAGAGAGTCAGAGAAAGAGAGACAGAGTCAGAGAGACTCAGAGAGAGAGAGAGAGTCAGAGAGAGACAGAGAGAGTCAGAGACAGAGAGACAGAGTCAGAGAGAGACATAGAGAGTCAGAGAGAGACAGAGTCAGAGAGAGACATAGAGAGTCAGAGAGAGACAGAGTCAGAGAGACTCAGAGAGAGACAGAGAGAGACAGAGATTCAGAGACAGAGAGAGACAGAGTCAGAGAGAGACATAGAGAGTCAGAGAGAGAGACAGAGAGGGTCAGACAGACAGAGTCAGAGAGACAGAGAGAGAGAAAGTCAGAGAGAGACAGAGAGAGTCAGAGAGACAGAGAGAGGGAGAGAGGTCAAAGTTGGAGGCAATAGGCAGGGAGCAGCGAAGTTTGGAGGCGCCCAGCCTCCCCTCTGCTCCCCTTCCCGCTTCCATCCCTCCCTCTTAGCCTGAAGCTCGGGAGAGGACCATTGAGAACATCCCCCCTGGGCTGAAAGCCCAGTCTGCGCGGGAGGTGCCCTCCCCTCTCCCCAGCCGCCCGGCCTCCATCCCACCCTAAGGCACTGAGAGCTCCGCCCGGAACAGCCTGCGGCCGGGAAGGAGCAGCCCCGGGCGGGAGCGCGAGGGGCCGAGGGCCGGGGAAAGGCCACCTCCCGCCTCTCACGCCCGCAGCTTAGCTGCTGCCTTAAGCAGCAATTTAAAATGTGTGCCTCCCTAAGGATTATTTTAAAACCCAAAGCGAGTTTGATGCGCATGCCACAGAAACGCCACCGCCCATAAAGTTGTTACTCCTGCCAAGGGGTCGCTAAGAGCCGCCTTTCTGGGTTCCAGGTGGGGTGGTGGCGCTGGCCATCACCAGCTTCATGGCCGCCGTGAGGTTCCACGACCTGACCGAACGGATCGCCAACTTCCAGGAGAGGCTCTTCCGCTTTGTGGTGGTGGAAGAAAAGTACGAAGAGTCGTTTTGGATCTGCGTGGCCAGCGCCTCGGCCCACGCCGCCAACCTGCTGGTGGTGGCCATCAGTCAGATCCCGCTCCCGGAGATCCAGACCAAAGTAGAGGAGGCCACGGTCACGGCCGAGGATATCTTGTATTAATAGCCTCCTGGCCACAGCCTTTCCCAAGTCAGCTCTGCAGTAGGAGCGGAGGCCTCGTCTGTTTCGCAGGCTTCCCAGTCCAGAATGTCCATGATTTGGGCAACGGGAAGGAGGAGATGAAAGGAGGAAAGGTGGTACCTGGGCTGAAAAAGAAAAACTTTCTCGAATTCCCGGCATCTCTGTCCTTCTCGCGCACTCACCTTGGACTTGGACTTGGAGACTTTGCACTTGCCAGCTGCGTGTGACGTTGGACAGTTCACTGAACGCCTAGGTCTCAGTTCCCTCATCTGTAAAATGGGGATAGGAATGACCTCACGGGATTGTAATGAGGTTTCAGAGAGCTATAATGCCGCCAGCCTTTGGGTATTGTAGAGCATTCCGCAAACATAAGACACTGAACCCTGATAGATGTCTACAGACCCTGGGCTATTCCACGCAATGTTAGGGGGCATATGTTGATGTCCCTGCCCCCAGAAACACTGAATCTTTCCATAGGACACAGGAATCAGAGAGCAACAATAGCACTAAGAATAAAAATAACTACCACCTGGCCCGTGTAGCTCAATGGTTAGAGTGTTGGCTTGCACACCGGAGGGTCTGGAGTTTGATTCCTGGTCAAGGGCATGTACCTGGTGGCAGGTTTGACCCCTGGCCCCGTCAGGGCTCGTGCGGGAGGCAACCAGTTGATGTGTCTCTCTCACATCGATGTTTCTCTCTCCTCCTCCTCCCCTTCCCTTCCACTCTCTCTAAAAATCAATGGAAAAAATATCCTCACTCCTCAGGTGGGGATTAAAAAAAATAATAATAACCATCTTTCTGGTTACTCCACGCTGAAACTGTCCTTAGAGTTTTACACACATTAGGTCCTCACTACAACCACAGATTGTCAGTACGGCTTTATTTCCATTTCATAGATGAAGAAACTCAGGCACAGAGAGGTTGGGTAACTTGCTGAGGTCAGGAATTGAATCGTGGCGGCTGGAGCCAGTGTTTGTAATTGTAGCCACTTTGCTAACCTGATGTTTGACGTACAGGCAATTGCAGCGCAGTGTGACCGGTGCTGTAATAGCGCAGACTTAAAGGGCCGAGAAGGAAGAGTTCTTCAGGACAGGATGTGGAATTAAAGTGTCCCAGATGTGACATTTGATCTGAACTCTGAAAGATGAGTAGGTTTTTTCCAGTGGTGAAGGAAGCAGGGTTGGGCAAGGGCATTCCAGGATGTGTCAGTGATGAGGGGAGACACAAGGTATGAAATTACAAGGAGGGTTCGGAAGCTTGCGAATACCCAGTGGAACTAGAACTAATTCACCTGTTGGATAAGCACAGATGTTTTGCGTTGGGTTTGGGTGTTCCTAAGAGGTACTGTGATGGTTCATTTCAAGTGTAGACTTGTCTAGGCCACAGTACCCAGACAGTGGGTCAAACACTATTCTAGATGTTTTTGTGAAGGTATCTTTTGGATGGAATTTTCATTTAAATTAGTAGACTTTGAATAAAGCAGATTGCTCTCCATATGTGGGTGGGCCTCAGTCAATCAGTTGAAGGCCTTAAGAAAAAGACTTTCCAGTTCTGAGAGAGAGGAAATTCTGCCAACGATTGCCATTGGATTTAAAATGCAGATCTTTCCTGAATCTCCTGACCACCAGCCTACCCTTCAGATTTTTTACTTGCCAGCCTCCACAATCATGTGAGTCAATTCCTTTAAATCTCTCCCATATATATATAGAGAGAGAGACATACATAGACATATATATATACACATACATGATATAAATATGTGTGTGTATATACACACACACACACATTATATTGATTCTAATTCTATGGAGAATCCTCACTCATACAGGCATACAACCCTATTAATTCATTTTCCCATGATGCCAGCTGGGGTGAATCCTTTCCCAGTTCTCCTGTCTTCATGCCAAGTAAAAGTTATCTAATCCCCCAAATTAGCTCCATTTTACATGACATGATTTGAACTCACTCTGCCTTTGCTTAATGCTGAGCTTCAGGAGGTTTCCATGGCATTTCTTCTGTTCTAATTGCTTGTGACCCCCTGTGGGGCCCATCTGCTGCTTCCAGCCCTCTACCTCCATCCCAGACACAGCTGCAGTACTAGTTAGTAGACTGATGTCACTCATCAAATATGCAGATAGCACATGGCTGGGAGGGATAGTTAACTCAGTAGGAGATGGATCCAAAAGACGGTGACAGACTACAGTGCTGACTTCACGTGAAAATGTCAGTGTCCTACCGAGTTTAATATAAAGCCCTGCTGCCAGTTAAAAACAATCCATAACAAATACAGAATTCTCAGGCAACAGTTCATAGGTTAACACCTGGGGATCTGGCTACAGCTATTCATTCAACGAGTGTTGAAACTGATTTGGTTCTGGGAGCAGAGCAATGACCAAGCAGACAAAAATCCCTGCCCCCCAGAGATTTCATTCTCCGAGGGGCTGGGGGTGACATGCTGAGAAAGCACGTGCTGAGACCTTCAACGTGACTGTAGCCCTCAGGTATGTGCAGACTGTCATGTAGGGACAGAGTGAATTCGATTTTGCTCCTAATAGCAGAATTACCTTATCAAGATGGTAACCTTGATCAGATGGACGTGCTCCAAGGACTCGAAGTGCAGGCTTTTGTACATGTGTGCGTATTTCCAGGGACGGAGGTCACAACTTTCAGAAGAGTTCCAGGAGCGTCTGTAACACCTTAGAAGTTTTAAGCCACAGCCCATCAGGTGCAGCTGCAGTGTTGCTGGAGATAATCAGGTTGACGCAATTCACTCGCAGGATCACTCAAATGTGTAGAGAAAATGTGGCTCCTTTATTTTGACAACGGTTAATCTGTCATTTTATGAATAAGCAAAAAATAATAATAAACACCCAGTCCAGTTTAAATTCCAGCTGACCTGATCACTTATACTAACTCTCCAGGTAATGCTCAGCCTTCTCTGTCCCTGCCTTTCTCCGGAAGGCGCCTGTCAGGTTATGGAAGAGGGAGGCACACACACACTCCCAATTTCCAGGACGTCTCCTGGCCTCCTGCTGGTTCTGGGGGTGCTCCGGCTGGGCTCACTGGGTTGCTGCCCCCCCGACTGCTGCTTGCCCTGCCAGCCCCCCAGCGCTGTCTGAGGCTGGAATAATAATTCATGAAACGTTCTTTCAACTGACTGGAGTCCAGTCACTGCTGGAAGGCTTGTCCTTGTCTTGGATCCTACCGGCCGCAGACCCCTGAGTGACCACCAAGTACCCGCTCGCTCCAGCTCACCTGTCCACTGGTCCACACCCAGGCCCTGGGGCAGTCACCCCCCTGCCTCAGCAGCCCAGGAGCCCCACTTGGTGTCAACACAGCATCCTGACCCGGTGGGCCAGGGGCGTAGGGGGAATGGTGCATCCCAGGGCTCCTCTCCATTCCCACTTACAGAGTAATTAAGGTGATTCACAGACTATTAATCTCCCCAAAATTGCACTTAAAAGGCTTCCTGTTGCCAATATGACATAAATATGAAATAAATATGAAATAAATTCCATTTTAAAAATTAAGTCTCTAATTTTCGAAATCACCAGAATGGGCTGTAAGTATATAATCGGTATGAAAGTAAAACCTCACCCTCAGAGCCCATTAAGATGGTTATATTCACACACACACACACCCCCCCCAGAAAAGGGGTCACCAGCTCACTTCCTGCCTGACACCTCGGCAGCCTTGATACTGGCTGCAGGTCGGTGGGGGTGGGGACCGTGTCCCTGCCTTAGGCGCGGCCCAGCCCTTTCCGGGTCACCATTTCCTCACTCACAGAAGGAGAAAGTTTCACTGCGTGATAACACCCACCACCCAGTGTGGGCCGGGAGCTGGACATCCTTCCTACATCTGACAATTATTCAAGATGCGTGTTGCTGTCTTTATTTTACAAGCTCCAGAGAACTTAAATAACTTGCTCATGTCACATTATTGATAAATAATGGACAAAGGATTCAACCCCATCTACATAATGTCGGGGCACCATTTTCCCACTGGCCCACGACTGCCTTTCCTGGAAGACTCGTGAGGCTCCTTCCCAGGGCTTCTGCAGACGGCTGTGCAGGCTGACCCCTGCCCCCCTGCCCTCCTGCCCCCCCCCCCACCTAAGGGGTATTTGCTCAGATCTAGTCCGTCTTCCCCTGGCTTGTCATGGCCTGAACCCTCGGGGACGCTCCTGCTGGGAGGGGGGCCTTTTCCTTACGCTCACCAAGGTGTCCCATGGGCTCACAGTGCCCATCCCAGTCCATGCAAAGGCCAAATGTTATTTTGTGACCTGGATTGCAGTGTAATAATGACGACTGATTTGCATATGTCCCTTAAAGGTGACTACCCCCTCTGTTCATTGACAGATTATCACTCACGCTCCTCCGCCTTTCCTTTCCGTTGTGGTTGTACAGTAAGAGTAGACTTCATCAGACACCTAAGCTACTAAGACCCACGTGAAATTCTTGCCAAATAAGTTAGGTGTTGCCCTCTCCTTTGCTGGTATGATTTCATGAGCATGCAGATAGTGTCGCAACCGGACACGAGTGAGGCCCCCTCCCCACTGACTGTTTGCCACGTGCCAGGCTTTGTGCTGAGTCCTCCACACACCTGATCTCATTTCATTCTCACAAAATCCTGAGTAGCAACTCGAATTACCGGTTATTGAGTTAAAGAATTAGAAACCTAGTTTTCTCACTTGTAAAATAATCAACTTCAATAAGATGATCTCTGATTTTGCTTTTCACTCTAAAATGTTATTTTTCAATCTTATTTTCAAATTGATTTTAGAGAGAGAAAGGGAGGGAGAGATGAAGGGAGAGAGGAGAGAAGGGGAGAGAGAGAAGGGGAGAGAGAGCTGAGTCCTTTGCCTTGAGGACTTTTATCCAATTTCCAAAGGTGGGGACCTTAGAGGAGGTCCCAGGGGAGGATCTCAAAGGAATATTCATCAGCTTTCCAGGTGTGACCTTTTAGGGTCATGGTCTCCACTGATTGGTGGGGGGGTTCAAGAGTCATGCAGCTGGTCCTGAGGTCAGCAACCAGTCAGCCACTCTGACAGGTTTTGCTGCTTTTCTGGGCCTGGAGCTGAAACACAACTAAGGCCTAGATGTTATCTCTAGTTTGACCAAAACTCTGACTCTGTGGTCAGCAGACCCGAGGCTTTGTTCCTAAGATTACTTGATGTGGGTCAGAACCTCACTGTCCTGAGGGCTTAATGCTTAAGGCAGTGGTTGTGCAAAGACTTATATGGGGGTCTTATGAGGCTATTTATTCTCTGCCCCCCTCGTTCCTCCTCTAAGGGGGTCTAAATTGCATAACTAGGGCAAGCCTGGGGAGGAAATGTCACCCTGGGGGAAGGCCCTAGGCTATAAAAGTTTTCTCTGATTTTTCCAGTTGCTAAGCACCTGGGACTTTCCACCCTGGTGACCTTCCAAACCTGGTTTATAGTCCCTACTCTGCACATGTCTAACGGCCTACTCCGCCCTATTAGAAGTGCTTACAGATACGACTGTCAAGGTAGTTGTTTATTTGCCTGTTGTTCATAGCACATGGTACTCTTTGCTTGTTTTTACAAGTGTTTATTTAAGAAATCACATGTAGCCCGGCTGGCATGGCTCAGCGGTTGAGCATCGACCTAGAATCCAGGAGATCTCGGTTCAGTTCTCGGTCAGGGCACATGCCCGGGTTGTGGGCTCGATCCCCCGCAGAGGGCGTGCAGGAGGCAGCCAATTAACTACTCTCTCATAATTGATGTTTCTATCTCTCTCCCTCTCCCTTCCTATCTCTGAAATCAATAAAGATATATTAAAAAAGAGAGAGAGCCCGGCCAGGCGTGGCTCAGCGGTTGAGCATCCATCTAGGATCTAGGCGATCGGGGTTCGATTCCTGGTCAGGGCACATGCCCCGGTTGCGGGCTTGATCAATGACTCTCTCATCATTGATGTTTCTATCTCTCTCTCCCTCTCGTTTCCTCTCTCTGAAATCAATAAAGATATATTTAAAAAAAAAAAAAAGAGAGAGAGAGAGATTAGGACCTGGATACACACAAAGACCTTGTGAAGTCCCAGGCCATCTGCAAGCCAAGGACAGGAGCCTCAGAAGAAACTAGCCCTGCTGACACCTTGAGCTCAGACTTCCATTCCCTAGAACTGTGAGAAATAAATTTCTGGTGTTTATAAACTGTGATTCTGAGGTCAAACACATTTTTAAAAACTGAAGTGGTATGATCACTTTTCACCACTAGGGGGAGGCAGTCCACTGACTATGATCACATTGTGTCCCTGGGTGTCACCCTTGTCTGGACAGGGGACCTTGAATGGTTCTTCCAACTCAGATTCAATCTGATCCTAATAAGCAATTTCAAGTTTCAATCAAATAATAAAAGTCCCTTTATATTTTATATTTTATATAAAATTGCTGGCTAAGTATTATGGGAATCATTTCTCAGGGTGGTGTTGCAGGACCCTCGAGGACAGAAACTGCTAGAACTTTAGAGGTCTTATATTTTACCACTAATCAGTAAAGTCACAGCAATAAAAGATTTTCTTCTTAGTCCTCTGGGGGGAAAACAAGTTCTAAAAATAAAGTATTTAGTTAACTGACAACTCATCAAGTATAAAAAGAAATAGGGCAGTCCTGACTGAATTTTTTTTTTAATCCATAAAAGTTCGCTCCTTAAAATATATTATCATTATAATAATACATGCCAAGAAAATTTGGAAAACACAAAACTATAAGAAAGCAGATAAAGATTAACCTGCTATTGATATTTAATTTATTTTCTTAAATGATTGATTTCCTAAGTTACTGCATTTAAGGCAATACCTTAAACTTTTTCTGGAATAAGAAAAGCAGGATGGATGGATGGATGGATGGATGGATGGATGGATGGATGGATGATTGGATGGGTGGATAGATGGATGGATGGATGCATGGGTGGATGGATGGATGGATGGATGGATGGATGGATGGATGGATGGATGGATGGATGGATGGATGGATGATTGGATGGATGGATGGATGGATGGATGGATGGATGGATGGATGGATGGATGGATGGATGGATGGATGGGTGGATGGATGAATAGAAAGACAGATAGATACACAGGAACCATCTCAGTAGTTTCCAAACTTGGCTGATGGTCAAAATTGCCTGGTGAGCTTTAAAAAACTAAATCAGAATCTATTGGGAGCAGGCAAAAAAGAAGGTAGTAGACTCCTAAGTGTGTGTGTGTGTGTGTGTGTGTTCTGAGTTCTCCAGTTGAAAGTTTCCAGTTGGCATTTGGAAACTACTGATGTGCTCGAGTTTGTGGGTGGTGCCACAGAAAATATTCAGTGCCTGCAAAGTTAAGTACTTAAATTTAATTAATCTAAATTGTGGAGACCAAATTGTAATCAAAGTATTAAAAAAAAAAAAAAAGAGAAAAGAAATGATTTTGCAATAGGAAAAATTGTAGAAGGCATATATTTGACACACTGAGATCCAATAATACTTCCTTTTTTAAGTCAGTAATATTTTATTAGAGAAAGGAGTTTATCTGAAACTTCCACTCCTGAGATCAGCTTGTCTCTGGCAGAATATCGAGAACAAACTGCTGGACAGGAAGTGAGCGCGTCACTCGCTAAAGACCTCCGTTCACATCCCAAGGAAGATTAGTCTCCAAGGAGACGGAGTTCAGGGAATGGTTCAAGGAAGGTCCCAGCCCCGCTAGTGGTGAGAATAAGAGAAGACCATTCGTCATCTTTACTCAGCTCATGGAGGCAGGAGAATGCAAGGAATTTCTGTAAAAGGCACGTGGGCACACGCTCAAGTATAAAGACTTTGAGATTTGGCTCTAATAGGCAAGCAGGACTGGATTCCCTGCTAAGGCTGGATGACAGGGGAGCTGGGGAAGGAGGCCAGTCATCCCAGGTTAGAGTCCTGACAAAAAAGGTGATTAAGACCAGAGGTGTCTGAGGAACAGAAAGCTCAAGTGGGCCTGAAAGCTAAGACAAGAATCGAAAAATAGAAACAACCATCCTGGGATGCAGACACCACCGGGCCACTGAAGGCTTAGGAGACATTTAAGGTGAGTCATGGTCATCGTCAACAGTTCAGGAGACATGTGAGGACAGACAGACCAGAAGTCCAATCTTATGTTCCCAGAGAAAGAACTAGCTGGTTAGAAAGACTCCCAGTTGAGCCCTGAGTCAGGTACAGAAGGGAGAGGACTGTTATGATTCACTGGCAGCCAACACGGCATTTGCGTCAGGAGCTATGAGAGGAAAGTCCACAGGGGTGTCCCCCTGCCTGGGCCGGCAGTCCAACTCAGAGATACCCAGGACCACAGAGCCTCAGAAAAGCTCCTCCTGGGATCAGAAATAAGATGGTGCTTATTAAGCGAAACTGCTGCTCATTGTGGTTCATAGTCCAGCCTCATCAGCATCTCCAGACGGCTTGTTAGAAAGGCAGAGTCTCAGACCCTGTCCCAGAACCACTGAATCAGAAACTGCTTTTTTGTAAGAGCCTCGGGCAATTCTATGTATTGAGGTCAGGAGTCCTAGATCACCCAACCGTGGTGGGGAGTGAGTGGCACCGAGAATGGCCACAGCTGACTTGTTCATTTATTCGCTTAGGAAGACTTTCAGCTCAGGGTTCTGATGTAGGTGTAGAATTACCTGAATCGGTAGGTTGATCGATACACTCCCTGCAGATAAGAAAACTACCCCAATCTTAAACAGAGTGCTCAAGACACAGTTTAGAGTTACATTTGAACTCACTGGTGGGCTTGATAAAAATGAAATAAATCTGTTTTTTATGTATTTCACTTCTCAGAGGCAAGGCAAACCATTTCCGTAGCTCCAGGAAAAGCATGACTGCACGTGCTGTGTGCTCACAATGTTTCAGGCATTCTTCCTGGCACTTCACAAATCTCGTCCTCAAATTCAGTTCCTACATAGATTCAACTGGCCTCCAGTCCCGCAAACTATAGTCCACTCGAGTTGTTGGGCACCGATTTTCAAACTCTAGAACTAGATTCTGTGGGATTGAGAGGCACACATTTCTGTCGTTCTCAAATTTCAGGCTCACCCGGGAAGCTTTTTAAAAAGCCAACTTTCAACTCACCCTCCCGGAGATTCTGAGTCAGAGGGCCTGGGGTGAGAAACCAGGCCCCGCGTCTTTACAAGCGCCCCAGGGAAACCTCAGGCACCAGGGCCACAGCCGCACTCTGAGAAACACCGGCCGGGTGATTCATGATCGCTCCTCACCCCAAGGCGAAGGCGGGCCACCTCCCCAGGGGTGAAGAGAGATCCAACTAGAGCAGCTCCAGAGATGTGCTGGCTTTACGAGCGCTTCTATTATGCCAGTGACGCCAATGAAAGCCGGTTGACACAGGGCGGAACTGGGACTAAGCCGCCTGGCGATGCCTCCCTGGCAGGGGAAGGACTCGAGCCTCTGCTGCCCAGAGGGGAGACTCACAGGTGAGGCCTGAAATGCTAGGAATTTTGTTTTCTCCATTAACTCTCAGAAAACCATCCAAATTTAATACCAGAAGCAGTGGCTTGCACAGCTGTGCAGTTGGTGCTGTGATTTTATGTGAGGGGATTATAAATGTGTCAAAATTGTTGGGTGAAGGACCCTATGGCCAAGATCCTTGCAGGTCAATTAAGCGAGAATTGCCTCCCAGTTACTATGGGAGGGGTGGTTCCTATTTCGTGGCGTGGCACCTCCCGCGGGCACACAGTTGCTGGGCACTAGGAAATGTGATGGCAGGTGTATCAGCGACAGTCACTCTGATGAGGAGAGTATGCTAACTTCTCTGCAACAAGCATTCACCTTTAAACATGCAGGGGACATATAAGAATTGCTAACCTTGGTTGGACTCTATTATTTTATTTTATTTTTATTTTTTAGAAAATATACCAATTCTTTTTTTAAAAAGGTTTTTTATTGATTTTTAGAGAGAGAGGAAGCGAGAGGGAGAGAGAGAAACATCCACATGAGATCAAAACATCCATCGATCGGCTGCCTCCTGCACGCCCCCTACCAGGCACCGAGCCAGCCACTCAGGCATGTGCCCTGACCGGGAATCGAACTGACAACCCACCCGTGCAGGGGATGATGCCCAGCCAACCGAGCCATACCAGCCAGGGCTTGGTAGGGCCCTGTTAATGTACGATGCTCTATTCAAATTGGTTATCTGTATTGATTAATGTAATCCTCACACCGGCCCTTGGATGTGGGCACACTGAGGAAACGAAGGCAGGAAACACTGAATGATGCGCCCAAAGTTGCACAGTCGACACTCAACCGCTGAGCCACGCCCGGCCGGGCCAGTATTTCTTTTTTGCTTTTGATCCGTGCCCGAGGATATTTTTTCTATTGCTTTTCAGAGAGAGAGAGAGAAAGATCGATGTGAGGGAGACACAGCGACTGGCTGCCCCTCGCAAACGCCCTGATCAGGGCAGGGGATCGAGCCTGCAACCGAGGCACGTGCCCTTGGCTGGAATCGAGCCCCGGACCTTTCAGTCCGAAGGCCAATGCTCTAACTACCGAGCGAAAGCCATGGAATGCAAATATCTTTTCCTCTCCACGCTCTGCTTTGCTTTTCCACTCTCTTGATATATTTTTCTTGAACAGAAGTTCTTTTTTTTTTTTCTTTAAATATATCTTTATTGATTTCAGAGAGAGGAAGAGAGATAGAAACATCAATGATGAGAGTCATTGATCGGCTGCCTCCTGCACGTCCCCGGCTGGGGATCGAACCCGCAACCCGGGCATGTGCCCTGACAGGGAATCGAACAGAGATCTCCTGGATCCTAGGTCGATGCTCAACTGCTGAGCCACGCCCGGCCGGGCTGAAGAGAAGTTCTTAATTGTAATGTAATTGGATTTATCAGTCTTCTTTCTTGTAGTGGTTTCTGGTTCCTGATTTAGGACATCTTTGCCTACCTCAGGTTCACTAATATCACCTCCTGTGTTGTCTCCTACAAGTTTGACCGTTTTACAGTTCACACTGACTTGGAAATGAGTTTTGTGTTTGATGCGAGGTAAGGGTCAAAACTCACATTTTTCCCGTATGGATATCCAGTTCACCCGCTTCATTTATTCAGACCCAAAAGCTTCATTTATTAAAAAAGACTGTTACTTCTCCACAGCTCTGCAGTAAGACCTACAATAAATCAGATGTTCAGATAAGAACCCTAATTCATTTTTCAATATCAGTTTGGCATATGTAATGCACAAAATAAATTATATTGGAATACTTTTGTAACATTAGGAGATTTTAATAAAAACCTGATCGGGATACTCTAATCCCATGCAGATTTCAGCTTAGATGTAGGCCTCCAGTGGTGGAATTCCACGAGTGTTTTATCGCAGCTCTAGTCTCTCCCAGAGCTTTCCAGCGTTGTGTGGGGGGAAAATTGTTCTCTGGGGTGTGGGGTGCAGGGTAAGGGAGAGTTTAGAAATAAATGTGGAGGGAAAAACATTAATCCTTCACCACAAACATTCATTCATTTGTTCAGGCCAAAGAATATGACCGGTTTCTCTTTCCCCTGAGATTTTTCTAAACTTGTAAAGTGCTAACACCTAGGGAGCTGCAACAAGAGGCAGCATTTCCCAGCCTTTTTCAACCACAGTCCTTTGATCTTGGAGCACTTCACGCTCAGCGGGGCCTCCACTCTGTTTAATGGGGAGGAGAGAAGCCATTGGGTTCCTGCCCCCAAACCTGTAAAGTCACCTGCGCCTGACCTTCTGTCTGACCTCACTCTTGCCTCCCTCCTCCGCTCTAGGGCTCACCCTCCAGTCCAGGGCGTCCCCTCACGTCTGCTTGCTGTGCACTGGGGAGAGCTTGTCCCATACGGTGGCTGAAGCAAGGGTGAGAGGGAGACAATTCCCATGACGTTTAAGCTGGAATCAAGATGACCTGGTGACGGACTCAGAGAAAGTGAGGGAAAGTGAAGACTTAAAGGTGATTCCTAAATATCTAGCTTAAGCAATCAAGTGAATGCCCTGCTTTTTTTTTAAAAAAAAAAATTCTCATTGGAAGATATGCTTTTTTATTGATTTTAGAAAGGGAGAGAGAAAGAAGAGAGAGAGCGAGAAAATCGAGTGGTTGCCTCCAGTATGCACCCCAGTGGGGGATGGAACCCACAACCTGGGTATGTGCCCTGACCTGGAATCGACCCTTTGGTGCACGGGAAAAGATCCAGCCAACTGAGCCACACCAGTCAGGGCGGATGCCCTGCTTTTAACTGAGATGGAGAACACAGAAGCAGAAGTAGAAGCAGAAGCAGACTTGGTGGGGATTAAGGAAAGAGAAAGCAGAACAAAATGGTTCCATTTTACACGAGTTGAGTTTGAAGGACTTTGAGATATCAAAGTAGAAATAGGCCACAGGCAGTTGGATGTATGGGTCTGGAGCTTGGGTGAGTCATCCTGGTTAATGATACCAATTTTGCAAGTATTAGCACATAGCTGGAATGGAACTAGGGGAATGATAAGATTGCCCAAGTAGAGTATTTGTGCTTGGATGACATGAGGGCCACATACCTAATTTTGAGGAAGGCCTACACTTACGAATAGATGGAGGAAAAAAGACTGGAAAGGTGTGGCCTCGGAGGTAGGAGATAAAGATGCCGATTTGAGGACAAGAGTCATCAACAAGCTCAAATGCTGCTGAAAGGTCAGTGAGCAAGAGTAAAGACTGAGGAGAGTCCAGTGGATTCTGCAAAGTGGAGATTATTTATCTTGGCAAGAGCAATTTCAAAGGCCTTTTCCATCCTCATCAAATCCTGTGAAAATGTAGGTTACTCATGTCATACCTCCACTTTTCAGACTTACAATGTTTTGCAAGTGATCTGGTCTCTCCATCTCCAACCAGTTACCACCTGGACCTCCTGTCCTACGATTCTCTGCTCCTTTCACACTTGCCTCCTTGTTGTGTCTTTAAAAAGGCAGGAAGGCTCCTGCCACAGGGCCTTTGCACTTGCTGTTGGCTCTGCCAGAAATGATGCTCCCAGATTTGTCAAACTCACCCCTTTGCTTCTTTTGGGTCTTTGTTCAAATGTTACCTTTCAGTGAGGCCTTACTAGACACTCAATTTAAATCACTTTTGTTTCCGCTCAAGCCCTATCCCTCTTCCCTAGTTTATTTTTCTTCATAGCATTTATCACCATTGGCATACTATCTATTTTATTTACTTACTTTATTGTCTGTCACTCCATCCCCTTCAAATATAAGTCACACGAGGGAAGAGAGTTTGTTCACTTGTGTTTCCCCAGAACCTAGAACTGTGCATATAACATAATAGGCACTTATAAAATGTTCTGTCACTGTGCTCCTTAATTTCAGGAGCACTTGAAACTCCTGAGCACTCAGTTAGTAGTCACTGCTCCTTCCTTGGCTTTGGTGACCATGAGTGTCATGAAGCTGAGCACAGTAACCAACCTCAGAGCCACATATGGGGTTGTCCAGTCAGGAAGCCCTCTGCCTACCAATCTGCAGTATAGGGACCGGGCCAGTCTTGTGTGTGTGCGATCTGCATGGCCACACAGGTCCACACACTTAGCAGGGCCCTGAGCTTGGTTTCACGCTCTGCCATTACCATCTTGTAATTTTTAATCATGTGAACAAGGAGCCCACATTTTCATTATGCATTCGGCCCTGAAAATGATGTCACCCAACCTGGTAAAAGATTCTAAAATAGTAGTGGACCAAACCAGAAATATAGGTCCCGATCAACTCAAAGTCCCCCTATCTTAATTCTCATACATCTAATGAAATACAAATTGACTTTCTTCCTACAAAGTACATAATAGCCTCAAATGAAAATCAAACGCTCCTCATGATGCTACTCTTCTCTGTGGAATAGTTTTTTTAAAAAGTGCAA
Organism: Miniopterus natalensis; assembly: GCF_054644295.1. Lineage (NCBI taxonomy): Eukaryota > Metazoa > Chordata > Mammalia > Chiroptera > Miniopteridae > Miniopterus > Miniopterus natalensis. The sequence goes on along the minus strand of NC_142081.1, from coordinate 193,396,355 downwards.
ATTTTAAGGGGCATCTATAGACCATGCCCCCTCCTTGAGACCAGGCCATCTCCTCACAGCCTCTCTGGACCATGCATAGGTTTCCACTGAAATACAGCTTTTTCCTATACTGTTCAGTCTTTCTCCACCCTTTAGTCCAATCCCTAGCAATCATACTAAAACATAACTTTGACTCCTCCTAGCTTCTACAAAGAACATTACTGAGTCCATGTTGACTCCCACATCAATAATAAACTCTTCTAGCCTTTCAAAATCCTCTTTAATCCAGCTTCACTGTCTTTTATAACCACTTGTTATTCCAGACAGGCCTGATCCCTACACCCCAAGCCAAGCCAACGCCCTCCCACACACCTCTCCACATCCTGATGTCCTCCTCAATCATCTGCATCCTTCTCATTCTACTGGCTCACTTCACGCTTTTTAAAATTTTGCATTTATTATCTGAAGGACGAGTGGGACCTATCCCGTTCTTTAATTATCAAGGCTACATCTATTAGACCTCGATCATGTGTTCATTCAAACATTTTATGAACACCTCGTGTATGTGCCAGCCACAGTCTAGGCTCCAGATTCAGGCACTGGAAATCCAGAGATGAAAGTCATGGCTCCCAAGAGGCCTCAGCGTAACAAACAATGAGCACACAGGTGATTAGTACTTTCAGACAGGTTGCTGTGGGGGCAAAGGGCAGGCACATAACCCAGATGTGGAATGTCAGTGAAGGTTTCCTGGAGGACATGGCATAGACCAAAGTCTTGGTCAAGCAGACAAGGGGGCAGAAGGAACTGGAGCATATGCACATATAACTGTATGAACACTGTTGATTTTTACCCCTTTACAGTCATCATATCTCTTGTCTCTACTAGATTATAAAGCCTTTGAGGCCAGGGACACAAATTCGATTGTATCTCATGGTTCCTAACAGAAAAATATAGTAAATGCTTTGTACTTCGAGTTTGATGGATGACTAAATCTTACATCCCACAGTGGTCAATAATACTGTTCAGCAAGGACAAAAGTTTTTGGGGGACTGTGAAATTTCTTTCTCCTATATCCCATTAGGCACATGAAAACGTAAATGCTGTGGTCGTTGAGGCAAAAAAGTAAATGAGGATATGCCAGGAAACAAGTTATTCCTTTTGGGAGCAGCAGACAAGTAAAATGAAGGGAGCCGACTCAGCTGGGGAGACAGTAGCAACAGCTCTGCACCATGGTCTCCTCTGAAGCTCACAGACCCCCCCCCATTCAAACACAAGGTTGGGGGACAGGTTTTAGCACTTAATTTTTGGTTGTAGAAACTGCAGCTTGATTTCGTTGAAACAAGAAAAGTTATAAACTGATTACAAAGATTTCTCTCTTTCTGAAGCGAATATAGATAAATTTTGGAGAATTTACTGAGTGTATGATGCAGCTCTGCTTTAACTACCTAAAGGAGGTGGAAGCCGAAGAGGACCTATCATCCCTGACTCTCCCAGGCTTCAAGAAAGGTCAGTCAGTCCCTGCTGGGCCAGCCCTTGGAGAATGAAACGGACAGTGTCTCCTTTCTGCGACCGGGGCCAAGGCGGAGACTTTGCGCACTGGGGTTGTGCATAGGGCCTAACCCTGGGCCCTGAGCTTAAACCAAAAATCCAGTTAAGCCTGGGATCAGCTGTGACATTTAGGACGGCTTTCGTATCCCTCCTTGAGCTTCCCATGTTCTCTGTACTTTCAACCTTGTACATTCAACCTTGTACTTTTCTTTTTTCAACTGTGTGCTTTTTTTTACAACAAAATATTTTAAATCCCTTCTAAAAAAGAAAAATATATTAAAACAATGAACACTATTCGCAAAGCTCCTCTCTTCAAAAACAGTATTTGGGTTAACTGCCCTGCAGAGTTACACCTCTGGACCAGCTGTAAGTTCAAAAAAACTGGGGTGGGGAAAAAGGGCAGGAATTCAAAAAACCTCAGCAGGAGCTTCCCGCCTACAGTTTGGCCCCTGCGGTAAAGCCACCGGCTCCTAGTTCCCGGGGCTCCCCGAGCCCCGCCCCGCCCCGCCCCTATTTTACATCGCAGCCCAGACTCCGCCCTTCTCCAGACTGCTCCTCCGCGAGCCCCGCCCCTGGCCCAGGCGCACGCGCACGTTGGCACGTCCCCAAGCCCCTCCCCGTCGCCCAGGCGCACGCGCACGCGCACGTTGGCACGCCCCGAGACCCGCGGCAGCCTCGCGCCCATCCCAGCGCCGCCCTGTCTTCAGAGCATGGCCGCTAGCTCTGCACCCCCGTCCCCCCGCCCCGGTGCCTGCCCCGCGCAGGAGGCGCACGCACGCTCGCTCGCCCGCGCACGCAGGGACCGGCCCTCGAAAGCCCCGCCCCTGGACGCCCTCCCGCCACGCGCCTAGGCGCGCGCCCGTGGCCCCGAGGCCCCGCCCCCAGGCCCGCGGCCGCCCTCCGGGCGCCACGTGCTCGCTGAAGGGCGGCGCCAGGGCCGCGAGGAGAAGATGTTCTTGCTGCCTCTTCCGGCCGTGGGGCGAGTCGCCGTCCGACGTCTCGGGGTGCACCGTTCCTGGAGTCGGGGTTTCGCCGCCGCAGACATGACGAAGGTGAGCGGCCGTGCCCGGGTCCGGGGCCGCCCCGGGAGCCCGGCCCGCGGGCCACGGGGTTGGCGGGGCGAGTCCGCAGTGACCCGGGCTTCTGCGCCAAGTTGCAAAAATGGGCTCAAAGAGAAGGTCCCTCCCGGCGCAGAGCGCAGCCTGGGCGCCGCCGGGGCGGGCCGCGGACGACCCCGAGCGTTCCCGCTCCGGCCTCGCCGGGAGGAGCGCTGGGGGCGAACCCGGCGGCCAGCGCTCCCGGTGCCCCGCCGCCCGCGCCCCGGCCGCCCGAGCTGGGGGAGCCCAGGTCTGCCGAGGCGAATGTCACCTGCGGTCCCGGTCGGCCGGCGGGGCCCACGGCCCGCCCTCCGCTGGGGCGCGAGCCGGGAAACCGGGTGCCTGCCCCAAGGCTTTCTGCAGAGGACCGTGGCCTCTGGGGGTAGGGGCTTTGCACAGAGACCCATCTCTGCGTGGAACTGCAAGGAGAGTGTCTTCAGAAGAAAAGCCTCCGCCGCCTGCTTGAACTCCAAAAAGATTGAGATGACTGTTGGGGTGTGGAGGGTCCGGGGAGGGGAGTGGGAGGGTGGAAGGTGCGCAAGATGGGGAGCTACGCGAGGACCAGGAGGAGATGGCTGTCCTTAGCGGCTGGAGCTCAGGCCCTGGTTGTTCAGGTGGCAGGGGCCCCAGACGCCTGCCGTGCTCCCTCCGACCCTGTGCGATAGTCTGCCCAGGTGGCATCAGTGCCCTGTCTCCTCAGTTCCGTCCTCGGTCCCACGGAGTCCCGGGAAAGAGCGGTCCTGGGAGAGTTAGAACCTGGAAAGGCGACCAGCACCAAGGAAGCCCATTTTCTCCGATGGCAAGGACAGAAAGGGCACAGTTCCCTCTAGGTACCAGCGTGATTTTGTGGGAAGGGGTCAGGGTTCCCGCGGAGCTCAGTGGCCCGCAGGCTAGTATGTCACACCGGGTTTCGGTTTCCTCACCTGTCAGGGGAGAGATTACGCCTTCTTTTTTCCATCTCAGAAAGTTGCCATAAGGCAGAAAACACTTTTAAAGTCATCAGTTGCTGGGCAAAGGCAAATAGTGATTTCTGAGTTTCCTTAGTTCAGTTATTTGGGGCCTGCGGGGGTCGGTCACTGAGTGCTGGGCAGAGTGCTCTGCTCCTGCCCTCCGGGAAGCTGCACCGTCTCTCCTTCTGGGCCTGGGAGCTGCCCCGGTTCTTCGATTTGGCCGTGGGCTTGACTGGGGTAGCATCCCAGAACCCCTGAGATTCGCACAGGGGAGGAAGAACTTCCTTCTGCTTTCCTACGTTCTGTGGCTGGGCCAAAGAATTAAAAGACATAAGATTAACAGGAGAAAAGCATTCAAGTTCTATTTGATATTTTAGTGGACATGGAGTCTTCAAAAGGAAAATAAAGACCCAAAAGGTCTTTATTTTGTGGCCCCCAAACTTATATACCTCTTTTAACAGAGAACAAAAAATTGTGGGGAGATTACAAGACAAAGGGGCTTGGGTGAGGGGCAGTAAATTGTGTCACAGTGACTAGGACCAGTGGACGATGAGGGTTATTTTAGTGGTCTGGTTTGTACATGTCCATTTTGGTGTTGACCCCCAGTCTGCAGTGATAACCATGTTCTCTTGCTGGTACAGGGATACCACCTTTCTCATGGGACATTTTATGACCTGCTTTGGGGTAGAAAGTGGGAGGTCAGAGAGCCCTTCCTACGTTTGCTGTTGCCCAAATACCTGTAGCTCAAAGTAATCAATGTGACAAATTGGTCAGATTCTGGGGTCTCATGTTCTGAACCCTTTCTGACCAGATTTCAGGTGGAATTGTTTTCTTAAACAAAACACCTTTCTGCTCTTACTTGAATGTAAAGGGAGCCCTTTATATTGTAAGAACCCTTTCTTGGGAAGGGACCATGAAGACCCAGGACAGGTAGTAATTCTAGTCTTGCTTTGGCAGGAATTTGAAACATTAGACAGGATGTGAGTGTAACTGCCTGCCCAGCACCTGCTTTTTTGGTTTTGTTCTCTGACCTGATGGGGACACGGTTTGGGTGGAATTATTTGCTCGTTTGGAATTTGGGGGCCCAGATTATATTCATTTTTTCTGCTTGTTCTTAGGGCCTTATTTTAGGAATCTACACCAGAGAAAAAGAAAATGATGTGCCACAGTTTACAAGTGCAGGAGAGACTTTTGATAAACTGGTGTCTGGAAAGCTGAGAGAAATTTTGAATATGTAAGTATTCGCCTGTGGGTGCCAGTTTTTAAAATGCCTTAAAACAAAACAGTATTTTTCTGTGCTTTGTTATTAGTAAATAAAAATTCCTGGAAGCATGCTGGACACTGCTGGTGAAAGTGAAAGTGAAAGTCTGTGTCTCTGGAATGTACTTCGGTACTTTGTGTTTCAGTATCAGTGGGTATGCAGTTCTGGGAAATCTGGCCACCTCAACCATATCACAGATTTATTGTGCAAGACTGACCCAGAAGGGCCTGGAAAGTACCACATTTCCTCTGTCCATCCTCCTGGCTGAAATTCGTTTCTCCCCACCCCTCATCCTACCCTCCGGCTCACCTTCCCACAGCCTCTGTTTCTTCCTTTAATTCCCCCACACTTATGGGGGACCTCATGTCCCTGGACTAGTTCAGAACCGCCTAAGGGCACTGCTGCCTTCATTGCACATCTTGAGTTCCTAGGGCTTCTCAAATGTGAGGGTACGTGCGCATCTCCTGAGGGTGCAGTTGGAATGCAGGTTTGCGGTCAGCAAGTCTAGGTGGGCCTGAGATTCTGACCTCTCTTGGGTTAGCCAGGGTCTAGAGAAGGTGGGAAACGCTGGAGTTTCAAGTCCTGAGCCGCAGGCCACATTTGGCAGAAATCAAAGTGTCAACATAAACCTCTGCAACTACATCTTACTGGGATTATAGATAATTTCTTGGATCTAATACAGGTAGTCTAATAATGATAGTAATTGCCTAATTGTCTAATCATTAGGTAACAGAATTTGCATACCCTCTTAATTAGCAGTCATTCACCAGCAGACAGCCTTTTCCTGGGCCTTGACTAATTCATTAACCCAAAAGGTAGCCTGTTAGAGTACAGAGCAGCCTGGCCTTCCTGACTGATAACTCTCAGCAGCACCAGGATATCCAGGCCATAATCCTGCATGGCCACCTGGTTTGTGAGGGAATTGCCTGGTATCCTATTTGCAGATAAGCCCCCATAAACTACCTCCATGCCACGCACACTGCAGCCAGCCCGCTGCTGGGGCTGGTGTCTTATATTAAAAAGAATTATGATTCTGGTCAGCCTTCACCAGTGGTTCTCCTTTGAGGCCACATGTTATCCATCCATCCCATGCTTTCCATATTTGTTTTCAAATAAGTTTGTATTCAATCTAACCTGGAAGTATGCTAAGTAGTTTTTGAGCTAGACTCAGAAATGCTGCATCTAAGAAACCTGGCCTGAGAAAATTCCATATTTTGATAAATACATAAGTGCAGCAAATTAACAGAAGCAGCAGACTATTTCCTTTTAATTTTAATTTTTTAATTTTAAACTTTTGGCAGTAGAGTATTTTAATAATGCTAAAGGTACATATATGTCACTTCTCAAAGGAGCAGAGCAAACTAATATTTTAAACAACTATTTCTTTCAGATCTGGACCTCCGCTGAAGGCAGGCAAAACCCGAACCTTTTATGGTTTGCATGAGGTATGAGATGAAGATAAGGTTTGGCAAACCCTTAGTGAGCACCTGCTGCATGCCAAGGACTGTGACTGCCTACCCATGCAGGAAATCTTGCATCGGAGTCTATGTATTGCTTTAAGTCCTAGTATTAAGCCATAAGTATTAGTTAAGATTGTAAAGAGGTGACTTGCTGTCAGAAAGTACTGCCTCTCTTTTATCACTTAATCCCGAGGCTTTCTTTCTTTGTTTGTGGGACTTAAGGCACTCTTACATAGAAAAATTATTTGCAGGATTATTCTTACTCTTTACCTTTCAAACACACGTTACAAAGTTTTAGCCAAATGTAGGGCTCAGAAAACCCAACAGCCAAATTTGACACTGATTTCGCATGTGCTGAGGCTACAGTAGTTGAGTTTAGATACCATTTCCTGTGGAAATGAATGCTTTAAAGGTACAGAGTGGTTGATTCTGTGTGTTTCTGGAACAGGACTTCTCCAGCGTGGTGGTGGTTGGCCTCGGCAAAAAGGGGGTTGGAGTGGATGACCAGGAAAACTGGCATGAAGGCAAAGAAAACATCAGAGCGGCTGTTGCAGGTTATTTTACTTCTGAGGGTTAATACTGGTGGAGATTTCTAAGGATAAACTCTTTATACTCTTTTGGTCCTCTCACCATCACCACCCCTACCACATTCAGAGAGAAATAACTCAGTTTCCCTTATCCAGCATGTTTGGTCTTATGTTAGATACAAATGGTTAGCTTGCGGAATTTTATTTTTCTATTTCTTTAGCTTGTGTTTGGAGGTCTCACGGCCATTTTTTCACTCCCACAGTATTGACCTCAGAGGCTTGATTTTAGCAGAAAGTTCTGGTGTGTGGATTTTTTCCTTTTTGTAATGCGACCCTGGTGCTGCCCAACTTTTAAGCCACATGAAGTGTCATATTTACAAATCAGAGAAAATGGATGCAAAGGGTGGGGTACTTATCACTAGTTACCACAGGTCCCAGTTTATCGTGTGGCTAGTTTAAAAGTTGAGGGTGCCATCGAATCCCTTTGGAGCTGAGTGGCAGGATGAGGCCCCCATACAGAGACTGGTTAGGATGCTGTGGACAGCATTGCCAGGGTGGGGAGAATTAGCTTCATTGATCTTTGGCCCTGGGTGTATCATATGTGCTTATTCGATTAACTTTCAAAGTTCATGGTGACTGATTATTTCATAACTTTGATGGGGGAGTTTTTGCTGACCTGATATTAATAAAGTGCTGTGTTAATAATGGACTTTGCTCAGTTCCTTGGGTGTGATTTCCAGTTCACATCTTTGTCATTGTTAATCTGGCATGCTCCCGGTAATTGGGACGCCTCATCAGTAAACCCTAGCGTATCAGAAGTAATACTAGTTAGTAGTCCTCATCACTCTATGAGGAGCCAGACCAGTCATGCGATCTGTCAGTCGGTCCTCCCTGACCTGTGAGGTGTGTGCACACCCTCATTTTACCTAAGAGGAAATGGGGGCTCAGAACTGTCAAATGTCAGCGTTGGATTCGAGCCTCAGTCCTGCTGTTTTCTCAGCACACCTCACCGTGCCTCTGCTGTTCAAGTTGTCTCTGACTGACTCTGATTTTCTGGTTCCTCTGTCCTTTCGAAGCGGGGTGCAGGCAGGTTCAGGACCTGGAGATCCCTTCCGTGGAGGTGGATCCCTGTGGTGACGCGCAGGCGGCTGCGGAGGGAGCGGTGCTTGGTCTCTATGAGTACGATAACCTGAAGCAGAAGAAGAAGGCAGTGGTGTCGGCGAAGCTCCATGGGAGGTGAGGGAACGGAACCAAGGTCAGGGCTGCATTCCCTGGTGTCCTGACAGCGGGGCCTCTTGGACATGAGTCGCCTGCCTTTTAGTACCGGGCACTGCTGCATGGCCTGTCTGGGACCTCTGCCGTCCCCTTAGCCATTTTAAGAGGATGGTACCTGACCCCACATTCTGCTCCTGGCTTTCATCATGTGCGTGTCTCCCCGTGGCTCCCTAGGCCCTTCCATGCTTGCTGGTTACTAGGAAGCCACACCAAGGTGGCTCCCTGAAGAGGGAGGGAACAAGATGCCAGGTCCCAGCGGGTTTCAACCCAGATAGTTCCCATTTCATCAGCATCTGCTAGCACTGTGCTAAATGCCAGAGCTTCACAGATGAAGGGAAGCGGTCCTTGCCCTCATGGTCTCGTGGGAAAACTCCTCTTTCAGCAGATTTATTGAGCACCTACTACATTCCAGCTCTGTTCTGGGTTCTGGGAGACAAGGTCCCTGATGTCAGGACCAGACAGCGTGAACCCTTCAGGAGATGATGCTGTGAGAACAATGGGGGTCTCGGCATAGTCTGGTGGTTGGCAGCTGTGATGTCATGGTTGCGAATGAGGGTTGTGTGGCCCATCAGCCTGGCTTTGAATCTTGGCTTCCCGGACACTCACTGGCTGGTACCTCAGTTAAGTGACTGAGATCTCTCATTGCTCCATTTTCTTTTGTTTAGTGGCATTGTAATTCCGATTCCATAGGGCTCAGGGTGATCGAAAGGCATAAGTGCAAGTGGTAATCCCCCAAACCATGAGCTCCTGTTCCTTCTGTCTCCACACTGCTCATACTAATTCCTACTGTGTGCAAGAGGAGCTAGGATCAAAACATGGCCACATCTTTTCTCTGTTGGAGCTGATTCTTGCCCTCTGGTGGCTTGGCGGAGAGAGCCCTGTCCCAGGCAAAAGTTAGGTGAAAGGCCTTCAATTCTCCATCAGCATCGAGCAGGACACCCTCTGCCCTCTACAGTTAGCACTTGGGGAAGCATGACTCCTGATGCAGAGGAGGGCACAGTGTGCCTTTCTGTGGACGCCTCTGTCAACTGTGGTAGATTTAGGGCTCAAAGACCCATTAGTCCAACCCCTTTTCATACACACAAGGATTCTGAGGTGACACGATCCCTGGGTCTCCCAGGTCACACAGTGCGGCTATGTTTTCTAGCTGTTTGTGCTGCACTGTCGGCCACCCTGGGTCAGATCCAGCAGTGACCCCAGTTCCCACATGTCCACCAGCTGTGTAGTCTTCCTCTTGATTGCACAAGCTATGACATGGTCAGTCTGACAGTCTCCAGCGGTTCTGACAGTGACCCTGTGCTTCCCTCTGCCAGCGGTGACCAGGAGGCCTGGCAGAAAGGAGTCCTCTTTGCTTCTGCGCAGAACCTGGCACGCCAGTTGATGGAGACTCCTGCCAACGAGATGACGCCAAGCACATTTGCCGAAATTATTGAGAAGAATCTCAAAAGTGCTAGTAGTAAGACGGAAGTCCACATCAGGTAATTCAGGATTGTGTCTTAGGCTCATAGGAAGTTAGCTGGGCGGAGCCAGTGTGCGGAGACCCTGTGGGAAACTGCAAGGCTTGTGGCGGAGCAAAAGGAAGTCAGCCAGAAGCAGGGAGGGTCAGGTGACCCATAGGCTTGGCGTGACCCATTAAACTGAGACAGCTGCGCCAGACCCACCGAGTGTAGTGTGTCTAAATCAAAGAAGTGCGCAGTGCTTCCAGAGGGGCAGGACTTGAATAAAACACCTAGAGTGAGTTAGTGATTAAAAATCCCCCATGAGACAGCCTTGCTCCTTTTGAAGTGCTTTTTTTATTGCCATACCTTCCATTTTAATATTTTTTTCCTTCTGAAGTTTGGTGGCCATCTCTTCACAATGCAGCCCTAGTTTCATAGGTTCAGCAAGTGGATAGGCAAGTCAAGAGGAGCGTTCCTTGGCTACGGTTGTTGCTGGTCTGCCTGTAGAAGTGTAGGATTTCTCTCGGCCTCGTTACAGTGGTCAGAAGGCAACACAAAGCCCTTTGTGCCCCCAGCCCAGAAGCATAGCAATGTGGCCTCTGGCTGGCTGGTTGGCACGTAGGACCATTCCCGTCGTATTACCGTTGGTCCTGTGTTTGTGAAGTAATTAGTTTCCCCACTCAACCAGACTTCTCAAACCGGGATTGAAACTGAGAAATAGTGACAACACAGAAAAGACTGGATTCCAGCAATTCTAAATAAACAAGGAAATAGTGAAGTGTAGTTTTGCTGTTTTTTTTTGTTGTTGGTTGATTGCTTGATTGTGTTTGTCTTTTTTTAGGAGGCCCAAAAGTAAAGCAATGGGCCCCTTAACTATCTTTAAGCACCCTTTATGGTCTCAGAGCCTTATCTTTACACTAAAACTTTAAAAATATGTGAGTAGGCTAGGGGGGAAAAATCAAGTAACAATCTACTATGCATTATTACCTGACGTTGTGTTATGTGTCAGGCATGAACTCTTTTAGTAATTCTGCAGCTAATCTTGATGGAGGTACGACTGACCTGATTTTATAGATGAGGAAATAGACTCAGAAACAAATGACTGGGCCAAATAGGATGTGTTAATTAAGCATTGACATGTGCTTATTTTAAGAACTAATAGTTAGACTTTTTTACACATGGATGAGTTTTTTCTGAGTTATTTTGAAATAGAGATAATAAAATATATTTACTTTTTTTCCCTTTCTGCCCTGTAGACCCAAGTCTTGGATTGAGGAACAGGAAATGGGATCATTCCTAAGTGTAGCCAAAGGATCAGATGAGCCACCAGTCTTTCTGGAAATTCACTACAGAGGCAGCCCCAATGCAAGTGACGCACCTGTGGTGTTTGTTGGGAAGGGAATTACCTTCGATAGGTAGGTCTTTGCTGTACCTCTGCTTTGTGTTTTGGTGACTGCTTTGCATACACTTGTATTATTTGGTGTAGGGTTTGCTTCAAAAGCATGGTGTTTAGTCATCTCTTATATGTTAACTTTAAATGTGTTAAACTGCCATTTATAAAATATTCACTGTGTGTTGGAGACTTTGAGGCATTTCACATCTATTAGTCCTGATCTTACCCTTAGGAGATAGGCGCTGTGTACCTTCTACAGATAAAAAATGTGCTTATTAGCCATTGGTACATCGTTAGTGAAGTGTCTGTTCAAATCTTTTGCTTTTCTTAGAAACGTTTGTCTTACTGAGTTTTAGGTTTTTAAAATTGTATTCTAGATGCAAGTCCTTTATCAGATATACATGTTGAAAATACAGTTTTGCCACTGTGAGGCATGCCTTTTCATTTTTCTAAGTGGCATCTTTCAAAGAACAGTTTTTAATTTTGATGAAGTGTAATTTATCCATTTTCAGTTTTATAGTTCATGCTGCTTTTGCCCTGTTTAAGAAACAATTGCCTTTGCCAAAGTCTGTGTTTTTTTGTTTTGTTTTGTTTTTCTGTAAGTCTCATGGTTTTAGCTTTTAGGCTATGATCTATTTTGAATTTTTGTGTGTGGTGTGAATGCATTGAGGTTCTTTTCCCCCCTTTTTTCTTTCTATATGGATATCCATGTTTTAACAGTTTGTTGGAAAGACTATCCTTTCCACATTGAACTGAGTTGGCACCATTGTTGAGTCAGTTGACCATATATTTGTTGACTTATCGCTGCTCTGTGTCCTTCCACCAGGATCTTGTTGCCAGGTATCTTGATTACTACTGTCTTGCCCTGAAGTCTAGTAACTGAGTCCTCCCGCTTGGCTCTTCTTTTTCAAAATTACTTTGGCTGTGTCCTTTGCATTTATTTGCCTCTTAGTTTTAGAATCTGCCATTTTTATACACATCTGCTGGGATTTTGATTGAGATAGACTTTTTTGGGGTAAAAATTTGGTGGTTGTGTGGGTAATGAAATGAGGGGGTAAGACTGATATAGGGAGACCTGAGTACGTATGGCCACGCAGACATCTGAAGGACAGATGGTAGTAGCCTCCAATAGGATGGATGCAGTAGAAAAGGAATGGATGCATTTGAGAGAGATCTAGAAGGTGAACAAAGATAACTGCTGATCTTTGGTTACTTTAGAATGAAAGTCCTAGAGATAGAGTGGAACTCCCAGAGCAAAAGTGGCCTTGAGCTAGAAGTGGTAAGTAGGTAGGTCCCCTGATGAGCTAGCATACTGCCTTTGCCCCCATGGCGTTATTCCTGGACTTCCTGGACCAAGAGGGTTTCTTTTCTTATTCTGAGTCAGTAGATAATCTTTAATTCTAGGTCTCAGTGACAGCCATCTATCTAGTGCTTCTGAGGTGAGTAGGAATTAGGATCTGATTTGTAAGGAAAGAGACCTCTGTGCAGGGAACAGACTCTCCAAAGTCACCAGGGCAAGTCGGCAGCAGATCCCAGAACTCAGAGTTGAAGCCCCGACTCCATGCCTGGCAAGCAGAGCAAGTGCTTTCTGGATTCTTACACCCAAAAGCAGAAGGTCACTAGTTATGGAAAGCTGTTTGGGGGAGTGGATTGGGTTTCTTGTTAATTGAAACCCGGGTCAGCTCTCATGTTTGGGTGCTGTTTCCGAGGCTTTGGTCAGCGCCTTCCTTGTGCCAGTGCCTGGTTCAGGTTGTATTTGGCGATCAGCAGGATCTGGTGCACCTTGGGGATTTGGGGGGAATTGTTTTCCAGTCCTTCTGTGGGGTAATATCCTCCATCTTCTGTGAGCTTGTCAGCTTTCCTTAATAGTTTGTAAGGAAAGAGACCTCTGTTCAGGTTCGGTAAGTTGATTGAGTCATAAAATTTGCTGAAGATACACATCTTTGTGGGTCCAGGAGTTAGTGAGGAAATACAGGGATGGAACTTGAGCAGGGTTGATTGCATGATGTAATAGTGTTTCTGGGGCCACTGCTTAAATTTCATTCAAATAGAAACAAAATGAGCTAAGACACCCATCTATAGTTTTATAAACGCTGCAATATCAGCTTTTAACATGTTGAAATCATTCAGATTCTCAATTTAAAAATTCAGATTTTCTTTGCCAGGTAGATGGTGCTTTTATGTGGTAGTTAGCCCTCAGGATATGTATTCTTTTTTGAGACAGTGGCCCTCCTTTGTATTAATATTGCATGTTGTCCTTTCCCCCCATAGTGGTGGCATCTCCATCAAGCCTTCTGCAAATATGGACCTCATGAGGGCTGACATGGGAGGAGCTGCCACTATATGCTCAGCCATTGTATTTGCCGCCAAGCTTGGTCTGCCCATTAACGTCATTGGTGAGTGGGCGAGGGAGTGTGTTGTGGAGAGCTTCTGGAATCCAGACAGATGGTAGAACTAAGATAACACACATGGTTTCCTCTAGGCTGAACAGATCAAGGTTTTGAAGTAGCTTTTCATCAAGTAGAAGCTGTTTAGTTGGGATAAGTCTTGCCCGAACTGATTGAGTTAAATGCATTTTGCAATCATGGGCTCTAACTAGAACTGATTTGTTTTACTTCTGCAAAAAGTGGTTAGCAGTCGGGGACACATAAAGTGGAGTTTGTGGTTTCCTCCGGTGGAAAATGCCCAGTTGTCAGAGTGGAAGGACACTGTGGGATCATTTAGTGATTGCACCATAGGGTTGTGGCCAATTAAATGTCATGACGCACAGTAAATGCTTGAAACTGAAAGAGTGCTCTGTACACAGCAGCTCTTTGTGTGATACAGGATGCCAGACACAATGCTGGGAGTCTGCCATGTTTCAGAGTTGGGGTAGGGAGGAGGGGAGACATGCCCAGTGTGTCTCATCCATAGCACGGAAAGTTAGAATTGGAATCCAGGTCTCTCTGACATCCCCCACCCCCATAGTCCTTTTTTAAAATATCATAGTCTTTTTCTTCGCCCCTGAACTCCTAAGTAGCAGACATCATGACATGTCACCTGTGTTTCTTAAGAACAAGACATTCTGTGTAACGACAATATCATTTCATTTACAAGGATTGATATGGTAACCTAATTCCAGACTTCCCAGCTGTCTAAAAAATGTTGAGTGTGTGTGTGTTTACACACACCTATTTATTTCTATTTATTTTTTTAAACCTAGGAGCCAATGAAGGATCCTACATTGCATGTGGCTGCCGTGCCTCCTTAGTTTTCTTTAATCTAGAGCCCTATTCCTGCCTTTCCCCCCTTTCATGACATTGGAGGTTTTGAAGGGTCCAGGCTTGTGTAGTGATGTTCCAGGATTTGGATTTATTTGGTTGTTTCATGATAGAATCAGGTTAGGTGACATGGTCTTCTGTTGCTGATGCATGTAATGTCAGTTGGGTCATGAGCAATGCTAAATTTGATCACTTGGTTAAGGTGATGTCTGTCTAGTACACTTCCGATGGCCCACCAGTGGCATCTCTCCTATGGGTGGCATATGTGGACCCAGCACATGCCATGTTCCTTCATTTATTTTTTTCCCAATAGGTTTGGCCCCTCTTTGTGAAAATATGCCCAGCGGTAAGGCCAACAAGCCTGGGGATGTCATTAGAGCCAAGAACGGGAAGACCATACAGGTTTGTAAATGGAAGATGGCCTTCCCCATTCTGCGATAGTGAAGGAATCCCCCTCAGCCACAGACACACCTTGAATGGGTGCAGGGGGCAGGCTCCGTGTAGCGGAGGGCAGTGTCTTTATTTCAACTGGCTTTTCATGCAAAGTCAAACGTACTTCTCTATGGGAATTTTCAGAGTGTTGTGTAGGGGAGGGCAGTGTCTTTATTTCAAGTGGTTTTCATGCAAAGTCAAAAGTACTTCTATGTGGGAATTTTAAGAGTGTTTTTCCTCTCTTATTGTTCCTCCTACATCCTTTGTGCTCTGCACACAAATTCCCATGATCTGCAGCTAGCCCCACAGAGTGTGGCAAAGCACTGAAAGTTGGCTGTTTTCTGAGTGTACCTGTGCCAGGATCAACTCTCTCCATGTAGGTGTGTTGGGGGAACACTGTCCCCAGTCACGGGCGCTGCATTCCTGGGGATGTGGCAGCGGGTCCTCTGCTGGGACGTGTGCACATACTGCCCATAACAGTCCGGCCTCTTTGAAAGAAGGGAACCTAAAATATATATATAGTTGCTGAAGCAGCAGAGTTCTTGGGTTTGGAGGTCCAGACTGCCATTCTTCAGCTTGCAGAAATCTTGGAGTTTTCCCCCTTCTGTTAGAAACTTGTTGGTAAAATGACATCAGATGCTATCTCTTGATTTCAACTTCCAGAGTCATCAGCTCTGGTACAGGGGTTATTAAATATTTGCTTTTCAGATTAATTATATTCCTATTCTAACTGAAGTTGACGCATGTTTTTGATGCTCAGTGACAAACATCGCACCAGCTTTTTCTCACTTCTGAATTGATCGTTGATGTGTCTAATTTTGATATTCATTATTGTTTCACGCTTTTCTTTGCAGGTGGATAACACCGATGCCGAGGGGAGACTCATCCTGGCTGACGCACTCTGTTATGCACATACCTTTAACCCAAAGGTCATCATCAATGCTGCCACCCTAACAGGTCAGACAGCGGGCTCTTCCTGCCTGTGTAAGGAGAGTCCCATGTGTTGGCATATAGCACACATGCACTCAGGGCAGTGTTTACTGAAGTTTGGCTTGTTTCTTTGCATTCAGAGATCTTTCACCAGAGCAATTGTGCAGCAGTTGTAAACTGCTTTGAAAAAAAGTTCGTTGTTTTAGAACATGCCAAGCTATAGCTTTAAAACAAGAAATAACAAGTAGGTCAGATCGGCCCTTCCAGAATGACGTCCAAAAACGATACTAAGAGACGTTTTGTTAGGACCATTTGCTACATATATGAAAAGATTAGTGATAAATCCCAAAATCAAGTTTTTAAAAATTAATCACGATGTATCTGATGCCCAGAGTTTTCTGAACATTTTGTACCAGCGGGGGCGTGTAAGATCCTCATTAACTGAGGCAGGGCATCGTAATGTGTTGTGAAGCATGTTGGCTTTAAGGCCAGCCCAGGGGTGACCCCCAGCTGTGCTGCTTACTAGTCCATCAGCCTTGGGCAAGGTGCTTGACCCCCTTGAGCATCAATACCTGGGGGCAAGTCTGTTTGCAGAGTTGTGAAGGTGGGAGGGTGCTTTGGCCTGCATGCGGTGGGCACGGGGTGAAGGCAGGCCCACCACCACCTGCTCTGTAGCGTAATGGGTAAGTTCCTAAGGGACTGACCGCGGGCGTTGCCGTATTTCAGAAATCCCATGTTCGTGATCTTCCAGCAGTTCTTTCTGGGGAGTCATTCTGTCTGTGCCTCTTTTAAGATTAAAATTCAGGTCATTTTTCCTTTGTTCTTCATTCTCCCCCTGGTCATGTGAGCCTGCGCTTTAGCAGGGCGCTCCCTGTGCCCCGTTGGTGTGGGTCGGGCAGTGGTCCTCCAACGTGCTGCTGAGTCCTTTAAGCTGCAATTGTATCACAGCATTTTCACGGTCCTTTGTCTCCCTGTTCAGTTCAGCCAGCACTTCAAGCTGAGTGATGGAGGTCCTGGGGCAGGTGTTTGGGGACAGTGGTGGGGTGGGTAGCAGTCCCCCTTTTTTTCCAGCCTGAGGGAAGTGTGTCATTTTCTGTTCCTTTGAGGAAGCATACACGTTCCTATTTGTGGTTAGCGCTCATCTTTTCTCTGAGACAGTTATACACTGATGCAGGACTTTTGGGGTGGATAGGAATGTTTTGAGGATAAATGAGTAAGTATGGAAAACCCACTGACTTAAAAAGTAAAGCATTGAGGAGTGTGTACATATAACTTGATGTGCTCCCCACCCCCACCTCCAGTCGTATAGATGGACTACAGGCAGGGAATAGCCAGCCCTGTCATAGTATCTGGTATACAGTGGGTGCCAAATGAGTGGTCATCAACACAGCATGTATTCAGCTCTATTAGTGGCTGGGTTTAGAGGGGGTCCGAACAGATGTGAGGCGTCTGGTCAGCAGATCCTCTCACTGATGGGTCTGAAGCTGCAGGAGACCAGCATAAGCCGCACAGTTAAAAGGAGTGTGGGGGGCCTGTGCAGCTGCAGGTCCGATGGGCAGGGAGCTTGGGCGCCTCGTCTGAGAAGCGCTGGGATCTGCCGGAGGTGGCATCCCTGCGTGGAGGGAGGGAAGAGCATCCCAGCAGCCAAGGGCACACGTGTGTGGGGCAAAAGCAGGCAGCCGTGAGTGGGACTGAGAAGAGCACTGTGGCTGGGGGTGCGGGGACCCATGAGGCCGACGTGCTGGAGCGCCAGACCCCGGCTGGCCTTGGTGTATTGCAGCGTTTCGTCCTGAGCCAGTGCAGCAGGAAGTTCTGAAGGGTTAAGCATGGAGACAGTAAGGTCATTTTTGTGCTGTGACAGGGACCCTCCCGCCAGTGTGCAGAATGGACTGTAGAAGGGCCAGAGGAGACACTGGCAGGCCAGTTAGGCTGGTGAATGGTGTGAAGTTGTTGACTTTTGTGGACGTGTGTGTGTGTTAAGGGTGACTATTACAGTATCTGTGATTGGCTTCAAAATAATCGGGTGTGGAGTGTAGATGAAACAGGTCTGCCCGTGAGGTGATCATTGTTGATGCTGGCTCATGGGTACCTGTGTGTTCACTATGGTATTCTCTTTGCTTTGAGTGTACTTGACGTTTTCCACAGTAAGTGTTTTTTAGAAGACTACTACCATAATCTAATGGTCGATGATGGTAGCAGTCGTGGTGGAAGGAAGTGTATGTAGGTCTGAGAGATAATTGGGAGGTAAAGAGTAACAAAACCTGAAGGAACAAAGGGCCCAACAGACCCAAGTTGCCCAAATGTCATGCAGAATCTCAGGTTTTTGCATAGGGTCACCACATCAAAATAGTGATTTGTTTTAAATTAACTGTTTGTGATTTCTTACTATGAACCAATTATTAATGTAATTTACTTGTGATTTCTTGGAACAAGTGTATAATCCAGCATCATAAAGGCATAGGGGTATCTGACTGAAGAAGGCCTGCTTCCATCCCTGTAGAGTCAGGTTAAGCACTGTGGTGCTGTGTGTGGCCAATGACATTAACCAAATTCACATCATGAAATGATCAACTTTACTTCTGAAATCAGCTAATGGGACACAGCTTTGTTGGAGAAGGAAACAAAGATGACACAAATATGATAAAATAACAGACTTTTTAAAAACAGGCATCAAACTCGTAGCAGATACTTACTGAGATGTGATTTAAAATATTGAAAAATTAGAGATGCCTAAATATCCAATAGTAAATTGTGATATTTCTACTCAATGGGATTTTTTTTTTAAGCACCTTTTTTATTTCCCTTGTTGACACATGCACATCTTATTTTTGTTGTTTGAAATATTACAGATGTCCCTTTTTCTCCCCAATGACCCCCATTTCACCCTGTCCCATCCCCCTCCCCAGTCCCTCTCCCCACCATTGTCCGTGTCCTTGGGTTGTGCGTGTATGCATACCAGTGGACTTTTAAAATCATTAAAACTACTTTCAAACATTTGTTTATAAAAAAGGAATGAATGTTTAAAGCATAAAAGGAAGAACACATACTTGGACATATACAGTATGGTCTTGATTATGGTGTGTGTTTTTTAAGTTTAGAAAAAATCTGGAAATATTAAAATGTGGTTATCCCTGGGGTGAGATTATTGGTGATATTTAATATTATCTTTTTTGCATTTTCCCTAACAACTGAAGGTGAATTCTAGCTTGAGAAATTGGAAAGGTACATACAGTAAGGATTTCCTAAGCTTATTTATATTTGAAAACGAGGGAGATATTTAAAGGCTAAAGTTTTGGTTCGAGTAACAGAAAAACGCATTGTGCATGAAGAGACGGAACACTGACCTGAGGGTGTGTCTTGCAGGTGCCATGGACATAGCTTTGGGCTCTGGTGCCACTGGGGTCTTTACCAATTCATCCTGGCTGTGGAACAAACTATTTGAGGTAGGAGTCACACACAGACCTGAATTGTGGGGATGGTTATTCTAGCCTCAGAATGATCCAGTTCTTCAGCCCCAGTTAAAGTGATTTTTATGCTATAGATTTGCCTTTGAATTGAAAATGCAATAACCTTGATCTATCATGCTTTGGGTTTTCTGTCTCAAAATTACAGGTACAATCCCACCTTCTTCCTGCTCCAGTAGCGCACGGTGATGTAAAATGACTCCCATGTACCATGGCCATACTGTAGAGTCTCTGAGGTAGAAAAGGTGATGAGGGCAGCTTCGTGAAGGAAGGAGTGGCCTTTAATGAATGCGTGTCATGAGCAAAGTAGGCGTGCGTGTAAAGAGGGCTTGCCCTGGCCCATTAGTCGGTGATAAGGGTGCCTTCCGATTGCTGTGCTCTGCGTCCTGTGCCGTGACAGCCAGCCTCTTCAAACATCAGTCTCCTGTCACCACCACCCTGTCCCAGCCCCGTACTTAAGTTCACTGCCATCAGCTTTCCCCTCCAGCCCCACTGTGAGCCTCTTATGCTGTCTAGAGACAGCATGTACCTCGGTGACCTTTTGGTGACACCCCATCTTTGCTTCTGTGATAATCTCTCATTCCCCTTCTTCACTGACTTCTTCCTCAGCCTCCTTTGCCAGTTTTTTCCTTTGTCTGCCCCTTTGGTGGGTGTTCAGTCCTGGGACACGCACCCTTCTTACTGTTCACGGTCCGCACCCGAAGCTCATCTGTTCTGTGGCTTCAGCTAGCCCCTCTGATGATTAGTCCCGTCTCTCCTGAGCTCCAGACTCTGTGCATCCACCACTTGGTTATGAGATAGTAACTAATGGGAGTCGACTGTGTGCCAATGGGAGCAAATACAAAATGTCCTGAATACATTCTTGCTGTTGGTTTAAGGTCCT
This sequence comes from Miniopterus natalensis, assembly GCF_054644295.1. Classification (NCBI taxonomy): domain Eukaryota; kingdom Metazoa; phylum Chordata; class Mammalia; order Chiroptera; family Miniopteridae; genus Miniopterus; species Miniopterus natalensis. Next base: position 193,376,457 of record NC_142081.1, on the reverse strand, counting down.
AAACTTTCTTCACCTTAAACCGCTTCCTCTTCATCTTCATCATCTCATAGTTTGTGAAGACCTCCCCGCCTCACCCCTCCACCCCTGTGATATCAGCTCAGTTGTCTCCTTCTAGGTTGGACCATGGGCCTCTCCTCTAGCCTCCCATGCACCCAGTGTCTCTATCTTAGCACCCACATTGTTGTCAGGTTTGGATTTAAGCTGCTTTGAGAAAGAGTCAAAGTGATACGTGCAATTTATCTTATATTTACTCAGTTTATATTGCTGCTTCCTGACTTACTTTTCACTCTCATCTTTCACCACAGTTTATTAAAACACTGGTCCCTTTGATGGCTCAGGTATTAAGTTCTTTTGGTGCACAGGATGACACCCAGCCAACTGAGCCACACCAGCCAGGGCTCAGATATTAAGTTCTTTATTTCTCTAACACTTGGTGGTGCTCAGTAGAAGTTCATTCAGTAAATGTGGAATGAATGTGTCTAAATGATTACATGAATGAATGAGGTCACCTTGTCTTGGAATCTGGGCCTCAGTGGTACAGTTCCAGGCATGTGTTTCCCCAGTCCACCAAGGTGACAAGCATCACTGTTGCACAGCTTGTACATACGATAGGATACCAGCTTAATAATTTAAACTGAGACACGTAATATTATAATTTTGATTTTAGCAAATGCCCCTAGAAACCTGTGGGATTGTTTTATAAAACACGTGGTTTCTTTTGTAATTCTTAAGTAAATGTTTTAATTAATAAAAAATGATTCTGGAACTTGCTATGTAGCTTGATGTTTTAGAGTAACAGGTCAGAACAGCCCTTTCCTTCCTGCACTGAACACTTCACATTCAGTGCTGTGAATTTACCCCAAACCTTACTTCATTCAGTCTTCCAACTGTTGTGCCTGCTTCCTCTTTAGGCCAGTGTTGAAACAGGGGACCGTGTCTGGAGGATGCCTCTCTTTGAACATTATACAAGACAGGTTGTAGACTGCCAGCTTGCTGACATTAATAACATTGGAAAATACAGGTATGTAAAATGAGCTACAAAAGTGCATTTTCAGAAGCATCACTGGTTGCCAGAATGACCATTTTCAATTTTAGCCCATTCGTAAAAGGTTTAACTATCCAATTTTCTTTTCATGTAGTGCTTATAAACACAATTTCTAGTGTCTTTAGTTTTTAAGGTATTTTCCTAACTGGTTCTCAAAATTTTGCATATTTTCAAATCTAAAGGTCATTTTAGACAAATGGTAAGGGAAAGAGATGGATAATATAGGAATTCATTACCTTGGGAAAAAGAGAATCTGGAATTTATCTTTTACTGCTTAAAGCTATGTCTGAAGCCCTGGTTGGGTGGCTCTGTCTGTTGAAGCCTTGTCCCATGCACCGAAAGGTAGTGGGTCTGATTCCCAGTCAGGGCACATACCTAGGTTGAGGGTTTGGTCCCTGGTTGGGGCGCATGCGAGAGGCAACTAATCAATGTTTCTCTCCCCCCTTCTCCCTCGCTCTCTCTAAAATCAACAAACATATCCTCCCTCTGGTGAGAATTAAAAAAAAAATTAAAGCCATGTCTGAAGATAAATATCTGAAAGTGATTTCTGGGTTAACGTCTTAATAGGTCTCATAAGCTTGACATTTGCTCTCTGGTCATGGAATCTACTTAGCAAGAATGGTGGATCTCAATAAAATGTTCCATACACATGTACATGGGGTAAACCAATCATTTCTGTCTTTTTAGATCCGCAGGAGCATGCACAGCTGCAGCTTTCCTGAAAGAATTTGTGAATCATCCGAAGTGGGCACATTTAGACATAGCAGGTGTGATGACCAACAAAGATGAGATTTCATATCTGCGTAAAGGCATGACCGGGAGGCCCACGAGGACCCTGATAGAGTTCTTGATTCGGTTCAGTCACGACAGTTCTTAGTTCACTCTAAAATTCCTGCCTTCTGTCTTAAATGAGCAGTTGAGCTTCAAAATATTTTGGAATGAATGAAAATTTTATAAAGGAAACAAAGGATGGTGTTTAAAAATGTAGAACAGAATGAAATTTGTATGCCTTGATTTATGAAGAGATTTGAAAATGTAAAGTTAGTGTCTTGGTTGGCAAAGATTTTTAATATATCCTATATATGATGATTGAATTTTTAAAAAACTACCTAATCATTTTTCAGAGTATATATTTTTGAGGAGCAAAACTGTATTCAGATTTGTGATGCCAGGAACATGAACAAACTAAAAGTTACTGTGACATGGTCAGAAACAATAAATCCAGCTTTTTGTGCTCCCTGGTGTGGCTCTGGTATTTCCTTATTACTGTAAACCCAGTGACTACTGTAACACAACCAATCTCTTGTGGCCCTGTTACGGGAAGTAAGTTGAGGCACAGTGATACAGCTATTACCTCAATGTTAGTGATCACTTTGGGGCACTTGATGAGCTTACAATTTGTGATGTGGGTACTATCATCCCCATATAACAGATGAGGAAAATGAGGCACAGGGAGGGTAACATGCCAATGATGTCACAGCTAGCAAATGGGAAAGCAGAGATTTAACCAGGCAGCCTGCCTCCAGAGCTGGCATTCTTGTTACACTGCGCTGCTTTCTTTTAGTTCAGTGACTTGAATGTGGAATTTATCTGAAATACTGAAATAAGAAGACCATAAAGGGGGCTGACAATAGGTAAGCTATTTGCTTACCACCTGGGACTACAACCAATCAACAGCATTCCATTTGTGCAGATTTCGAAGACAGGATGGGGTTAATCAAATTACCTATGAATAGGATGTGTGCCTTTTTAAAGAAGACTTAAGAAGTTTGACAGGAAAAGCTCGTTATGGAGTTATTTTTTATATTTTTAAAACCTGACATTTAAGAAGATACTGTTAAGTGTCTAAACTGGTTTATAAAGGGGGAAGGGAAATGGCCGTGCGTACTTGTGGTGTTAGAATTAAAATCAGGCAGGAATAGTGAGTAAATGCGTTTCTCCAGGCATCCATGTCCAGAAAAGGGGAAACTGGGAGGTGGAACTACCAGCTTGTGAAGGGAACGAAAATCATTTAAGATTCCTTCTGAGTGATTCAGAAGGTCAAGTAGGGACATGATGAAGGCTTTCTATCAAAGCCCTTTTATAAATCAAAGAACAATAGAACTCCTGTGTTTACTAGAGTGTGAGACACAAAAGGCTTGGCAAGCCCTTGATCCATGTGCTTATCTAATCTGGGCGATGCCCAGGCATCTCCTGCCAGGTACTTCACAGATTCTTGGCTGATCTGCAGAGCCACAATCTGAAGCAGTGGTATGTGAATTGGTTTTAGTGAGCACTAAGCATGGCTGTGGAGAGCAGCAAATTCAAACTACCAGTGGTTTAGAACAACAGTGTTAAAAGGTGGCTGAAGAAGGGAATCCAAAGGTCAAGCAGCCCCAGGGGCTCACAAATGTGCGTCACCACCGTGGCCTCAGGCTCCCTCAGTCCAGGTGGCTGCTGGGGTTGAAGGCTACATGATGAGGAAAGGGAGCTTTCACTGAAGTCCCACATAATGTGCTGATATCATCAATCAGAGTGAGGCATATTACTCCCAGGGATTTGGGAGGTGAAGATTAGCTGATAAAAGAGGAGAAAAAGGGAATAAGATTGGCAATTGACAGTCTCTGTGACTGCAGAGATGAGGAAAGAAATCTCAAAGTAAACTGCTAATGTTTGTGAACTAGAAAGTAGAAAAAAAGGTTAGAACCCAGATTGGTGGATCTGCAAGGCCCAGCATCTGCAACCCAGCACACGGCCTTGAGCACAAGAATCCATTACTGAACATAGTGCAGTATCTAAGCCCTCGCTATAAAGGGATAGTGCGTACTGTAAGTGCAGTAAGGGCAGACCATATCTCTATTACTGTCTGCTCACAGCACAGGAGTGTCAGTATTGGATGGAAAATGAACTGGGTGAAATCTTGGCGGTTAAAAGGTTTTAAGTTACGGTAGAATAAATCCAAAAATGCCCTCAGGGTCACAGAAAGAGGAGGTACTGCTGCTGTTTTGAAGAATTTGGTCCAGCAAACATTTTACTCCGTGCTTAACCTATGCTAGGCATTGTAGAAGGTGGTTGTACAAGATGGGAAAGTAGACAAGATGTAGCCCCTGCCCTTAGGAAAATCAGTCTGGTTGAAGGAAGAATAATTCTGGAAGCATACCCTGTCACTCGGTATGTCAGTTAAATGGTATTGGCCTGGCCATTTCCTTGGGGCCCTTTCTCTACTGCCCACCATATTCTGTGGCTGCAGCTCTGCCACTCTTGAACTTTGGGCTACTTCCTTTCATCATGATACTGGGCAAATGTTAGCTAAAAATCGTTCAAATACTGTAAGTCATAATCAAATTCTATTACACAGTCCATTCCCAAACAGTTGGCCTCAACTGCCCCGGTACTGTACAAATCACATCTCTCTGTGTATGGATTACCAGATTACTCCTAGATCTTATTGGTTCTGCCTCCACTTGCTTACCTTCTGTTTCTGTACTGGGGAGAGATTATTTTTAAACAAAATATATCATGTTGTCTTTTCTCACTGGTAATCTGGTACTGTATTCAGCTCCCTACATACATCATCAGCTTTCCAAGGTAGTATTCTCCTACTTTTTACACGAGGAAATGTGTTTTCAGCAAAATCCAAATGTGCTCTATTCTGGGTGAATCCAAGAGAGATACCACTAACCACTCTCTCAGGCAACTTACGGTTAGGCAGACATGAGATACAATCTTTTGAGCCAAACATTAACCGGATTTGCAAAGAAGTAAAATGCTTCCACTCTTCTCACTAATTTATTTCTGGTTTTGGAAAATATTTATATTTTTAATTAAAATAATATTTATGTTAATATGTAGTGAGTTTTTAAATAATTTTTTTTAATTTTTAGTTTTGCCTGGCCAGTGTGGCTCGGTTAAGCGTGGTCCCATGCACCAAGAGGTTCGATTCCCAGTCAGGGCACATCCCCTGGTTTCGGGCTCGATCCCCAGTACTGGGCATGCAGGAGGCAGTCGATCGATGTTCCTCTTTCATTGATTTTTCTCTCTCTCTCTCCTTCCCTAAAATCAATAAAAACCACTAAAAAAACCTCTGTTTTAACAGGTAAATATTTTACCTATTCTCAATTTGAATAGGTAACTATTGGCTGACATAATCCACATAAATAAAAACACTTGGGAGTCCCCAATACATTTTTGGAATGTAAAGAAAAGGATCCTGAGACCCAAAAGTTTGGGAACTGCTGAAGCAGACTAGTTTCCTCCTGGCATTCTATTTTTGTTCATTCAATCAACAAATAATGACTATGTCTACTTTATGCCAGGCACAGTTCTGGGTGTTGGGAATACACGTGAAGATAGGCAGGCCCTGATCTCATGGAGCTTGCATTCCAGTTGGGGGGGGTGTGTGTGTGTAAGGCAACTTAGTGATGAAGGGAACAACTAAAGATCATTGCTGATGACGTTTAAGGGCTGCCAAGAAAATGAAACAGGGTAAAGTGGCTGAGAGCCGAGTCTAAGATTGAGGCTAGGACCCGTCCTCTGTCTAGAAAGCTTTCCTAGTTAAGCTTTTTCTCCAGTCACTCCAGTGCACACCTCTCCAGAGGCCTTTTCCAATCACCTATCAAACCCATCACTAGCCATCCCCCGACCAGGGAACATTTTTTGTCTGGGCACCTATCTCTACATGATATTGCTATATATAGTTACGTGTGTGTCTCCCTCTCCGACAAAAACAACAGTGAGCTCCACGAGGGCAGAGGGCAGAGGCTTGGAAGGATCGCTGTAGCACGCGGATCATTAAATAGTACACGGGACATGGAGGGCTCAATAAATGTGCTGCATTACCACATATATAACTGTAAAATTAAATATAACAGAAATATTTTTACCTTCTGAAAGCAAGTGTTAAAAAAGCAAATTATTAAAATATTAGCTCAGCGACTTCCTCTCTGATGTAAGAAGAATGACCTAAGAGGAACAGGGTCAGGCACATCGGTAAGGGGCCGCCACGCGAGTCGTTTCCGTTCCCTGCCTCGCCCCGGACAGAATCCGGGGCAGGGTCGCCTGCCTGTTCTCGTTATAGCCACGGCGACTGGATTAATAACTGGTACACAGCACACGGGTGCGGAATGAACGGTACCTCCAGCCGCTTGCCGCGGGTACACGGCGCCCGAAGAACGACTCTCGGCCGAAGTCACTCGGGGCGGCACGGCAGAGCCCGCCCAGCACAGCAGCGTCCTGGCGTCCGCGGGGGGGCTCGGGCCGACGAGTTTGTTCTCTCCCCCACACAACTGTGTCAAACGCAGTCAGCGTCCTCACTGCTTAAGAGAAATAAAAGGAAAAGCTGGCGCCCCGCCCGCGCGAGAGGAGGAGACCAAAGCGCCAAGCTTCCGGTTTCCGGGACGCTCAACGGAATCTCCCGGCGCGCCGCACCGCCACGTGACCAGGGTGGTCACCTGACCCAGGGACGCCAGCTGCGCGCAGGCGCAGTGGGCCTCTTCCAGCCATTTCAGAAATGGCGGCTCCGCTGGGAGGTATGTTCTCCGGGCAGCCTCCCGGACCCCCACCCCCGCCGCCGGGACTCCCGGGCCAGGCTTCGCTCCTTCAGGCCGCGCCAGGAGCTCCGAGATCTTCTCCCAGTACCTTGGTGGATGAGTTGGAGTCATCTTTCGAGGTAAAAGGAGACGCGGAAGGGGGATCCGTGTTCCCAGTCTCCTCTCTTCTGGCCTGCAATGGAAGCTGCGCATGCGCAGGTTATCTCCCTCAGGGATGCCGGACCCCGGCCTTCGAACGGGCAAAGTGGCTCCGAGAACGTGTGTCACTCGCTTTAGCTGCCACCGGGAGTCGTGGCCAGTGTTCCACTCAGGTCTACCGGCGGGGCCGCGTACACTTGACGTTTCCCGTAGCAAGTGGGCTTGACGTTTGCCGGGTCCTAACTTTGGGGTCTTTCCCGGTTCCCCACCACCGGATGCCGTCCCCCTGGTTCTCTGTCCCCCCTTTCCCGCGTCCCCGCGTGTTCGGTACCGGCCTCCTCTCCGGGACGCGGGTTCACCGCCCGCGCCCTGCAGCCTTTCGGCGGGGCGCGGCCCTCAGCGATCCTGAAGCAGTGGGACTCTTGGGACTGAATGAGTGGACTTTTAGAAAGCATCTTTTTTTTTTTTAATAGACCACCACACATTTCCTTCGCCATGCAACTCTCCAGGTCTCTATAGAGGCCTGTGTGTTTACACTTTTTTGAGGGGTATGAGAATCCCCCCTAAAACCCCCGAGACCGGCTTTCCTCCCGCCCTGCCTGGCGGCCCCGCGGCTCTGGGGGAGCAGCCCAGCTTTGACGGGCAGGTGCGACTGGGTGGGGTGCTTTCCAACAGCCACAGGATTCACCAAGCAGGGCCACCCCACTCGTACCCCAGATCCAACAGGAGTCATCTTTCAGTGTCACACGGAATGGGAAGTCTTTTCCTGATGTATTCAGCGATTACAGGGGGTTGCCTGGGGGAATCCTGCGGTTTTTCTGTGTAAGTCAGAGGGTGGTGCCCTAGCCGGTTTCGCTCAGTGGTTAGAGCATCAGCCGAGACTGAAGGGTCGCAGGTTCGGTTTGGGCCAAGGGCAGGTCCCTCGGCCGCAGGCTCTATCCGGGGCGGTCAGGGCGCCTGCGGGAGGCAGCCAGTCCATGTGTCTCTATCACATCGGTGTTTCGCTGTCTGTCTCTTCCCTCTCCTTCCACTCTCTCAGGAAAATATCCTCAGGTGAGGATTAACAATAAAATAAAATAAAATAGTGGCAACTGCAGGCAGAAGGGCCCTCACATCTCGCCAGTGGCTTAAATTTGGGCCCAGATCTACTTGCCTCTTACCAAGCGTGTTTGCTTACGGTGGCAGGACTCTGCTTTCCTGGGGCTTGAGGCTTCCTTTCTGACCCCTGCTCCCTCGGCTCCCATCGGTTCTCCTGGCCTGCTGCCCTGTGTCAGGCCTTCTTTGTTGGTAGAGCCCCCTGGCTGAGTCACATAAACATCTGGATCATTGTCCCTTGAGGGAGAACTCCCTCTTTGGGACTTGTTTACCCTTGTGACACCAACCTGTTCTTCTCGTGGGTGGTCCTGTCAGTCACTGGCGTGTGTTTATTGAGCCCGGAGCAATATTCCCACACTAGGCGAATAGTGAACAAGGCTAACTTCCCACCTCCTAGTAGGGGGCAGCTGATAATGCACTAAAAGCATGGAGTGGTGTCAGCTGTGAAAAACAACAAAGCTGGGCTTGGGGCTAGAGCTCAAGCAGGAGGGGTGGGCACCATTTCAAAAGAGAGAGAGTTGGTCTCTCTGAGGAGGTGATGGTTGACCTGAGTCCTGAATGGGTGACGCAGATCATAGGAGCATGGAAGGGAGGAGCTGTGGGTAGGACTGGAATAGGGGTCCAGGCCCTGATGTGGAATGAGATAGTGGGGAAAGGAGCGAGTGGCAGGAGAGAGACCAGATCGGCTGCTGACAAATCCCAGCTGCCTCATTTGGCTCGTCCTCTGTGGGCCTAATGGGGTCAATTTACTGAGTTTCTTCACTGGCATGATAGCTTGTCTGGTGTGCAAACCAGATGCTATCAACTCATTGAATGACTTCAAGAGAATTCATTTCTTTCCCTGAAGTAAGATTTTTGATGTGCAAATGACATTTTTCTTTTGTGATCTGTTTTGATCACAACAGGCTTGCTTTGCCTCTCTGGTGAGTCAGGACTACGTCAATGGCACGGATCAGGAAGAAATTCGAACTGGTAAGAATTCCCTCTTTTTGGACAGTGTTCTTGCCTTTAGCAGGATTCCTGATTGCTGATTTTACACTTGCTATGTTTCAGCCCTGCTGGTATCCTAAGAGAACTCTTCTGGGGGATAAGATTTATGCAGGTCATGCCTGTGTACTGCTGGTTCTCTGTTCAGCTTATTAATTGACATCTTATGTCATTCACGATGGACCACTTAATGATGAACTTTTCATAGTGGTATTAGGACAAACAAGACCATAGTGTGTACTGCTTTTAAAATAAGTTACATTTTAACTGGAGCCATGCTACTTGTCTTTCTTCAGAAGAACTGTGTGTTGTAGTAAGGTCTGTTATGCACCTGATAGAAGTACAAATTATTTGCTATTTAATGTGGTTAACATGTGGAAGGTTTGGGGATTAAAATCCCAGATTACAGGTATGAGAATGTGATGTTTTGATATTCTGACTGTTCATGTAGGAGGGAGATATTTGTGTCCAATATTTTTCTTGATTTAATATTTTGTGTGTTTTTTAAGGTGTTGATCAGTGTATCCAGAAATTTCTGGATATTGCAAGACAAACAGAATGTTTTTTTCTACAAAAAAGATTGCAGCTATCTGTCCAGAAACCAGAGCAGGTCATCAAAGAGGTATGAGCTCCATTTTCTCCTCAACTTTAGGAAGAGCACAGGTTGTCAGGGTTCCATCTGTGCTTTAAATGGTTTTAAATGAAAATCCCTTTCCTGTTAGCTATAGTAGGGCTTTATCAAGTATGAATGTTGCTAGTTGTTCAAGGAATCAAAAATTAATGTTCTGTCCCAGGCTCCTCGAAGCCAAGGATTTCATTATCTCAGTTGCTTGAAAATGGGGCATTTGGAAGTGTGTTGGGGTTGCCAGGATGACTGGAGCTCTAATGGCATTTAATGTGTTGGGCCAGGCCTGCCCCTTGCAGTGTGGAAGAGAGAAGAATCATCCTGCCCAAAAGGCCAGTGGTGCCCCTAATGAGAAACACTAAATTGAGATGATCATTTTGGGGGCAGTTTTTGAAGAAAATACTCCACAAGCTGACCAATTAAAATGTTCTTTTAATTCAATGATAACTGTTGAGAAGGTGAATGATTAGGTGATACTCTTACACTTAATCTTGTCAGATCATTTCCCTTTTTAAAAAAAAAATTTAAGTTTTATTTATTTATTCATTTTTTTGTTCAAAATATTACAGATGTCCCTTTTTCTCCCCAGTGATCCATTTCATTCCATCCCACCCCCCCTCCCCAGTCCCTCTCCACACCATTGTCCGTGTCCTTGGGTTGTGCATATACGCATATAAATTCTTTGGTTACTCTCTCCCCCTCCACCCATCTGCCCTCCTCCCTCCCTCTGAGATTCATCAGTCTGATCCTTGCCTCCATGCCATTGAATCACTTCTGTTCATCAGTTTATTAAGTTCTTTAGATTCCACATATGAGTGAGATCATGTGATGTTTGTCTCTCTCTGCCTGGCTTATTTTGCTTAGCATAATATTCTCCAGGTCCTTCCATACTGTCCCAAAGGATAAGAGATCCTTCTTCTTTACAGCTGCGTAGTATTCCATAGTGTAAGTGTCCCACAGCTTTTTTTATCCACTCATCTACTGATAGGCACTTGGGCTGCTTCCAGATCTTAGCTATTGTAAATTGCGCTGCTATGAACATAGGGGTGCATATATTCTTTCTGATTGGTGTTTCAGGATTCTTAGGATACATTCCTAGGAGTGGGATCACTGGGTCAAAAGGCAGCTCCATTTTTCATTTTTTGAGGAAACTCCATACTGTTTTCCATAGTGGCTGCACAAGTCTGCATCCCCACCAGCAGTGCACCAGGGCTCCCCTTTCTCCACACCCTCCTCGGCACTTGTCGTTTGTTGATTTGTTGATGGAGCCATTCTGACAGGTGTGAAGTGATACCTCATTGTGGTTTTAATTTGCATCTCTCTGATGATTAGTGATGTTGAGCATTTTCTCATGTGTCTCTTGGCCATCCGTCTGTCCTTTTTGGAGAAGTGTCTATTCAGGTCCTTTGCCCATTTTTTAATTGGGTTGTCTTCCTCTTGTTGAGTAGTATGAGTTCTTTGTACACTTTGGAAACTAGCCCCTTATCAAATGCATCTTTGGCAAATATGCTTTCCCAGACCGTGGGGTTCCTTTGTATTTTAAGGCTGTTTTCTTTTGCTGTGCAGAGGCTTTTTAGTTTGATGTAGTCCCATATGTTTATTTTTTCTTTTGTTTCTCTTGCCCTAGGAGACGTATCAGTGAAAATTCCACTACGTGGGATGTCTGTGACTTTACTGCCTATGTTTTCTTCCAGGATTTTTATAGTTTCTTGAAGATCATTTCCTGATTTGAATACTTTAATAGTAACATAGGTGTGTTCAAGGCCAGGTCTTGATAAAGAATTACAATGCTAGTTTTCTTTAAAAAAGCTCTTGAAATTGAGATTTTGACTCTTTGTAATTTGAAATGATAGAACAGTGGTTGTGGATTCTTTTAAACAGCTGTAGCCATGTGTTTCAGATTCTCAGTATTTTAGGTTCAGCCTTTGGACAGAAATACTGAGTGCTTGGGGACCAGGATGGGAAAGAGAGGGTTTCTTTTTGGCTGCTTTTTGATACTTTGGGATATTATAACTTGGGTATTACTTATTAAAAGAAAATGAATTAAAAATAAAAACTCTCTGTGTTAGGCAGACATCTGCCATTGGAAGAGCTGCTCTGGTTTATTCAGATAGGAGAGCCAAGCAGAATAATGGGTGTAGTGTGGTTTAATAGTGCTCTCACTCACTCAGGAACTGTATTCGGCTTTCACAAGAGGTTTCCCTGACTACGTCACCTTCCTTTGCAGGATGTCTCAGAGCTGAGGAATGAATTGCAGCGGAAAGATGCTCTGGTCCAGAAGCACTTGACCAAGCTGCGGCACTGGCAGCAGGTGCTGGAGGACATCAACGGGCAGCACAAGAAGCCAGCTGACATCCCTCAGGGCTCCTTGGCCTACCTCGAGCAGGCGTCTGCCAACATCCCTGCGCCTATGAAGCAGACCTGAGTAGAAGCTGCCTGAAAGTGTCACTTCTGGGTGGCGTGACATTTTGGGAGAACTCTGCCAGAAAACAAGATGATCTTAGTTGCATGCTCCCACCTAAAATATTCCCCCCTATTTTTATAAGCTCTTTTTTTTTTTATTACTTTATAAAATGTGTAGCGCTTTGGTAAACCAAGTAAATATGTTCGTTTTTAGCAACGTTTAAACTGTTAGTGTGATGCCACTAACATTCTTTTTAAAGTTTTTTTCCCCTGCTTTTTATTTTTAAAATTTTTGTGTAACTTTTAATCTCTGTATTTCTAATTTAAGATTAGTGTATATAATTTGAGGAAAAACAGCCTGTCTGCTCTGATCTGTGAATCAGAGGGTGAGGATCTGGGTTGTAGGCCTTTTTTGTTAATCACCCCCAGTGGTGGTAGGTAATAGCACGTAAATTTGCCATTTCAAGACTCTGAACTACCTCAAGAAGAGGAATCTAATGCAGCAATGTCTGTAATGCTTCCAGAGCTCTCAGAATGAGGTATTTTGTAAATAGGTCAAAGAGGATTGTTATGTCCTAGTTTAGTGTAGAAATATTATTACAGTGGGATCCTTAAGTTGATGTTGACTTTTATTTGGGGTGAGTTTATACTTTGTGTGATGTATGTTTACTTTTGGGGTTGGGGGGCTGCAGTAGGAGCAGTGATGTAAATTTTGTTTTCTTCTGCAGTGATGAATCAGTCTGAGTAGCAGACCCTGTTCCCAGTAGCATGACTGGGGCAGAAGTAAAGTGTGGGGATTCAGACTCACTGCGATAGTCTCTTGTTTTGAGTTTTGTTTGCTTGTGTGATTTGTGTTTTGCTTTTTTGGAGCAGGAATTTTCCATAAAGTAAGGTTCTTGCTAATGGATGTACTGATTCCAAGGGACAGGGCCTCAGGTGGGGAGTGGCCTGCAGGGTGACCCTCAGTGACTTACTCTCCACAAAGGGCATGTGGAGCCTCAGCGTTTGGGAAGATGGTTTATTCTCTCGTTGGTCACACAGCCCAATACGATTCTTGATTGATCTGCTGCTGAGAAGTACAGACTGGTGCTTGTCTGGCTCTCCCTGAACAAGGCCCTCTTTTCTTGGTTGTTTAGTCTCTGACTAGGTTACACCCCTTTATCCTAAACAAACACCCTACTGTCTTCTGAACAGGCAGTACCTCTGGGCCTTGGTGTCTTGACTCATTTTGTTTCTCCAGGCTTGGAGGCCCCTCCCCACTCCCATCGACGTCCACTCATGGTGCCATCTGGCCTGGATGCTACCTGGTCCCTGAAGCCCCCAAATGCCCTCCTGCAGACTCTCCACCCCACCGCAGGACACACAGGAGTTCTTGTCTCCTACCAACCTTGCTTGGTGCTCCCTCGAGGGTTAGTAATTTGTATCTGTCTCTGTGCCCCTCATGAGAATTAGGCATCGTTTTCCTCTGAATATAGGGATCATGTATTACTGATCTTTTATACAGAGTGGTACGTATTACCCATTTTTGTTTGTGCACGTGTGGTATACAGCTTGAGGTGAGTGAATCCCCTCAATGAACATGCATTAAAGCTTTGGGTTAAACAAAGCTTTTAAGATTGTTTTTTCTCACATTATTTGACTTCAAGGTTGTTAACCTGGCCACCTTGTGCTGATTAGAAGCTCTGATTGGCAGCTTTGGGTTTCTTTGTTAAAAATTGAAATAAACTGATTAATAAACTGGTTTAGGCATCTTTCAATAATAAAGAAGTTCTTGGTGAAAGGTTCAGGAACTGTCCTACTTGGTGCTTAGTGAAAATATTTGGAATTAACATATGTATCAGTTATTGCCATTTTTTATTCAAGTTTCCAGCAAATAAATAATTTTTCAATCTTGTCTTTGTAAATATCTTTTTCCTTTTAATGACATCTTGCTGATTGATCATAGAAAACCCTCCTTTGATGAGAAAATAAGAAGCCATCAGCTGGGAGTTCCTTCTCACTCCTGTGATAAACCCACCCACATCTTCAGGGCACCTTTTTCCTTCCTGTTCCATCTGCTGAGGTGCTGGCCCTGTGAATGACCAGCCTTTCCCCAGGTGCTCTGGCCCCCAGCCAGCTGCCTTCTCTAGGACGGGACCCCTTAGCCCCTGCATCGTCCATCTACTGGATCATTCCCGCTGCTCACAGGAGCTCTTGATCACCCGTGCTCACCGTTCCCTCCACTCTTGAGCGCTGTGCCACTTCCCTGCCCCTCACCAAGTCTCCAGCTCCTCCCCTTCTCTCCCTCCCTCTCCAGGCTGCCATCTGTTCCTCCCACGTGTCCACAACTGTGCTTTGACAGTGTCCAGCCACTTTGCTGTGGCCAAATCGAATGGACACTTCAGCTTTACTCAAACTCATCCTCTTTAACACGCCTCCTGTTTTCTGTTTCCTCTTCTACCCACCCCCTACATGCTGGCATTCCCGCGTGGTCCTGGCCTCTGGAGGCACAGAGGAGCCATTGCAGGGAGTGCAGTTTCCAAGGCTCCCACCTTCGGGGACCCGTTGCAGTGGTCCCATGAAGACCATGCGCTTCCTGCTGTGACTAAGCATAGTATGGGTGCTGGACCAGGCCATTCTGCCTGACACAGGACTCGCCTGGTGGGCAATGTGCTCTGGAGCTCCCATCAGCCTGGCCAAGACTCTTGAGGGCTGTCCTTTTGTCCAAACCTTCCTTTCACAACTGTCAGCCCTGCGTCCTAGTCCCAAGGCTCTTCCTGGCTTCGGCTTCCTCTCATTTCTCTTTCACAGGTGTTTCCCCTGCGAAGTGGGGAGAGAAAGTTGCGCTGCCATCCGGACGCTGACCTGGCGCTGCTTGGCTATGTTACTCTCCTGTTGGAAATAAGCAGTCTCAGAGCACCAACCTCAGACAAAGCTGCTCGGAGACCAGGATAAAGTGCCAAAACGGTGTCGTAACTTTGTCTAAACAGAAAAACAAGGTCACTGTGCCACCCAAACACCAAGCATCCTCCTGAGTTAAAATGAGTTACCACTTTTTAAGCACTTACAGCTTTACCCTCACCCTACAGGTAAGATTTAAGACACTCAGTCACAGAATTGCCCCCACTTACAGCTTGCAGTAACTAGAGTGACTCCCTGCTTCCTTAGGCTCTCAAATCACCCAATGCCAAAATCTCAAGTAGGTTCTAACACCTTTCTGAGAAGCCCTGCCGTGATGAGCATTTTCCCTCTGCAACGAGTAATAAACGCAGTTCTTCAACTACAGGTGTGTTTCTGAGGGCCTTTGGCTGAACGGCATGGATATTCCCAGTACATTTCTTGCACCTCTGATTGTGTCTTGGGGTTTGTCTCTGGAGGACCTGACTGACGTGGCTGCTATGGACTTGGTCTGAGACGGCAGGCAGGTGGATGAGGCTTGGTGACTGGCTCACTCACTGTCCAGCTGGCAAGAAGGACCCATTCTGAGTGGTGTGGGAAGTACAGATAGTCTCCGGCACAAGGGGTGGCCTAGTTGCTGAAGATGTCACCAGCAGTGCCTGAGGAAAGTGTTCCAGTGGAAGGGAACATTGTCAGTGCAGGGACTCAAACATCTGGAAGGTAAAGGGAATGTTGCCTATAGGAACAGTAGAGTTGGCTGGTTGTCACTGTGCTGTCTTGACTTCCGGTAGAGAGATGGTGACAAATTAACAGTGCTTAATAGGCAAAGGCCACTATGAGGGCCTGGGCCACCTTTGGTTATCTCCTGCAAGGAGAGAGCAGGCTACTGAGACGCTAATAGGAGATAGTAGATCAAAAATAGTATTGCATCTGGTGGTGACGGTGGAGGTTAGTGTGACCCTTGGAAATCTAAAGGTTTCGGGGAGGGCAGACCCTATCGTAGTGCCATTTAATCTGCAGAACCCAGATGGAGCCTGGAGATTGAGTATAGACCAAGTAGCCTCAATCCAGCTGCTGTGTTGGGAGTTGTATCAATGCCAGAACAGCTACTAAGGGCTCACGTGCACCGTCTGCAGCCATGGATTCAGTGAGTTCTTTGCTACCCCAGCTAAACCATTTGCAGCAATATTCCTTTCCAGTTTTGCTCCAGGGACGTGTTAACTCTTCCTCCTTCTGTCATAATCTAACCTAGAGACTTATAAAGTCCTGTTGTTTCTCCTTCCCAACTCAGTCCCGAGCTGTTCATTTTTCTTCGTTTCCGCTGTTCCCTCCAAACCATCACCACCATCTCTAGATCACGTTGCTCTTGAGAGATTGATGGAATAGAAACCAAGAAGATGGTTTTATCAAGTTGAGTTTCTTAATAGTATCTAGGGTACAGAGAGAATGTCTCTCACTGCTGGTCCAGGTGTAAATAGCTGGAAAACTTAGAAATACCTTCTGGATGGTAATTTGTCATATCAAACAAAGAGCTTAAGCATGTGTCCTATGAAGCTTTACTGTAATGCTCAAGAAATATGTCCTAAAGAAAAAATGATAGGAGCATGCGAAGGTTTAGTTAACAAATACGTAATGATTGGGTAGAATCTAGAAATTTAACAAGATCTTTCACTCACCTGAAACAAGAAAGGAGTGAAAACAGATGCAGAGTCTCAATGAATACAATTCCATTCCTGCAGCAGGTGTTACACCGAGTTATGGGGCAGTGTAGTGAAGTGAAGCCTACCTTATTAGTCATCAGGGGTTGCAGGGTGGCGGGAAAATGTTTCAGCAAACGAAGAACTATCTGTGTGCATCTGTAAAACACGAGATACAGACATAATCCTACAATGCTCGCTCTAAGCAAGAAACAAAGGGCAACTGCAAAATGCTTGATGCTGAAAAATAATACTGCATGTTACATGTATGGCAACAAGTATTTGCAGTTAAAAATTACTGGGGCCATGTGTTTTGATTAGCTAGTAAATTTACCTTTAAATGATGAATTCTGAGTTATAATTGCATTTCTCTAAAGGACTTAAGTATGAAAGCAGCCACTTTTTATTTGAAGGTGATACAGTCGAGGTCAATGTGAACTTCCCATTTCCAAGTTCAGTCTTCATCTAATTTCACCCTTCTTTGGCAAATCAATACAAGTCACAACCATTTTCATCACCCAGTTGTTTAAAGTTTTATTCAAAGAGCAAAGCTTTGACAGTGCATAGAATAGACGATTGTTTATGGGCCACCTAGCTGGGCCAGCACCAGAGGATTGGGAACATATTTTGCCCATTAAAAGATGTATTGAGTCTTGTCAAATCGCATTGCTCCTTCAGAGGGTCAGACAGTTCAGTGTGGCCTGACAGCGAGGTCAGCGCCTAGGATGGCCACTGCCCTTTCCCTTTAATCTACCAAGCATCCATGCAATGGGGAAGCAGCGCACCATGAGGCAGATGGCCCAGACCCAAAGACCAGAGGTTCAGTAGATCTTTGACTTGAAAGAACAGATAATCTAGAAACCTTCACAAGTGGCCAAGTGGACACTGCAGTCATTGGAACAGATGCACGGCGGGGCAAGGCTCAGTTATTCACAGAGAAGTCCTGGCAGCGCTTAATTCCAATTTGTAACTGGAATCATTGCCCATATTATTTTGCTTAATTCTCATAAAGCCCCATTTTGAGGTAGGTGTTATCCCCTCTATCATCCACTTCATGTCCTGGATTAGGAAATCAAAATACTCCAAGTGTCAAGGTCGGCAACTGCCCTGTCCTGGTCGTTTTGATTTCCTTGTTTTGTGTTTTAATTGGCTCTCCCGGCTATTTGGATCTTGGTTTCATTCCTCTTCTCACTGAGGTTAGTGTGCATCTTGAATGATATCACTTACATAGAAACACTTTTCAAGTGGATTGAGTCACATCCTCGTGGAAAATGAAATCCCTTTACAAGCAGACCACGGAAACCACAAGGCGAGTGCAGTCTATGGACACGAGATACAACGGGTAGGTCATCAGTAACACTAACAACATTTACGATGCTTTCTGATAACACGACTCATTTTACCCTAAGGTCAAGATTTTTTCATGAACCGGCACCACAATGAAACGGTATGAAATGTCAATGCCCAAATTCGTTTGAGCTACTGGATGCAAACCATATTACAAAGCAAGTTATTTGGTTGATTGGTTTTTTTAGTTCATTCCCTCAGTCCAATGTTTTAAAAAGAAATGTTTTTCAAATGTCCTCTCTGTGATGAATCCCAAGGATCGGTTTAGAAAGAAAAATACTTGGTAAACCATTCCTGGTGGGCAGAGCCCTGTTTCTGCTGGGCTTCTTTGGGTTGGGTGGTTTCACCATCTTGTGTTCTAAAAACAAACAGAAACAGAAAGGTTTTGGTGGTTTTGAGGTTTTTAAAATTATTCAATAAACAACTTACTACCCCACCATCTTTTCAGGGTAAGATAACTGCTTCTTTACTCTTCCAAAGATACTGGAACATCACTGGCCAACATTAGTATCTGGAAGCCGGTTGTCAAGGACGGGTGGGCACAGAATGTCTAATTCCTGCTGTGAAAACAGAAGGTTCTCCATTGTTTCACTTAAGACCATAAGGCATATTTGCAACATTTATTTCAGGCACAAATTAGTAAGTAAACCCCACACAAAAAATAAAAGAGGAGCACTTGAGATCTTGCTTCCCAACATATGCTGTCAGTTTGGCTCAGATACACTCATAAAAATTCTCCAGAGGAACAAAAGAATTCTGGAATCTGGTACCAGGAATAGCCCCTCTTCTAAAGAAAGGCACACAATCTCCCCATTTGGCTGGACTGTTGCTTTTCCAAGGCAGGGCTTGGTCTGCCGTTCCTTGTATCTGCCCCAATGCCAGGTATTTAACAGGTGCCAGATTGGAATTCCAGTCTTTCTCCTATTTTGGGAAAATGGAATCACAGCTCTGCCCCCTACCGTGTGGCCGTTTTCACATCTAGAGACTGGGTGGGTTTGTAAGGCCGGCTACCCCCGGAGCTCGGGTCCAAGCTGGGTGACTTTGTGATTGGCGGGGCGTTGATCCTGGAGCTCAGGTCACCGCTCAGGAAGTTCTTTGCATAGGAGGCGAGGTTGGGCACGCTGACCACTCGGCTGGGCACTTCTTCCATCTTCTTTTTCTGTTTGTATTAAAGGAAAGGCTTCTCAGTATCACCCAAAGGAAGCATTATTGTGATAGTAAGTAGGGGCCACCCACCTGAAACTACAGAGCAAGGAGGCCATACTTTTATTTATGGACTTCCATATTATTTTTTAAAGCACTTTCCCCTCTGATCTATATTGTGTTTTAAAAAACACACATGTTCACAATCTCTTATCTAAAATTTCTGGAAACAGATGTGTTTAATAATTCAAAAATCTCTTTTTAGATTTTAAAAGGCCACATAACATCGCAGCAAGGGCTGGGCCCACCCTGTCCTCAAATGCACTAATATTTCTGAAGTGAAACTTACATTTTGTTACACTAAGAGGGATATATAAAAATTATCAATGATCACACATCAGTTCAGCTTAGGTTTATTGTCCTGTGAGTTATAAAAAACACTGATTTTATTTTAATTTTTTTAGCACTTTTAGGATTTGCTATAGCAGATGAGAGATTTGGATGTGAATGTTCTTACTGTAACAAATTCCGAAAGCATGTAAGGACAAAATGTTAAAAAGTAGAAGATTCCTGCTCTTCTCTCTCTTCTTCCTACCAATTATTATTGTAGCCACTGTTAATAGCAACACATTTATTTATAGAAAAATTGGAAAAGAAAAAAACCCCATAAAAAATGCACATTGTCTTCCTGGCCAGATATAAACACTGTTCATTTGGCCTATTTTCTGTGGGCCTTATTTTCAATGCGTATTCCTCTGAATGTATCCCAGCCATTGATAAATGAGCTACGTCACCTTAGGAAAAATGAAACCGGCAGACTGTGTAATGCAAACTAGAAGAGCCCATTTACCTTCATGGAAGGGGTCAAGTACCCGGGGTGAGGGTTGAAAGAGAAGGACCGGTTCCGATGGGACACAGCGCCGGGGAACGCTGCGTAGTGAAATCTTCTCTCCTCCTAGGAAACAACACAACTGAGTCTAAATGAGCCTAACCACGCAGCACTGGGTTTGACCCCGCGGAAGGTGGCCGTGTGAGGGGGGAATACAGAGAAGAAAAGCCCAGGGCAGGCAGGGGCGCCAGTGGGAACCAAGCTGCCACCCACGGAAGCTGTGAGGAAGCACCTTTACTCTTGGGACCTTTGTGTCCCCAGCCTCTCCTGTAAAGCAAAGGGCACGCTTGTTTGGAGGGCTGGAGGGAAGTTAGAGATCCAGGTACTCGTAGCATCTGGGAAGAGTACTGCAGAACGTTAATAATTAAGGTGCAGAAAGATAGTAATTGAGGCAAAGAAAGAAGACCCCCAGGTACAGTCACTAAATGGCCAACCCTCCACTTTTCTCTTTCCTTCTGTGTTATTTTTAAAGCAAATTCTAGTCATTGTACAATTTCACCTATAAAACCACCAACATGTATCTCTAAGAGATAAGGACTCTTTAAAAATAAAACCACCACGCCTTTGTCACACTTAGCAGATGAGGGCCCCTCGTTAGTATCGGGTAATTTTCAGCTAGTGGTAAAGTTCTCCTGACTGTCTGTGTCTCGTCATGAAAGAGCGTGGCCGGGAGCAGCGGGGCAGGCATGGGAGTGGGACGCGATGCGCAAGAGGCGCGTGTGCTGTGGGAGGACGTGAGGCTCTGCAGGCCGCTGACTTTACTGAGAACGACGGGAAGCCACGGGAGGTACTAAGCAGGGCTGTGCTGTGACAGGACTTCTATTTTCATAAGATCACTCGTTACTCTGAGGTCAGCATAGTGGAGCGAGACTACGTAAGGGGGAGACCAATAGATTCTCCACTGTGCGTGGGAGAAGCTTTGGGGTTAGACGGTGGGAAGTCCCTGGACTGCTGGCAGGGCTGACTAGCTCTGCCCCGTGGGCCATACTGACAGGAGTGTCTATCGCCCTGTCCCCAGAGCTGACTGTACGGCATCGGGAGCTGTGCAATGGGCCATATGAAGAACTGGCCATAGCAGGGAGCGCCGCAAGGCTGGGTTAGAGCCTCAAGCACCAGTGTGAGGTGGGTGGAGCCGGTGAAAGGGCAGGGTGGATGGAGGGGAGGGGCCTTTCAAAGAAATGGCCATGAGGCCTTGGGGGACACCAGGTACAGAATCAGAGGGAGTCCAAGAAAACTCTTCTCTTTAGGGATCCTGCGGGTGGCTTTGCTAACTGGAAAACAGGTGGTCATTTTTACAAAAGGAAGATCAATGAAGAGTAATTGGCTTGCTTGGATCTACTGAAATTCAAACATAAGGCGAGCTGTTCTAGATCTTTCCAAATTCTGTTGGTTTAAAAAAACCCAAACCAATACCAGCCATGGGCAGACGCTATGGGGCTTGGGAGCAGAGTGATTTTTTGCCTTCTACTTTCCCGTGTTAACTGTTTTAGTGAGTATGAGTTTTGTACTATAGAAAAAATAACCAAGGATCTTTTGTAAGGTGGTTTTATGGTTATCAGGATTAAAACTTGAGGTGCCCAGTAAATACCGCCCCCCAGGAACTCCGCGGCGTCCGTGCAGGGCCCACCGGGGGCTGGCAGCCTCACCGTGAGCTGCTTGATGATCTCCTCCCTCTCCTTCAAGCGGGTCTGCAGGCGGCCTATGAGCTGCACGTCCTCCGGCCTGGACGCCCCCTTTCCCGGCTTCTCTCCGGAGTCTTTCAGCCTGTTTCGAGCAGACATGCAGTTAGCCCCTCACTGCAGTTACTCAGCCTCGAGCAGGGAGGAGAGGTGATGACGTGGTGGGGACACCACTGGGTGGTCAGCCTGGACAGCCACTCTCTCTGTTCACAAAAGGGGAAACCGAGGCCCAGAGAGCTTGCCGGAGGCCATCCAGTGGAGTTGGCTGCAGAGCTCCGGGTGCAGCCCAGGACCCCAACTCCCAGTATGACCTTTGTCAGTCTCCCCCGCCCCCAGGACTGTAGGGGCCCAGGACCCAATGGCCTGTGTGCAGAGATGCTGCACTCAGTCAGGCTTCAGGAACCAGGGATGTTTGGGAGAAGAGGCCTCAGCAGGGACAGGCCCGCACCCCACCGACGCCTATAAGCTCTGCTAATACCGCTGTGGCCCTGGCGCCATCTGCTGGCTGGCATAGACTGTGGCATGAGTTAGTTCCCGGGCAGAGGGGCGAGGGCAGCTAGTACCACCGCCCACCCCTGAAGCTGGAGAAAGAGCCCTCCGGGTGGTGGGGAGAGGGAGGGTTAGGACTGCACTTGCCTACTGACTACATTTGATAAGAGCCTAGGCCTCTGAGGTGAGACGAGTTGGGCTCTAATCCCAGCTCTGCTTTTTTCTAGCTAAGACCTTGGGTATGCATGTCACCTGCGAGCCTCAGTTGCTCCTTTAAAATGGGTGTGGATGGGGCGGTTGTGAGGATTCAGTGAGATAATGGGTGCCTGGCACGTGGTAAGTACCCATTAGAGGGCAGATGGTAAAAGCTTCCACTCCAGATTTCGGGTGATTTGCTTTGTATTGGAGACAGTGGAGGACAGTTTTTAAGAGCATAAGCTCAGGATCAGTTAGGTGACATTTAAATTCACTTAGTGCTGATGAACCTGGTCTCCCTGATGCTCACCCCAATCCCCCAGACTCTTAGCAGCCAGAGTGACCCCGTTAAAAAGGAAATCAGACCCTGTCACTTCTGCTCAGAGACTTGCAATGGCTTCCCAGTGCACTGTGGATACATCCAAACTCCTCCGGTTCATTGTAGAATTTCCTTTATCCCGCCGAGTTACCCCATCAACCTCAGTTTCTACTACTCACCCTCTCGCTCATTCCACGTAAGCCACATGAGCCTTCTGGTTGTTCAGGCTTAGGAAGCAGGCCCCAGGGCCTTTGCACTTGCTGTTCTCTCTGCTTGAAATGCTCTTTCTCCAGATGGCTCTCTCATTCCCTCGCCCCCTAGTGTATAGATGTCGCCTCCTTAAAGAGGCCTCCCTTGCCCATCCTTGCCACTCTCTAGAAACTGATCCTATTTTTCTTCGAGCACTTTCACTACCTATATGAAGTTAAATATTTGTTTCCTTTTTTTTTTGGTCAGAATCCCCATTAGAATTTGTGAGTTCTATCAGCACATAGTCTTTGTTTTGTTCCCTACGGTAATCCAGAGTCTAAAACAGTAAGCCCTAATAAATATTTGTGAATGAATACACGAATGCATGCCTACATGCACGAGGGGCCCGTGGTAGGATCTGTCCATAGGAATAACAATTTCACCTCGAAGGACTGCTATGAAGATTAAATGAGATAATGTGTGTCGGAAGAGGGCCAATGCTAATAAGAAAGGTAGCCTTGACCCTTCTGATTTCTCCCCAGTGTGAGGGTCAAACCAAGTCCATGAGGCAGTCCCACTCCTCACAGATCCCCAGGGTCCTGCACGAAAGGGGACTGCAGTGTCGTAACGTGACAGGTGACCAACCACTCCTGTTCCTCTGGGACTGAGGCACTTCCTAGAACTAAGGACTTCTGGTTTTAAAACTGGTAGTCCTGGGGACATGGGATGAGTTAATCACCCGCATAAAATGGCCTATCCACCGGCCCCTCCTAAGTTGGGGCCGAGGCCTCACATACTCGGCCTCCAGGGCAGCCAGCCGGGCCTGGAGGCGGGCTTGGGCGCTGCTGAAGTCGGCCACCACCGCCTGCATCTCCTTCCGGTGCTCCTGGCGCAGCGCCTCGGCCTCCCGGGCGCGCTGGGCTCGCTGCTCCTCCTCCAGCTGCCTGCGGACAGGACCGAAGCACAGCTGGTGACCCGGCTCCAGGGGCCCATCTCAAGGGCGTGGGGTGTTCCTCCCCCTCTGCTGGGTGGCCAGGTTTGGAGACAGTGGGTGGGGAGGTTATGAATCTGAGGTCAGGACACCGCGGGAAGGAGACCCGGGGCATCTGAGTTGTGGGGTCCGGGATAAGCCCTGCTTGGGGGACCCCTTCTCAGCACCTCCCAGCCCAGCACTCCCCGAAGAGCAGCCTGCAGGGGGAGGAATGGAGGCAGCCCTGGAGGGGAGCCCCAGGAAGCACCCCTTTCACTCGGGGCGGGCGGGAGGCCTGGATGCGGAGATTCTGTATCAGAACTGCGGAAAGGTGGACCCCGAGGCCAGCAGTCCAGGTGCAAGGGCAGGGGGCGATGGGGCTAGGAGAGCAGCGTCCACCTGCGGCCTCCTCCGTCCTTTCCTAGCCCTGTGACAGCAGGCCCAGCTCAGTGTCTTTATCTGGAGGCGACAGAAGTGGCCACCTTCCAGGGCTATTGCAAGAATGCGTCCAGAACAGTCTATAGCACAAAGAATGTGCTCAACCGTCAGCTCTCTTTTCTTAACCTCGGTGTGGGGGTGACACAGACAAGCCTCTCAGGGTGTGTCACCCTCAGAAAGGACCTTACGTGCACATTTTGGTGTGATTATACCCTTCCCCCAGGACAGGGAACACTGCTTTTCTGAACTGCAGGGGCTGTAACCAGAAATGGTTGGGACTCCCAACCCTGGTCCCAGCTCCTCAGTCACTGTCACATGGTGAGTCCCAAACTGAAATCGAGGCGTCTCACCTTGGCCAAGTGGGCCCACGGCTGTTTCTTAGCTGCGCCTTTCACTCACACAACTACTTTCACTGGAGCTGAGATAATAAAATGGACAAAGTCCTCGGAAGATACAAACTACCAAAGCTCACCCGAGAAGAAACAGCCTGAAAAGTCAGGTAGCTATTAATGAAATTTAAATTGTAGTTACGAACTTTCCAGGAAGTGGGGGGAAAGGCTGTGAATTCAGGACTGATAACAAGCTGTCCTACCTGGATCAGGTAATAGTAACACCACAGTTTACCCCGGGCTTCCCCCATGCCAGGGGCGCTGCTGAGCCTCTCACATACATTTCCCTGGGGTCTACAGCACTGCAGCCCTGAGAGGGGGCAGTGCCATCTCCATTTCACAGATGAGGACAGTGTTGGAGAGGTTAGCTGACTTGCCCCAGCTCACACAGCTAGTTAAGGGCACACAGCACTGTCTCCCTAAGGCTGGTTTTGAGATACTTTTGGTATCATTTGGTCTGATTCCATACATTCCCTGATTTGTAGAATAATTGGGTTCCCACCTCTATTTCAGGGCCAGTCCTCTGCAGTTTTGACCTAGAATTCCTAGATACTTTTCGTGTGTCCAGGGAGTAACATCAGAGAAGTGCTAGTGGATTAGGGAGTCTTTTCTTTGGAAAGGTGCAGTGGGGTGACCCAATTTAAATCTCCGAGGCAAGCAGCAGTGGAGGGAGGGAAGGAAGGGAAGCTCTGGGGCCTGCAGACTGACCTGCGCTGGTCACGGAGCTGCAGCGCCTCCTGCTGGTGCTGTTCCACCTCTGCCCGCAGCTGCCTCACCGTGTCCTTGAGCTGCGAGTTCTCCCAGAAGAGGCACCCCTCATTTGGAGTCTGCTTAGCGGCGCCCTTTGGGGAGCCCGCCAGGACTAGGCCGTCCCCGTCCTGGGAAGAAGGTAGCCAGGAGAGATGTCTTCAGGAGGCTCAAAAGGTTCAAAGAGCCTCAGATGTGCTCCACCTAGCCTCCAGCCTCAACAGCAGCCGGGAGCCACAGACGGCTACATACAGATGCACTTTAGGTGAATACCAGAGGCAGACGGCGGATGGGGGAGAGAGGTCTGGCCTCCTAGGAGGTCACTGTGCTCCCCAGCTGGGTAGGAATTACGGATGTGCAAGGAAGGAGCCAATGGGCCATGTCTGGCCAGGAAGTTCACGGAGAGTGGGCAGTGAGCTGGGGTGACAAGGCTGCTCCCACTCATGGGAACAGGGAGGTCTGGACAGGGAGAGGAGCTTAGAGACATTCTCCTGAAGATCTGAAGTGACCCTGACTGGCTGCCTCTAAGCCCTGCCTGGTACCAACAATCTGAGAGGCAGATGTGTTTGAATTAAAAATAACATGCAGAACGTAATAAAACCTGTGTTTTGCTTTACAAAGAGGGAAGCCTGCAGGCTGGCCAGGTATCCTCGAGGGGGAGAAGGGTCTTTCCCATTCCAGACAAGGGAATCAAGAGCCAAGGACCTCTTCTTTACGAGTCTGCGGTAGCCCTCACTACTTGGAGAGGGGTGTGGGCGGGTGGGTCAGGGGGCTGACCTCTGTGGTGTCAGTGTGGTCCTCGCTGTCCCCTGCACACTGGGCCATGGCCTGCCTCCTGTCAGCACTGCCCAGGGCCTGCAGCTCAGCCTGCAGTGCCTCCAAGTCCTTCTGGTGCTCAGAGCAGGCGGCCCGCTGCTCCCGCAGCTCCTGCCTAAGGGACTCTGTGGAAGGAAGAGCGGCCAAGGTCAGGCGCGTGGTGAAGGCTGGTCTGTCTGGGGGTGGGGACTGCTGAAGGCGTTGGATAGAGTTCTCCAGACTTATTTCAAGATGACAGTAACCAGAGTTCCATGTATGGCACACTAACTGTGCTAGACCCTGGAAAACTGTTCGCTGAAGCCCTGCAACCATCCTATCTGGTACTACCCCTCCCCATTTTACGACGTGGAACCTGGGCCTCAGAGAGGTTGAGTGAGTAGCCCAGGGCCACACAGCTAGGAAGTTGTGGAGTCAGGATTAGACATTTCCAGTGGTTCTCCTTCACTCTGCACCACTGCTGAACCATTGTCAGGTGGGTAGGAAGGTGGTGGGTTAGGGTGGGATGGCCTGAGCTGGAGCTGAACCCTGAGGCAATTCTGGGCCTCAGCATCAATGGGAAAACAGGGGATTATCAATGACCAGGAGCCTCTTTGGGGTTGCAGGTCTCAAGTTAGAAATTTTACCATTTATGCCAACTCTTAAGGAGACAAAACATTCATGGGTTCTCCTTCCCATAGGTGTGAGGTCTCGGCTGGATTATGGAGGCAGGAGATGGTATGTTACCTCAACAGAATTGGGACTAAAACCAGAATGATTCGGGAGAAATAGATAAGCCGTCCTTAACTCAGGGAGGGGTATGGCCAGAAACTCAAATTTCTCCCCTGAGGACGCTAGTGATTTCTAATGGTGCGCTGGTGTGATTTAAAGGCAAGGGAAGCAATCCTTTCAAAACGAGTATTTTCTGACGGAACACACACTATTCAGTGAGTTTTTTTTTAAAAAGAAGATAATTTTTAAGGGCTAGTGAGTTGAATACCTTTTTGTTATGGACTTTTGACACTATATTTTAGTTACTGCAAATAACTTCTGAAATATTGTTCAATAATTCCATAAACTCTAAGATAAGCATCCAGCATGGGCCTCAGTACATAGCAAGTGCCCAACATATATAGTATTTTTAAAATAAACAAATGATATTTAGAATGAAAATCAATGATATTATAAAAGCATATTAGTTGTGAAAGATTTCCCATATGCCCACTAAGCTTCTCTCAAAGGTCTAGTATATTAAACACATATAAGAGCTTAATATATTCTGATAACATTCTGTTGAAAAACTTACTTGGTTATCTTTTCTCCCCAGTATAATTTTAATAAAGTAATTTCTAAAGCTTCTTTTCTTAAAAACAAAATCCAGATACAACCCCATTTTTTCGAAATCCTTTATCACAAACTTGCAATAAAACCCTTTAGCAAAGCATGAACTGCAGCGTATTTATTCATTACCCTCTCCTCCTTCCCACCACCCATCTACTCACCCACCCACCCATCCACCCTGCCCCCCACCCCCACCCATCTACAGACCCACCCACCCATCCGCCCACCCATCTATCCAGCATGCCTGGGTCCCCACCCCAGTGTACCATATAATCTCCTGGACACTCTCCCTCTCGCCCCTCACACACCGACCTGCACTGCAGG
This sequence comes from Miniopterus natalensis, assembly GCF_054644295.1. Taxonomy (NCBI): domain Eukaryota; kingdom Metazoa; phylum Chordata; class Mammalia; order Chiroptera; family Miniopteridae; genus Miniopterus; species Miniopterus natalensis. Next base: position 193,348,811 of record NC_142081.1, on the reverse strand, counting down.
CCAGGCGTGTCTCACACTGACACTGGACTAGGAGTAACAGGGACTAGGAATCCGTAATATCACTCTGTCGTCATGGGAGGTGCTCCCACCCACCCACCACCACCCAGGAAGCCCACGATTTGCTATCCTCATTAGGAGTCCACCCAGCCCTTTCTTCCTGGGGCTGATGCTGAGAATCCCAGCCTGTCCCCAGGGCCTCTCCTGATCCTTTTGTCCTGGAAAGGACCGGACTGCTGTGTGAGCAGAAGGGCCAGAGAAGGCGGCAGGGACATCTGTGCCAACAGCTGCTGGATGTCCGGCCTGATCTCAACCTGGGGGCTCTTGAACCTGAGACATGTGGCACAGCCTGAGTTTTATCTTCTATAATGAGCCTTCCTTAGAGTCTGCTAACCTGAGCATTTCCAACATGACTACCTCCACTCCGGGGAGCTGCTACCCAGGAAATCTGGGGGCCTCTCTCCTTCCTGCTCCCCATCACTTCCACCAGGACACACAGTCTAATGAAAACTCAACCAGGCAGCAGGCTGAGCTTATTCATTTATGCGGGAAAGAAACTGCTGTCTCCATAATCCTTGTAAGGAGAGGCCTGTCTGGGTTTGAAAAAATACTGAGTAAGGGCAACACGGTCATTGACGACAGGCATGAAATAAGGACAGGCATCTGTCTTGCTCTGGAGAATGAGAGGAAGAGCAGAAAAAAGCGTAAAATGAGGCAGAAAGATGATCTGCAGAATGGAGAGGCTCCGCAGTGGGCCACGCAACGCTGGACCATACAGAGGTAGTAACAGTGAACACATTGTTTGCGGGTAGTTTTTATTGCACGCTCTACTACCAGTCGACGTAAAACGTATAAATACGTTCCCGCATACAATGTGTGAATTTACGTAGCCTGTGGTTTACTCATGCAAATCTAATAACAGCCCGACAAGGCGCATACTGCTATTAATCCCATTTTGCAGCTGAGCAACGGAGGCACAGAGCAGCGAAGTGACTTGCCCAAGGTCACACAGCTAATGAAGGTGGGAGCTGGGCTTCAAGCCCAGGCAGTTTGGCTCTGGAGAGCTTTCCTGCCTCTGGTAACTCTGTGTGGTTGGTTTTTGATGTGAAAAACTGAAGAGGAGGTGAGTTTTGTGCTAGGGATCAGGAGCGGGCAGGCAAAGGAAGCAGAAAACATGCAGGAGCCTGGAGGCCTCTGCCCCCCAAATCTGCAGGAATCTTCAGAATGGAGAGGAGAGGTTGAGGCAATGCCATGAAACTCTTGTGAAGGCCCAGAAATATGGTGTATGTTCCATAGTAATGATGATGATGGTATTATCTACATTCACCGGGCTCACGTCATGTGCTAGGTGTCTTATGTTCAATATCTCATCAAGTCCACATGACACCCTATGAGCCTGGGGCACCTGTAACTCCATTTTATAAAAAAGAAGTGAGGCCGAGTGCCACCCTCCCTGGGGCTCACAGCTAGTTGGTAGCAGAGCCAGGAGTCGCCCTGGCCAGTGTGCCTCCAGACCCCTGGGCCCACGCTGTCCCTGGTTCCCAGCTGGGGCCTGCGGGATGTGGCTGGTTGTGTACCTAGCTGCAGAGCCTGCTGAGCCTGTGTCCTCTCCTGCTCTGCCTGGAGCTCTTGCCGGACCTTCTCCTGCAAGGCCTGGAGCTCCAGCCGGTGAGCCTGGTGCTGGATCTGCAGGCTGTGGCTGGATTCCTTTTTCAAGAGCTCTTCTGTGGCCTGTGGGGAAAAGTGGGAGGAAGGAGGCATAAAAGTGGGCACAGAGGGGGAGATCTGTCCCCTTGCCAAGCTCCTCGGCCCCAGCTGAGCAATCTCCGCTCTCTGGCAGAGGGCTTATCAGTCCACGCCCCAACCTGCCCGGGATGGCAGTGATGGCCTGGCCACAGCAGCCATTTCGTAACACGTGAACCTAACCCTGGTCCACAGCTGACTGGACCAGAGTGCACCCTGTTCCACGCTGGACCAATCATTGGGAATTTGGTGTTATGAAGTGGGAAGAGAGAAAGAGAGAGGAAAAAAAGAGAGAGAGAGAGGGAGAGAGACAGGCAAACACTGACTAGATGCCTTCGATTTCAGCACACTCAGGAAAACAGCACTGCCAACACCTTGATTTGGGGACTTCTGAGCGTCAGAGCTGTAGTATAACTGTGTTGTGCTAAACCATCAAGTTTGTAGTAATTTGTTACAGCATTAATAGGAAACTAATGGCCTCCCTCCCTTCCTTCTTTCCTTCCGAACGGAGAGTTCCAGTTAATACACAGCCCCGCTTCTGAAACGAGGGAACTAAGGCTAGGAGGGATAAACTTGCTTTTCCAAGGTCACACAGAAAAGATTCAGGAATCATCATTCCCTCACCTCTTTATCTTTTTTACAGAGGAAGAAACGGGCTCAGAAAGTGATCTGACTGAGGACAGGTCGACAGGGAACGGTGGAGGCAGGCCATGGCAGAGGCAAGATGGTAACCACGGGCTGCGGGGTCCAGGGCCCAAGCCTTTCCCCCTGCAACCTCTGGGAACAGTGAGAAACAGGATTCCACCAAATGCATGAGGCTCCCCTTAGGGGGAGCAGAGCCAGCCTTGCGCCCGAGGCAGCTGACTGACTGCCGCAGCGGCCTTGCCCTGCCGATCCCCAGCAAATGGGGAGAAATGGTCTCACTCCCAGGGGAGACCCAGCCATCCTGCGGTGAGTTTATGTAATAAGGCAGCGAAGTCTCCCGCTATTCAAACTCTCTGATAGTTCCTCCTCTTGTACTTGCTGTAAGGCTCAGAGAACTCCAACTGGTGACATTTTTATGCCCCGTGAAACAGGATCGGGGAGGCGGCAGCAAAGGCTGGCAAAAGACCGTGTTGGAGAAGCTACTGGCGGCAGCTCACTGGCAGTCGCTCTCTGGGCTGTGTGAGCCAGAGTGGGTCCACAGCTACTGGTGAGGCAGGGACAAGCCTCCGCAGCACAGGGAGCCTGGGGCCCCGCGCAGGCGCGAGGGCCAGGGGAGACAGGGTTTGCCTTGAGAGGGCTGCAGGAAACAAACGTCTGGGGAGCAGGCAAGAGTGGCCAATCCGTAGGATCCCGGAGGGAGTCAGGGCACCCCGGCTGCAGGTGGGAGGGCAGGAATGTGTGGCATCCACATCAGGAGGCCACAGGAAGGCAGTCACTGGGTCTGGGCCAGGACTCTGAGGCCACTGTGAAGTCACTGAGGCAGAACATTACCTGATGTCCGCACACACACTTACACCACTGGACAACTGTGCACCAGAAGCCAGAAACAAAGCAAAGACATAGTTGCTGGAATCAGAAAGAGAAGCCGCCCTCCTCCTGCAAGGTGCCTCCAGCGCCCTCTGCTGACAAAGCTTATCACTGTGCTCTTTGCCCAGGAGAAATGCTTCAAGAATCCAGATCATTTTTTGCAGGGCGGGCACTGAAGGCTGAATTGGGAGCTAAGAGGCAGTAAATTGATAACAGAAGGCAAATTTCCTAGTATTTTGTATGTCTGATGACTTTTATTCAATTCTCACACTTATTAATAGTTTAATTGAACAGCTCAGGATTGCTTTCTTGTCTTTCACCTTCCCCTGCCGCAGTTGAGATGCCTGATGACATTCTGATTCAAGCACTTTGTGCCTGGTGTCTTTTTTCCTTACTGAGAGCTTTCAGAATTTCTTCTGTTTTCCAGACGTTTGGAAATTTCAAGATGAGCCTCGGTAAGGGTCTTTCTCATTGAGTTCTAGGAATTTCGTTCTGTTATTTCTTTGAAAATATCCTCTCCGCCACAGTCTCTTTCTGGAACTCCTGTTTGTTAGATATCAGCCTGGATAAACTAAGCCAGAGAGACTGAAAAATTCAATGAGACCCTTGACTAAGCAGCTACTATGAGCTGCACGAGGATTCGGTGATGAACAAATAGAGATGATTCCTGGCCTCAAGGGGCTTCCAGTTTGGTTGATATGATTATATAAAGAAGTAACTAGTATGAAGGCTGCTGTGACAGAGGAGGGACAGTATGTCATTGGTGGCAGTCCTAGCAGGAGCCTCATCTTGCAAGAGAGCAGGAGAGAAAGCCTTCTGAGAAAGCAGGAGGTAGAAGCGATGGATGAACCATGTTCGAACCCCCCTGCTGGAGGGCTGACCCTCATCACAGCTCCCCAAGCCTTTCAGAAGGTCTCTGCTGAGATGGTCTTTCTCAGCTCTGGGCTGCCCTCCCCCTTTTTTAGCTGCTGGGCTGAGCCTGACTCGATAGCATGCATTATGCATGACAATCCCCAAATCAGGAAAGAAAATTGTTCTTGTTATCAAGGTCCCAGGCAGGTCAGGGAAAGCAGTATAATAAACCCAACGGACCCAAGTCTGAGTCCTTGCTTTGTGGCCCTGAGCAAGCTGCTGAACTTGAGTCTCTCTCTTCATCTGGAAAAGGGATATGATAATCATGACCTTGGTTACTGCAGGGGTTGGGATGGTGTGTAAAAGGCACCCGCAGACGGCACGGCCAGCGCTCAGTCAGGGTTGGGCTTCATCACCAGCACCCTCACCTTGAGCTCTTGCTTTCTGGCTTTCTCCAGCACGCGGAGGGCTCGCTGGTGAGAGGCCTCGAGCTGGGCTTTCCCGGCCTGGTTCTGCCGGATGGTCTCCTGGAGCTGGCACTGCAGCTTCTCCCTCTCGAGGTCGGAGAGCCGCCGGAGCTCCTGCAGGTCCTCCTGGTAGTTGCTGGCGCACTGCTCCAGGGCCTGCTGCAGCTGCGACACCTGCCCGCCGGGCAGCCTGCCCTCAGCCCAGCCCCGCAACCCTCCCAGACTGCCCTCGAGAAATACAAGCTTTCTAATGTCTACCCGACCCAGCTGAGCCGCCTCCACCTGGGAAACTCTCAGGGGTGGAAACCTCAAGCTGGAGGAATCTGGGGACCGGCAGGCCTCCTGGGGGCTCTGCAGCTACAGCCGCAAGTGCTGGGCAAGAGCAGGAAGGACTAGGATGCAAATGGTCCAGGAGAAACCAAGAGGGACCAGCATGCCCTCTGGGGACCTACGTGGCCTCCCTCGCCTCCTTCGGGTGCTTGCTCAAGTTTTGCTTCTTACTGAAGCTTCCCCGACAAGCCCACGTAGCATTACACCCACGCCCTCCTCATCAGCCGGCCTCCCGCTCCCCTTTACGCTGCTGCTCTTTTTCCTGCATCCTTGTCACCTTCTCACATTATGGGTTTTATTCATTTTTTATGTCTAATATGTATGGTCTGTAGCCACCTCCTATGCTAAAATATAGGCTCTTCAACACAGGACTTTTTTTCTGGTTTGTTCATGGACAGACCCCCAGCACCGAGAAGGGCCCCTGGCTCATAGTGGGAGCTCATGAGCCACACGGGTGTTGAAAGAAAGAACAGAACTAAGGCTCCCACCTTGCCGTGGACCGAGCATGCCCTCCGCAGCTTGGAAGAGAGTCAGGCCCTGCGTCCACGTGCAAGGCTGTCAGCAAGGATGAGTTGGCGGCGGGGTGTCACTCAGCATGAGCACATGTCCCCATCACGGCTGTCCTCCTACCTGGGCTTGCAACCTGGCCTTCTGGCTCTGCCACTCCTCCCGCAGATGCTGGATTTCGGGTGCCTTCTCCTTCAGCAAGGAGCCCAGGGGAGACTGCAGATCACCTCCTTCCTGGAGGGGAACTTCGATCCTTTGAAGACACAGAGGCCAAAATCACAGAAGATCCCAGGCTAGAAATGGCCCTGCCACCCTGATAACTTCCCAACCTGCTGGGGCGAGGGAGCTCCCAGGGCAGTTAGTGGCATGAAAAACATTCCCTTTGGATTTAAAAAACAACCTGATATTGACTTCTAAGTGTTACTGCCCTTAGGCTACAACCAGGATTCAGCTGAACCTCCTGATATGTTTTAGGGGGTGCTGAATAAATGACGATCAGCTGTCAGGATGACTGAGCTTAGTTACTTAGTTATGGGGTCCTTGGGGGCCCCAGAAGAAGGGGTCTCCATGGTCTAACTACATAAAATAGTTTAGGCAAAGCCCATAGCTGTGCTGAAGGCATACAAGACATGTCCGTTCCCTCCTTTAGCATGATGCAAGGGGCAGTGACAAATACTTGAGGACAGAATGAATGTGTGAATGAATGAATGAATGAATGAATGAATGAATGAATGAATCCTCCCACATCTGGGTCCTCATTCACTGGGGCCCTCAGGGGCTGCACGACCTCCTGTACCTGTCCTCTTCATCACCGCTGGCTCCTTCTTTAGCTGCTAACTTATCTTGATGCTCTTCTCCTCTGGGCAGGGTCTGAGAAGGCTCACTCAGCTTCAAGCATGGATCCTAGGGCAAGACAGTTGCACCCTGAGACAGTACAGTTCCCTGAGCCATGCTGTGGTTTATGAACCCGGAGAGCGGAGGGGCAAGAGCTCCCGCAGTCCCCTGCCGGTGCACGGCTCGCAGGCTGGGTGAGGGGCCTGTGATGATTCGGTACCTAGCACAGTGCCGGGCTTAGCAGCCCTATCAGGTCCTCCTGTCCTGCTTTCCAGGCGACCGGTCATTTCACAGGCTGACGAAACTAAAGCATGGAGAGAGTAAGTAACTTGTCCAGGGTGCCACCATCAGGGAGGAGTGGAAATAGGATATGCAAGCAGGCAGTTCCACTCTGGGCCTGGATGCTGAACCACCTCGTGGTGCTCTCTGTGTATGATCCACAGAGAGGGGTCCTTGTTAGGCCTGCCCACGGGCTGTTGCGGGATCAGAGAAGAGTGCCCGCAGCAGCCACTGGTCAGTAAATGTGGGCAGTTGGTGTTATTATTACTATTATTATTATTATTCCCATTTTCCAGGTGGCAGTCTGTGACATCTCGTTCCAAAGATCAGAAAACATGGAAATTGCTGGGAGAAATGGGGTGTGGTGGGAAGAGAATGTGGAAACTACGAGTTAATGTCGAGGCTTCGGAATTTTCTGTGAATTGAATTTGTTCATGTTATTCTCCCCTTTGCACAGAGGTGAGAAAGACTTTCTCATTTTGGTTTTTCTGCTTGTCAAGGTAACAACTGTCCACAGCAAACAGTAGAGTAAGACAGGCTAGGAACAGATTCCTTCGTTCTTGTGGTTTCCATGCCAGTAGTCACAGGGCCCGGCGAGTTTGGTTCATGGCTGTGTACTCTCAGAAATTATGTCACTGGCCAGTTTACAACCTCCATGTGGACCTGAGGCTAAATGGCCCATCTCTGACTCCTACTCCCAGGTATTTGGGGCACTCAAAGTACCTTGGACAACTCTGATTCCTATAAAACCCAGAAGCAAATATCATAGTCTAAGCAAAACAGCTTTGGGAGACACAGTTATAAATATATGTTGATATAATACAGATGAAATTGCACAGTATATGTGGAACCACCACCACCAAAAATCAAATAGCATAATGCTACAATATAAATACATAAACAATGATTAAAGTTAATTAGGTCCAGGTTTTAAAAGGAAGACTGATGGTTATAACGAAATTTCTGGTAAACAGAAACACAAAATGTGTTGGCAAAACCAAAATGGTAGCAGTAATCATGATACACATGAACTGGCTAAGTTCAACATGGATATCCATCCTGATGAAAGAAATCGGTCATTAAGACACTAAAAATGAAAGTGTAGGCACCTGACAACAGAGCCTGAAAGCATACGCCACATGTTCAGAACTGTAGGGAGAAATGGGTAAATTTATAACTAAAAGGGGAGATTTTAATATACACCTCTCAGAAACTGACATATCAGGTAGACAAAATGAGCTGGAAGATTTGAACGAGATTAATAAGCTAAAACTAAATAGCTAAAAAAAAAAAGACTATTAATTCCCGTAACATTTGTATGGTGCTTAGTGTGTGCCTGGTCCTCAACTCCATGAGCTGGGCACTGTCATCCCATTTTAAAGGTGATGAAACAGAGGCAAGAGAGGATATGTGACTTGCCCAAGGTCATACAATGAGTATATCGCAGAACTGGAATTCAAATATGTATATTTTAACTACCAAACTGAGAATATATGCTTTTTTTCCTATCACTTAGGGAACATTAAAAAAAAAACCTAAAGAAAAAATGATCCCACAGCAGACTACAAAGCAAATCTCAACACAGTTCAAAGTGTTGACATTCTACAGATCATGCTATCTGATGGCAATGCAATAAAATGAGAAAGTAACAAGAAAGCAGGTTTAAATAAAAAAACCAACAACAAGGTAAAATTCAAAGCTCTGAAATACAGCTAATGATATATACTTAGTGGGAAATTTATAGCCTCAGATGTATATATTAAAAAACATTCAAGAAGTTAGAAAAAGACTAACAGAATAAACCTAAAGTAAGTAGAAGGAAAGAGATACAAAAGATAAAATTAAGGACACAGGAAAAAACAGATCTGACCAACACAGCTGAAGGCTGACTTTTTAAAAACCCCTTCAAACGGCTGGTAAGCCCAGTCAAGGAAAACAGGAGAAGGAACTTAAAGCAACATGAATAATGGGCAGAGATCTCATGACAGTTATTAGACAGATGAAACAGACTTTCAGATGGACTCTGAGCCACTGCGAAGGCCGGGGAGGGGATGTGCAGGATGTAACTGCTGGGCCAACTTATCGACCTCATTTAAAGGCACGCTGGGCAGGCGTCCAGAAACAGGAGAGCGTGAAAAATGCTGAAGCAGCTGACGACGCACCTGCGTGGCTCCCCTGCTCCCGCCACATCGCATCTGTCTGTTTCCGCACATTGACTCGGGGGTGCCTACGACTCTGAGGCGGGCAGGAAGGACTCCGCTGCCCTGTGTCACGCATGGGGATCTAAGATCGGGAAAGTTCGACGACACGTCTCAGGTCCCGTGGCCACGGGAGGGTGGCACAAGGACTGGAACCCTTGGGTCCTCTGCCTCCCATCCAGGTCATTCCATGTGACCGCACTGGCACCTGGCTGTGCTGTGTTGGCTCGACCGCCAGCTGCCAGAATCAGGACCTCACTGGGTGTGATTTCAAACCGTGTTGTTACAAACATGCTGCTGAGAAGTAGCTACACAGCCGACACTGAGAATCAGCCTGAGAGATGAAGGCTGTTTCCCATATCTACAGGGAGGAGGGCTCAGTAACCCTGTTTCTATTCACTTGTTTCCAGCCCCTGGAACACCAGAGACAGGGGCACCCTTCCCCAAGGAGATGAATCCCCTCCCACTGCAAGTACTAAAGGACCCCAGGGTTCTTCTAAAGCATCCTCCAGCCAAAGCAAATTTTTGAAGTTCTTCATCTCACCTTTTAGCTACCAGGACTCAAAATGGCTCTCTCAGTCTGTCTGTTGAGCTGTCATGTATCAGTGTATGGATAAGAAAGTGCTAAACATCAGCCACATGCAGGTAGGCGAGGTGCAGGAAGTATAAACAAAACACAGTTCTTGATTTCAACAAACTTATGGTCCAGTGGGGGGGCCAGCGGGCCATGTAAATGATGAAACGTCCCCTTCCTTTCTCTCCTACATACCGTTTACCTGGTGTTTTGGATCAAAGTATATCATTCCAAAGGAGGTAGGGTCCATTTAAATATTTCACAAATGGACTTGACCATGACAATCAAGAGTTGGCTGAAAGAGGGTTTTCGAGCTTCCCAGCACTTATTTCAAATGTGCGCTCTTCTCCAAATTCCAAATGGAACAGACTCTGCAGCTGCTCCTTTTCTGGTTATCAGCTTGGGATCCATCCCAGTGAGTTGCTCCTAGGGCCAGCCCTGACCCACCCTGGGTGTGCCCTGGGTTACCCACCCCTCATCCACACTCTCCGGTTCCCCATCAGGCATTTTCTCAGGTTCAGCTCAGCACGCTCTCTTCAGTGTTAAAGTGACCTGAGTATAAACGGCACAGAAAAATAAACAGTTCTGCTGCTCCTCCAGCCACCCACAGTAAACGCCTCCTCCCTACTCCTCCCGGGCAAACGGCTGGTTATTTTCAACCTGTGTTCATATTAGGTCTTTGTCTTTCATCTTCTAGGCAGGTAACCTCTTCCAATTGTTCCTAATTTAAAGGAACCCCCACACCCAGGAAATCCCCTGGAAGGGAATAGTCAAAGTCATTCTCAAGTTCGGCTGACTTTTCAAAGGTGTATTATGTGTATCTTAAAATAGAGCACCTAATGCAATGGGGTTTTGCTGAAACGATCACAGCGGACTGTAATAGATACTATAGTCACCTTACATTTATAGTGTTTAATAGTTTTGAAAAGTGCCTTCGTGTGCTTTCTTCTGTTCATCACCACAGGTCTCTGGGGTGTGGGGGGCAGGGATCATCACCTCCATTTTACTAACGAGAAGCAGTATAGTTACGTGGCGTACAGCATGGCCCTGGTGCTGCTCTTTGGGCCTCAGTTTCCCCGTATGCAGAACAATGATAATAATAACACTTGCCTGACTGGGTTGTTGTGGGACTGGGTAAAGCACTGTGGGCCTGGCTCACCGTCAGGGCCTTATCTGAGTGGCCACTAGGAGTAAAGGGGAAACTGCTCTCAGAGAGGCTTTCCGATATGAGATCCCCATGCAGGTGTGGGGTAAGGCTGGGGTGGAATTCATGTCCTAACTCTTTGACCAGAGCTGTGGCCCTCCCAACGCTGCCTTCCCGGTGAAGTCATGTGCAACCTCAGTGTCTAGGCAGGTGGCAGCAAATGTCACTGTGAGACTCCTAGATCCCCTGGGCAGAAACCTCCCTCTCCCACAGTGGCTGCACAAGCATCTTCCTGTCATTATTACAGCATTTATCACACAGTTTAAGTACACTGATTTCCCCCACTGGACATGGAGCTCTCCAAGGACCAGGACCAGGCCTCATTCACCTGGGTGTCCAGCCCCGTGCCTTGTGAATAATAGCGTCCAGGTGAAATAGCTTGAATAGTAATTAGCACCAAGACTCCTTTGTCTCCTGGAACAGGTGCAAGCAGTGAAGCCTATGAAAATGTCCACCTGCTTTTCCCCCAGTGCAGTGCAACCTAGGTACCAGAGAAGTCTTCTAGAAAAAAAGACTTCCCTTCCGAATAACCAAGACCGAACTGGCTTTCTGAAAACCAGTGAATAAATTGGTGGCCCCAAGTGAATCAAGGACATCAGACATGGGAGACCAGGACGAAAGGTTCAGGAAGGTCCCAGCTAACTTTGGTGGGGTCGGAGACACACCCAGGGTTGGCGGCCTTCCCTCGCGTATTCTCAGAGTGGACTGTAAAGCCTGCTCTCAGTTGGCATCATTATTTATATCTCTTTGGACTCACGGAAATGCTTTGGCAGAACAGCCAAGGGCCTAAACAAAAACTCCCGAATCTTGAAGAGGCTTAAATTCTATAGTGCCTAACCCAGCAAGGCCGTCACTGGGGAAGCTGTCCTTTTACACGCTGTTTTGACATCCCCGTTTCCACCCCCAGATCAGCCATGGGCTGTTGGAGCCTTGCTCAGTCGCCTCCTTTCAGGCTGATCTGCCCCTTGCAATGCCCCACGTTGCAAGGTGATGCTCACACATCACCCAGGTGACCCTGGGAACTTCTCTAGGACTCTGTATCTCCAGGGCCTAGGCAAAGCTTTGACTCTCTGGGCTGGAAGATAGCTGGCTTCCCACCAATATTTGAACTAAGCTTCAAACATCCTCTGATCGGCCAAGCTCAGAAATGTTTGCAACTCAGTGTTGGCAAGGCTGTGGGGCAACAGCACTGTGGAAGGCAGTGTGGCATGTCTGTCAAAGTTAAAACATACACACCACACCTGAAAGTAACATAAGGAAATACTGAACGTCAGCTGCAGCTGACAAAGAAAAACAGGCACATGCATGGGGCCGAGCCAGCTCCACAGCTGAAAGAATTAGCAGCTACTGAGTATTCACAGGTAAGGGCAGGTGCCGTTTCCAACACCGCACACCTAGGAGCTCATTTAGCCCTCAGGCCCTCGGAGGCAGGCGGCAGCCCATCCCGTCTCACAGGGGAGGCAGCCCAAGCAAGGGGGCTTCAAAGCGTGTGTCCAAGCCTCTCCCGCCAGCAAGGCCACAGGCGTCCAGCTCGGGGCTGAGCTCACTTAACTACCGTACGATGCTACATCCCTCTACAGCTGTTATCTGTTATCATTGACGTGCTATCTGTAATAGAGAAAACCTAAGAACAGCCTAAATATCCATCATAAGGGAAGGTTGAATATATTGTAGTTTTTATGCTTAAGCGAACACCAGACAACCGGGCAGTTGTTTCTTCAAAAATAAAAAGTTGAGATGGAAGTGTACTGAGGTGTTACAGCCTTGAAGCTATAAAAATTTAAGTTAGGAAAAGCGGAGTGCAGGAGAGTATACTGCCATTTATAGGGGGGAAAACCACGCCTGCACATACGCGGTATGGCTCTGCAAGGAGGAAAAAAAATAAAGAAGAAATAAAAAGAAAAAACAAGTGGGGAAGTAGGGGGAGGGGCATGCTTGTCACTGGACACCTGCTACACCTTTTGAATTCTGCACCATGTGCGTGGGTTACCTATTTGAAAAGAAAACGTAATTTAAAAGAACAAACTACACCTGCAAAGTGCATGCTAGTTGCCAAATAGAAAACACAGCGCCGGATGGCTGACGCTGTTACTGAATGTCCACTTCACTTAAACGCTGTCTGTGTCTGCGTATTTCTTCCCTGCAGCGTCCAGCTCAGAGGCTGGCACTTCCTAGGATCCCACAAGCGACTGTGGCAAGAACGAGTAACAAATAACGTGCACGTTAAGTTGAATCAAATGGAACTGGCGTTCATGAGGTGCCCCTGCAGCCCCGTGTAGCCCAGGCGTCTGCACTTCCCTGCAGACCCTGAGCTCAGCGAGGGACAAGCCGGGGGCGTGGATCAGGGCCTCCCTCAGGGCCTCCGGGAGGAGCCACGCCTGCCGACGCCTCGATCTTGGGCTTCTGGCCTCTAAAGCTGAGACAACGCATTTCTGTGCTCTAAGCCACCAAGCGTGTGGCCGTTCATGATGACAAACCTGGGACAGTTATACAGCCACCAGAGCCAAACAGAGACTCAAACTGGGACAGGTTTCTGACCTGGAGCAGCGTCCGGTCCCCAAAAGGGCAGCGAGCAGAGGGCCAGTGTGGGAGGAACCGACCGCAGGGATGCGGAGGGAGGCAGAGGGGCGTTTTATGGCTGTTCCGCTGCGTGCTGAACAGGACCGCAGGCCCCGGGTGAGCCTAGGGCCCCTCTATCCGCAGGGCAGGCTGCTCTCAGGGAGGGAGGGAAGAGTCATCTGGCAAACCTGGCTCTTTTTCAAACCATGTGGGTAATTACTTAGAACTCTATTTTGTTCGCAGCTTTTGCAGAAGGACTTTGTGGTGATTTATTTTCTCCAGGCATTTTGGCAGCTCCGAGGGAGCCCATAAAAGAGCCCATTAATGCCAGCGTGTGTCGCAGGGGACACTGAAGTGCTGAAACAGAGAAATAGCCTTAATTAAAGCAGAGGAGCTAGAGCTCACCTGGGTCTCTAAAACGCTGCTGTGCGGGCAGTCTGGTTCCGGGGGCCCGTCCTCGCCTCTTTGGGGACAGGCCTTGTTCTGTTGGATAAATTCTTCCAGCCTTAAAACCTAAAAGAGAAGAACAGAAATGCTTGGCACTGAAACTGGGTCCTGTCTCCTGGATGTGGGCATTAATCGGGGAATCCCTTCTCCTGGGTCAGTCAGCTCTGGGGACAGGGCTTCCAGAAAGGCCATTAATCACCAGCTGGTCACGCGGTGTTTCCGGCCAGTTCTCTAGTCCCCGCTTCCCGGCACATTACTCACATCACCTGTCTGTACTGGAGTGGGGGTAGTTTCCATCGGCTTCCACACCATTTCACACTATCTCTTTTTTAAAAAGTTAATTGGTGAAGAAAAGAAACAATGTTTAATAACTGTACAGATAATATGAGAGAAGACTAGCTAGAAGGTGCTATTAAATTGTAAAGCGTTAATTATGATAATTATTATTCACCGACTAACTGCTAAGTGTCAGTTAAACAGACGGCGTCCCTGCTCCAGACTTTGAGAACGAGGCCAATAACCATAAGGGAAACTCAGGCACTGCGAACGAGTCTTCGCAGAAAACAGAATACTTCTCAGGCACCGAGCTCAGCATGAGGAGGGAAGGGGAAGGAAGCGAGTGAGAGCAAAATGGTAAGATATCAAAATATCCCCCTGCCTTCAAGGAGCTGTCCTCTGATGGCGAAGACAGACACATGTTTATAATCACAGCAACATTGAACAGACACAGGTACAAAACAGTAATAGGACCACTAATGGTGTGTTGGCTGTGTCAGGCCTGGACCTAAGCATTTTACAGTATTAACTCTTTTAATCTTCACAACTACTGTGAGGTGGGTACTATTGCAGAGAATTTACAACAATAAACTGTCCAGGGAAGTCCAGGGCAGCTTTAGGGGCACTGAAGGACTGAAGGAAGGTTCCATGTCGGGGGCCCAACATGAAGGAGTAGACAGGAGGGAGCAGAATCCTGGGCGGTAGTAAGTTAACTTGGGCCTGAACTGTGAAAAACACGGGAATGAAAGATTTTAGGGAAAGAAGAGTGGGGCCCTGAGCAGATTAGGGTTTTGGAGCACTGGTTCTGGAATCGGCTGACCTGGGGAGTATGTGGAGGCAGGCAATGCAGGCCAGGCTGTCGCGAGACTCTAGAGACCATCCCAGAACAGCAAGGCCATCAGAATGTCTTCTTGGCTTTACATAATGAATATTTGGGGAGGGAATATTTAAAGATTATGAAACTACTTACATTGCATCTTGCTGAGGCTTATGAAATATTTAAATGAGCCCTGTGAGATTTACAGGCAGATTTTTAAAAAAATAGCCTGAGCGAGCCATTCTGAGGGTCTTGACTGCGGCATTGGTGGAAAGAGAGGGGAGAGGACCTAGGGCCTTAAGCGGAAGGACCTTCAGGACTTGACAACTGATTGGATGTGATGGTGGGGCAGGGCAGGGACTCGGGCTGAGGGGGGGAGAGGAGGAGAGAGGATGTGGTCAAGGGTGACTCTTCCATTTCTGTCTTTGGTGGGTGGGTGGGTAGATCATGACACCATTAAGGTGGTAGAAGAATTGGAGGCTGAAGAGCAGGCCTGAGGCACTTGTCCATGGTCAATGTCCAGGTCATGCCCAGCCGTCTGTAAACACTCAGGTTCTGAATGAGGCCCGGTCATCAGACGCAGCATACTACACTAGAGGCAGTGTTCGCAAAGTGGTTAACAGCGGTGTCTTTAGAGCCCCATTACCTGGGTTTAATCCCAGATCTGCTACTTGTTACCTGTGTGACTTTAAGGAAGAGATTTACCTTTTCTGTTCCTCAGTTTTCTCATTTGTAAATTAGAGATACTAATAGTACAGTGGTTGTAAGGAGTACAAGTTAATACATGTAAACTGCTTAGATAGTATCTTAACTAGAGTAAGTGCTTAACAGAGATTCCCCATTGTTACTTTTAAAGAGAAGGGTTCTAAGGGGCAGAGAAATGCCAGTGATGATCCAGGCGTCTGAGTCAGAAGTAGAACTGGGCTGGTCCCACACACATATGTGAAGCCTCCCTGAGCTCTGCAGAGCGAGGTGGTCCCGATTTCATATGAAGATTGGAGTATAGGTCAACAGGACGGGGTGGAGGAAATGAAGGAAGGAAGGGAGGGAGAAAAGAGAAAGGGAGAGAGAAATGGGCTCCTTTGCTGGGCAGCCCACCTTGGGCTGAGGCAGAACAGAAACCTCTATAGCAGAGAATTTTCACCAAGACCTCATCTCTAGAGCCCCTGATATACCAGTGTAAGGCATGGCATGCTCATCATTTCTAAAAAAATGCTAATTTGTGAGATAGAAAAAAGGTTAGAGCCCAGTAGGTGTGGCTCAGTTGGCTGAGCACCATCTGTGCACCAAGAGGTCACCAGCTCAATTCCCAGTCAGGGCTCATGCCCAAGTTTCAGGCTCCATCCCCACTAGGGAGGCAGCCAATGGATGTTTCTCTCTCATGGATGTTTCTCTCTCCCTCTCTCCCTTCCTCTCTCTTTCTAAAAAATCAATAAAAACATATTTAAAAAAAAAGAAAAAAGGAAAAGGTTAGAGAAAAATATAATGTGTGTACTCATCACTCGGCTGTAGAAACCACGCATCACAAATACAGTTACCGCCTGTGTTTCCCCTGCTCTGGCAGCCTTTCTCCCTTCTAGAGATGACCCCGGGCTCAAACTTGGTTGTACCATTCTCACGCATGTCTCTGAACTGAACTCCACTGCGTGTATTCCTAAACATCATTACTGCTTTGCACATGGCTCTGGATCTTCAAAGCTCCCCCAGGAGGCTGTGATGCACGGCCTGGGCTGAAGAACCAATTTCAGGGGCTCCTATGGGATGGTGGGTGCAGGGCTCATCTGGAAGGTGTGAGGGACGGCAGGGGAAGCAAGAAAATCTCTTTAGATGTTTGTTTTTGTCTAATCAGCCTCAGGAGTGAACCCTGTTTCCAGCCCCCTCTCCTTAGTAACATGGGGAACAGCTCGTTTAAACTTTGACCTTGGCCTCTGGGTGGTCTGGACAGGTGGGCCCATGAAGCCAACTCTGTTGTTCATCTGGTCTACATCCAGTGCCTACCCCTTTCTCCCTTGCCTGCCTCCACCATAGAGGCCTGACAGCTAAATCCTCGCTTTACCAGGCTGGCCATGCGACACAGATGTTAGCCCCGGGGAGAGTAGGAGTCAGCTGGGCTTCCGCGAATGCTTTCTGATGCCTGATGGAGTGGGCAGGCCTGGTCATCACTGCTCCTCCCTGCTTCCTGGTTTAAATTTGGACCTGACAACTGAAGCGGCGACAGACATTTGGAACCTGAGCTGACTTCTCCATTCGATGCAGCAGGAACAGTGCCCAGGGCCCACGCTACTTTTAGGGGCCATGAAGAGGTTTTAATTTCTTTTAAAATCAGAAAGAAAAAGATACAGCCTGGCTATATTCATCATCATATGAATGCAGTCATAAAATGGAATTTTTATTTTTTATTTTTGATGAAGGAAAGAGGCCATGATGGCAAAAATGTCTAATGCCCACAGAAGGGATAGCGAGCCAGGGTGAAGGAGAGATCAGGAGAATCGCAGGTTTACTAGGTTGGTATCCTCTAGCCACAGAATCAACACCAGCAGCCTCCTGCCTCCTCTCATGTGCGACATGAAATGCCTCTTTGATAAGCCTCCGTAAGTCAGGTTCTCTGCTACTTGCAGCTAAAGTTATGCTCCCTGAGAGCTTCAGCTTTCTTGTGCCGAAGCCCTTTTGTTTCTTCTGTGGACGCTGAATGTAACAAGGTTGGGGTAGTTCCCTGAGATTCCTGTCATCTCAGTTAACCCGCAACTCCTCAGGCCCAGAACCATCCCTCCCAAGCCCTGCATTGATTCGGGACTTACCTGGAGAAGAGAATTCTGGAGCTTCACATTTAGAGCCGCTTTCTCTTCTTCTAACTGCTTTATTTCATTTTCTGATTTCTTTTTCACTTCCTCCAGCTGTGCCTCTATTTCCTAAATGATGATTAAGAGAATTAGCCACACCAGGCACAAAAACATGAACAGGATACACCCTGCCTTGTCCCCAAAGGGGTTCAAAGAAGTTTATGAGAGTCATAAAATATTGCATAGGAACATAAATTAGAGATATAAGAAAAGGTGAAGAGAAGTGTTAAGTTCTTACCATGAAGTCTGATACATGTAGGTGGAAGGAAGGGTAGACCCCTTGCTTTAAGTTTTGTAGTGTCAAATAAGAAAAGAGAATGCTCATTACTGATACAATTCTCAGTGTCCCATAAGTCAAAAAGCCAATTACGTTCTCAGATTCAGGGAAATAGTAAAGGCAATATATATAGGAGATATTAAGTCATTAGTGGAGATAAAAAAGGAATACTAAAAATATTAAATGAGTAAAAAATAAACAGAAAAAGAGGTAAACAGAAAAGAGATAGAAGTGGTAAATAGGAAAAACAGCAAGATGGTAGACAGTGATAATTACATTAAGTGTAAATGGCCTAAATGACCTCCAAAAGTCAGAGTTTGTCAAAATGAATTAAAGAGTGAGACCCAGCTATACCATAAAAGCATTTTGAATAGAAAGACACAGGTAGGTTACAAGTAAAGAAATGGATTAAAACCCACAGTGCAATACTGACCATAAAAAAATAGAATATATTTTTATCAAAGTAGATTTCAGGACAGGAATATTTCACAAATGATTAAAGGGCTAAGTCATTCAAAAGACAATAATCCTAAGTGTACATACATCTAATAAATAAGTCTGAATTTATATAAAGCAAAAACCAAGGAGAAATAGAAAATTTGACAGTTTAAATTTGATAATTATTAATAATCAACAGAACAACTAGAGAAAGATTAGTGAGGAAATAAGACTTGAACAACACTATCAACCAGCACAACCCAATCATCATTTATAGAACACTCCACCCAACAGTGGCAGATCCATATTCTTGTCAAGTGCACAAGGACCATCCATCAAGATAGACTATATTTGAGCCACAAACAAGATGAATAATTGAAAAGGAATGAAATTATAGAATCCATTCTTTGACCACAAGGGAACTGAATGAGAAATCAATAGCAAAGGGATATCTGAAAAGGCCCCAATATTAAGCAACATATTTCCAAATAACCAGGAATATTTTTGGAGTTGATAGAAAAAAGTTAGGGATAAAATCTGAGAAAATCATGCACACCAATAATTATTATTTAAAGTAGAAAACAGAGACCTAGCATGGTTTGGGGTGATTTTTTTTTAAAGTCTGACAGTGAGTCTGTTTCCCCAGACACAGTGCTTCTTACACACTGACTTGAGTCTGGTGTTTGAGGGTGTGTCTTGTCTCTCCTACTAGAAGGCAAGCCCCCTGAAGGAATGCGTGATTCCTGTACCTCTGCATTGCTCAAAACACCGAGTACACATTCAATAAACGGTAAACAAACAGTGAGTGGATAGCAGCAGGTGAGGACCTGAAGGCTGCTCTCCAAGGCCCACGGCATATGTCCTTTCTTATGCCACACAGGCTTTGGAGTCAGACAGGCCTGATACACATCCAGCTCTGTCATCGCTTAGCTGTGTGACTCTCAGGTCACTTAGTCTCCTGGGTTCCCCATGTGTGAAACAGGAAAGCCCCTGCCCACAGGGCGGAGGTAAGGGCGGAATCATGGAGTGGAGAGCTGCTCCTTTTGGCTGCTCAGCATCTGACCCTCCTCCCGGTGTCTGGGAAATCCTCCATCTGATGCATCAGAGCCCTCCCTCCGCCACAGAACCTGAAAACGGCACACCTGCCTTCCCACACTCCCTTGCAACTGGGCATAGGCATGTGACTGAGGCTCCACCAGACACGCCCAGCCCAGGTTTTGTACAAGCAGGAGGCACACAGATCTAGCGACTTCAGTTTCCAGGGCAGAAG
This sequence comes from Miniopterus natalensis, assembly GCF_054644295.1. Taxonomy (NCBI): domain Eukaryota; kingdom Metazoa; phylum Chordata; class Mammalia; order Chiroptera; family Miniopteridae; genus Miniopterus; species Miniopterus natalensis. The sequence continues at coordinate 193,329,390 of NC_142081.1, read as the reverse complement.
AACTGGTCATTCGAGAGCAGCACTGACCAACGGAACTCTGTGATGATGCAGTGCTCTAACAGAGACTATTCAATACGGCCGCCACTAGCAACATATGGCCATTGAGCACTTGACATGTGGCTAGTTCCACCGAGACACTGAATTTTAAATTGTATTTAATTGTATTAATTTAAACATATGTAGCCACATGTGTGTAGTTGCTACCGTGTGAGACAGGCTGGCTCTCCAGGCCAGGGTCCGGTACTGGTGGTGTCGGCAGCGAAACTGCAGGTCTGGGCTCAGAGGTGGCAGCAGGGGGTGTCCTCGGTGAATGGACATTCCTGGCTGGGTAGCTGCCCAGTTCCCTGGTCTTCCAGAAAACTACTCATTACTACCCGTTACTACATTCCTTTTCCACCTAAACGGCGCAGGGTGTGTGTGATGCTCGCCACCGAGCCTCCTAAGTGATGCAGGAGAGCTGCGGAACGCAGCAGGATCTAGCACAGCCCAGGAGGCACTCTACATTTTCCCACGCTCTCCCCAGGAATCGATGTAGGCAAGTGCTTATTCTAGGACGTGTGCTGTGTTCTGTCTGTCAAGATTATGTGTTAATAGCATCTAATTCCATGGATAAAGAAGACAGACAGGCCTTCTGGGTCACCTCCAGCCCATCCCCTGGAGTATCTTCTTCAGGTTAAGGTAGCATTCAGGATACACATACCCACAGCAAAGGACTCAAAGAAATAGTGTGCTCTTCACTCTAGAGGGGAGATGCTGTCTATTTTTAGTCCATGAACCCTACATTTGGGGCCTCTTCCAGGTTTTACCTAATCTGCACGGCCTAATTTATACAATTTATATCCTCAATTTATAGTGATTACCAAAAAGTAAAAAACTGGTCCCCACACCAAACCCAGGAAGAAACGCAATTTATTTCTACACGATTCACTTCCCAAATAGACTCCTGCCCCCTGATTAAAGCTGAAGTGGGATTTCTACACTCAGAGTCAGGCTTGGCTGACAGGTTACCAGGGCAACCTGCAACTCCGGGAGAGCCCGCCCCTCCCGCTGACTGTGGCTCGGGGTGGGAAGATTGTTCAGCTGTGAGTCTGAGAATTGCATTTGTGCAACCAGTCACAACTCCTGGAGAGAAAAATGCTTTCAGTACAGCTGCTTCCTCCCCGGCGCCGGGGTGGGAAACCATGGACTCTGGGGGCAGGTTTTAATACTGCCTCTACCACTCACTGTCTGTGTGAGCTGAAACAGAACCTTTTTAAGCCTCAGGTTTCTCACCTCTAAAATGGGGATACGAACACCCCTTTTTGTAATGCTGTTGGGAGGATTAGATGTGTTAATAAGAATTAAGTGCCTTTTAAGTATAAAGCCTAGTGGGTTCTAAATAGTATTATCAGATGATGTCACACAATGCACATGGTAACTAATTGTAGCCACCGTTTATTGAACATTTACTACATGCCATGCATTGAGCTAAGAGTGCAGATATAATGCCACATTAAATCCAAATAATGAGCCCTCAAAGTATGTAGCCTTACTCCAAAACCAGGTTTCAGAGTTTGAGTGACCTGTCCATGGTCATACAGCTAGTGGGAGAGTCAGGACTAGTCTGGGTCTTTCATGAGTTCACGCGTTCACCCAACACATATGTGTTGAGTACCTACTACTCTCAACTGTCACACATGCTGCATTCCTAAGTGACATATGATTATCTTTTAGGGAAAACTTACAAGCTGATGGTATAGACCCTTGGGTTGTAAAGAGGCTTCTTGGAATACAATTGCACCCCCTTATCTGCAGTTTTGCCTTCCGTGGCTTCGGTCACCCACAGTCAACTGCAGTCCAAACATATTACATGGAAAATTCCAGAAATAAACAATTCATGTTTTAAACTGTGTGCCATTCTGAGCACTGTGATGAAATCCAGCACCACCCCACTCCGTTCTGCTGGGACGTGAATCGTCCCTTTGTCCAGCGTCTCCACACTGTATAAGCTCCCCACCCATCAGTCACTTAGTAGCCATCTGGGTTATCAGGGCGACTCTCATGGTATTACAGTGCTTGTGTCCAAGTCACCCTTATTTTACTTAATAATGGCCCCAAAGCCATTGACATAACTTTCATTGCAGTTTATTGTTATAACTGTTCTACTTTATTATTATTGTTGTTAATCTCTTATCATGCTTAATTAATAAATTAAACTATATCACAGGTAATGTATGCATAGGAAGAAACAGTGTATATAGGATTCAGTACTATCCAAGGTCTCAGGCATCTACCAGGGGGGTCTTGGAATGTATCCCTCGTGGCTATGGAGTGATGGCTATAATTAAAGCCCCACTTATGTTCACAATAATATTAACTGTTTTCCTAAAACATTCACATACGTTATTTGCTTTCCCAGCAAACAGGAGAGATGAAGCCTTACATTCCTCCTGAGCAGAAAGCCTCCCCCTTTGGTGGGAGGTTGGAACAGGACCCGGAGGCAGAAAATCTTCCCCCACATCGCCAGGCGCTGATTAATTACCTGCATCTGCGCAGAGCCTACTCAGCCTCAGGCGCTAGACTGATGCTTTGTTTTTCGCACATGGATTCCCTTATCTAATTCTCGTATTCTATGAGGTGCTTTGTCATCTAGCTTTATACATGAGGAATCTGAGGCTCCCAGAATCTCTCTCTGAGGGGCCCAGGTTAAATGAAGAGGCTGTGGTCACACAGCCAGAGGGTGGCGCAGTTGGGGATTTGAGTCCAGGCAGTCGGCCAGCCTGAGTGCTTGTTTCACGCTATTTCTCTGTTTTTGCTGAGTGGAGTTGAATTTGCCTGTTAAACGCTCAGATGGCACTATTCTAGCCCATGTCAATGAGTCCAGGCCCACGGTCTTAGGGTGTCCCCACCTCCTCCAAAAGACCCTGAAGCCCCTCTGGACGAAGAACTAGCTTAGATCTGTACACTGCAGGGGCTCAGTAAACGTTTGAGGAAGGGAAGGAGAAATAAAAGAGGCAAGGGGGAGTCAGGAAAAGGAAAGGGAGCCGCGTCCGTGGAAGCCATCTCACCTCCTGCAGCCGCCTCCGGTCGGCCTCCGCCGACGAGCGCACCGACTTGATCTCCGCGTTGTGTGTCCTCACCAGGTCTTCCAGGCGCTTCACCAGCTGCTCTTTGAGATGTTTCTTCTCCTCCTCTGTCTGGTGTTTGATTTTACGAAGGTCCTCTTCGTATCGCTGCTTCATGTGCTCCGTCTCCACGCTCGCCTCCTTCTCGGTCTATAAAAAGAGACAGGGCCTTGTAAGCGGGCCGGAGAGGGGTGACGAGACGGGAACCACCGTTTCTTTTCTATGCAGCCTTTACAATGTTTATGTGCTGGTTTTACAGCCTGTTTCACAAGGTGCAATAAAGTTTATAAGACTATACATTTGAGGTTTGTAAGAGACTTGACTTTACGCACCATCAGAAAAGGGCTCTTTGGAAGAGTGTATCTCCTGTCACAGGACCAGATAGTCGGGTCCACAGAGTAATGGTTTCCAAAGAATGCTTTCTTTGTTTGGACTGGGAACATGTAGTGGGAATACTAAAGCAAGTTTCCAGTTTCCCAGGAGTTGACGATAAGGAGTTGGGAGAATTCTGCTACGTTCTCAGCCTCCTAGTTTCTAATGACATGAAGTTGCCGGGAAGTTGGCTGGAATTCAGACCCACGCGTCCACCCCTGGAGCCATGCACCTGCTGCTTCTAGGTGGATCCCCTGTGGTTGGGGATGGGTCTCCACCTGAAGCTATTCTGGCAAAGCCTCCTGTGTCTTCACCCATAGTGCTGGGCCACACACACCTGTGTATCCGGGCCTCCTTTCGTACACGGACACTCCTTGGGAAGGTTCTCATCTTGCTGAGCACGGGGACTGAGGGCTTCCATGTCCTTCGCTTTCCCTAAGACTTCATTCTCTGAAATTCGCTCTGTTTTCATGTCATCTACGAGCAAAAGGTTCAACATGGTTTGGGATGCCCTTGGCCTTGGCCTCAGTCTGAGGTCTTTGGCAGTTGGGACCCCATTCTGTTATTCAACAATTTTGCCCACCAACCCCCTATGAAATCCCTGCTCCATGGCCTCCTGGCCTTCAAGCATGGTCAAGGTGATGACTGTCATCTTTACTGGAACAGCACCCTGAGTTCACATAGTTGTCCTCTCTTCTTAAGCTACTTATCTTCAGATTTTGTGATTGTGTCTTCCATAGGTTAAAAAAAAAATTTGAGCATATCCTGGATATCTGTACATTCAAAGGATTTAAACTGAGAGGAACTTCAAGGATAAGATAAAAATAAATATAACTAAAATCGATCATTTTCTTCCCGCATTCCCCAAGGTACCCAGTCCCTGCTTTGGAGACCACTGCTCGAAACCCTCCACATGCTCCGGTTCCACTCGAACCTCTCCTCCTCTGCGCCTTTCCAGTCCTGGGTGGCTCCTCCTTTCCCAACACCTCATCTTCCCACAGCCTGGGCCACGCCAGTGATACCAAAGCGGCTGTGGGCTGCCATGTAACTGTCCTCGGCACCCCCTGGAGGCAGAACCCATGCTGTGTGCCTTCGCTGTCTCTCCCAGTGTCAAGCTGGTCACACTATAGGTACTGGAGAACTTTCTGATGAGGAGGCCTAGGGGGAGGGGCTCTGGAATCAGATATTCTTAGACACGAGCACCAGCTCTGTCACCAAGCAGTCTGGTTGGCCTTGATGGAGCCGTTTACCCTTTCTCAGACTCAGTTCTTCATCTGTGACATGTGGACATGTGATACTGACACCACCTATCTCACAAAATTATTGGGAATTTCCAATAACGTCACTGTGTAAAATAATGTTGAAAATATGAGGTGTGCGATGGTTACCAGAGAAGAAGGGGGCGGGGGGAGGCTGAACAGGGGAGAAGGGGCCAAACGTGGTGATTGAAGGGAACTAGACTTCAGGTGGTGAGCACACAATAGAGTTCACAGGTGCATTAATGACGCTGTGCAACTGAAATTTAACCAATGCTATCTCAATAAATTACAATTTTAAAGAGTATCAAGTGTTGTCTAAGTGAGGGGGAAAAGCCAGTGCTAAGAGGTTCGGGCACTATAGTGGGCCTGGTGGGGAAATATTTGGGAGCAAGGGTTCCTTTTGCATCACGCCTTTTAGAGATTTGGCCTGTAGCAGCGCTAGGTGTTGGCTCACCTGTGTCTCCCAGGGACGGGACTGGCCCACCAGGCGGAGCAGATGAAACAGCCCTGCCCCTCCACGCTGCTCCCTCAACAGCGCCAGTCCAAGCTGGCGGCTAACCATCCACCTGGGAGGAAATCATTCTAGGGCATCTCACCAGTTTTCTGTGTCATGTGACACTCCTGCAGAATTAGTCTGTCTTTGGCCACGGCCAGCTTCTCCCCGAGTTTTTTTGCAGTGCTTTTCAACTCTGAGTTCTCTTGTCGAGCCTCCTTGAGCTGCATGTCTAGGTCCTAAACAGAGAGACAGTGTCTCATTTCTCAGGTTACAGTTTCATAGCCAACATCAGATCTGAGCCGCGGGGAAGTGCAGAGCACAAGCCCTTAGTCCTTGGAATTCAATGGCCCAGGGTTCATCCAATCACTACCCATCCTCTGATTGGCTGTGTGACCTTGGACAAGTTAGTTAACCTTTATGTTGTGAGGATCAAATAAGATAAAGTATCTGGGACAGAAAAAATGCTCAGGACGTATTAGGAATATGAGCCATTGCTCCTTAAGGATGGGGCTCTGCAAGTCTGTGGGGCTCACATAACTGACTTAGTGGTCTGGCTGTCCACGAATACAAAGTCCCAAGGATTTCAGGATGGGCAAGTCGTTATGAAATGAGCAGGGTCTTTAGAAATAGGCTGACCTAAGGTAAAAATACTTATTAGCTGTGTGCCCAGCTAGTTCCGTCCTTAAACCCCTCAATTTCGGTCTTGTCTTCTCATCTATTAACTGGAAGTCTAAGCTCTCTGAAGCCGGGGGCCAAAATTAACTCACCATGTGTCTCCTGCACATAGCCCTGGCCTGGCACATAGTAGGTGTTCAATAAATATTTGCCGAATCAGTGTGGTTGAACTCAGTGGGGATAATAAAGCTCACTTCAGTAGAAATCAAGTGCTTCTCACAGCGCCTGACACATAGCAGGTGCTCAAAATTAGGGGGAATGTTTATTATCCCATTGGAAAGGGAGGGAGGGAGGGATCTTGCTCTACCTGGATCCTTTCCTTCAGCTTCTGGGCATACTTCTTCAGGTCACTTATCTTGCGGCCTCTGTGCTCCAGATCCCCTTCCAGCTTCCTGACCTGGGCCTGCAGGGCCGACTCCTGGACCTGGAAGTTCTTGCGGAGGTCGGTCTCCTTTTCCTGCCACTGCCAGAGTGCCTCGCTCACCGACTGCTGCATGGCCTGCCGGATGGCCTCGTTGTCCCGCTCGTAGGTGGCCTGCAGCTCCTCGGCCTTGCGCGCGTAGTCCTTGCTCAGCTGCTGGTTCTCCACTCGCAGCCGCTCCACCTCCAGCAGGACCTCCCGCATCTCGGGGCCCGAGCTCGGTTCTGCCTTGGGGTCAGGGCCCTCCTGGGAGAGCCGGCCCCACTGGGGCGCCTCATGGCTCATCAGGTGCCGCAGTCTCTTCTCGTAGTCAGCCTTGAGCTCCAGCATCTCCTTGGAGAGGGTGAGGACCCGCTCGGCGTGCTCAGCCTCCACCCTCAGCTCCCGCTCCTTGGTCTGCAGCCTGCAGGTGGCCGACTGGGCCAGCGCCTCCTGCGTCAGCCTCTTCTGCAGCTCCAGGGCGCCCTCCAGGGCCTGGATGCGCTGCAGCAGGGCCTCCTCCTCGGCGTGGCCCTGCTCCTGCAGGAGCCTGGCCTCGGCCTGGGCCACCGCGCTCCGCAGCTCCTCCTGGTGGGCTTCGCGCAGCGCCTCCATGCTGGCCTCCGCCTCATCCTGGCGGGTGTTCAGGGCATAAATCACCTGCAGGAAAAGCCACAGAGCCCAGTTAGTGCGGGGGGGGGGGGGGGGGTGAGGGCCAAGTGACCACAGGTGCTCCTTTGTGGTGGTGGCTCGGCCCATTCCCACGAGTAGCACCTGAGAAGAGGGTTGTGTGGAAGTGGCTTATTAGAATCGTCCCCAGCAGAAACCCGTAAGGGAACAGGGACATGGTGGAAGCAAAGGAGGGTGTGATATGACATAAAGGCCCCAAGTGGGCGTCTGTGGCAGTGCGCCCTTGGGGACCCCGGCAGCGCTGTGGGAATCCAGTGAGGGTTTAAAGCTCTAATTGGTTAAAAAAAGATCACCTTGGGACACGAAACACTGGAAAATAGAATTCAGCAATACGTAAAAAGATGTTTTCCCCATCTCACTTCATGGCAACTCACTTCCTCCAGCTGCTTAGGTCAAATTTTAGAGTGGACCACTAAGCACGTGGAAAGATGCTCAGCATCACTAGTCAGCAGGGAATGCAAATAAAAGCCACAATGAGATACCACTTCACTTCCGTTTGGATGGTTATTGTAAAAAACCCAGAAAATCAGCCTTGATGAGGATGTGGGGGAATCAGGACCCTGTGCATCACTGGAGGGCATGTGAGATGGGGCTCTGTTGTGGAAACGATATGGAGCTTCCTCAAAAAATTAACCACAGAGTTACCAATAACCCAGCAGGTCCGCTTCTGGAATTTCAGCTCCAAAACCACCGAAAGATGGGACTTGAGTAGATATTGGTACACACGCGTTCATAGCATTATTCACGCTAGCCCAGCGTCCATCAACAAATGAATGGATAAACAAAATGTGATACAGACATATAATGGGATATTATTCAGCCTTTAAAAGAAATTCTGGCACATGGCACAACACAGATGAACCTTGAAGACATTACGCTGAGTGAAATGTCAGTTACGAATGGATAGATGTCACATTATCCCACTTACATAAGGTTCTCACAGAGACAGAAAGGAGAATGGTGGCTACCACGGTCCACAGGGCGGAGGGAATGGGGAGTTGTTGTTTAATGGGTATAGAGTTTCAGTTTGGAAGGACGAGAAGGTCCTAGAGATGGTGGTGATGGTCACATAACAGTGTGAATGTACTTAATGCCACAGAACTGTGTGCTTAAACATGGTAAATTTTATGTTATTTATATTTTAGCACAATAAAAAAATGGTTTAAAAATCTATTGGAGCCACCCTGTCTCTGACATCCCACATCCACCCCATCAGCTGATCCCAAACCTCTCCACTTCTCACCATTCCAGACTCCCCTTAATCTGGGTCATGAGCACCTCCCACCTGGACCACAATGGCCTCTTAATCCTTACTTCTATCTTGCCACCTAGAGCCTGCTTGAAGTCAGTCAACTTCTATTCCTGTCCGGTCAATGCTCAAAGCCTTCTGATGGCTTCCCAGCACACTCAGGAATAGCCAGAGCCCTGGATTTGGGTGTGGAAATGCCCTGGAAGCGCAAAGATCGTATAGTTGCTGTCCCTCCCTTAATGGAAATGGCTCGGGACAGGTCCCAAAGAAGGCTGTGCTCCTGGGCTGTGCAAATGGGCTTGGAGTGGATTTTTAGATGGAGTCTAAGATGCTTAATTAAAATCTCACCATCACTATTAGAGAGCTGTTGCTAGGCGCCTAGCTGTACAAGGCATTGAGCTGCGAGGCATGAGCTTCTGATTAACGGAAGCCCAAATGTCTCCCAAACCAATTCAGATGGAGACCTAGCTGAAAGGTAAGGGCAGTCTCTCCAGAAGGCTCTTAATTAGAGCCCCCCCCCCCCCCCTTACGAGCCCAAGCGAACACTCACACAGACACAGGCCTGCCTGCCTTCCAGTGAGCTGCACAAGATGCGGGACCTGGCAAGGAACCATCCTGTTATTCAAATTCTGAATGACTTGTTTACAGCTTTTGGGAAGGCAAAGACTAGCAACAGCTCCCTTGGTTAGCCAACTTGGTCCATAGATGTGCATATGTGCTAGTGATACATTTTATTCTGTGAATAAAACCAGCACAGAGGAATCTTAATGCCTCTTGCAGGAAATATTTTAACAGAGAAGTAATCCAGGTAGGAGCAGCAAACCTGTAAGCACGCATACGAAAGAACTGTGTGACCTCAAAAGCAGAAACAGCCACTCCTCAAGTTTATCTGTTTAATTATGCTTTTAAAAATGTAAATTCTGAAAGCAGGCTTTGTGTACATATCTATATAGACATGTATATCCATTTGCTCCATATAAGTGATACAACAATGAGTGCTGTTACTTTTACTCCCCAAAAGCAGTTTTACTTCACAAAGCAGTTTTACAAGGCCAACCCCACAGTATGAAAGATAAAGACACTGAATGCCCATATTAAATAAATTTTTACTTTCTCCACTGTTCTCTGGGGGGAAAAAAATCTCTTTAAACATTTTTCAATCCACTTATTGTATCTTCTGCATAATCCTCAGATAAACAGTATGTTTCAAGCTAAATATCCTTGTCCAAACACCTTAACAAAACCCAAAGATCCATTTATGACACACGGGTCACCTTTGCAAACTCTCTTCCCAGCCGTGGCTGAGTTTCTGTGCTCTGGCTGCACGTGGCCTTCGGCACAGCAGCAGGGAGTTCTGTTCTCAATTTATGGGTGGTGGTAGATGTTGCTCACTGATCATCTATGCCAGAAAGAGAGGTCCACACTGGGTCAAGTTCATGGGCCAGACCACCTTTTGTCTCTGACTTGTGCTGCTAGAAGCATCCGGGGGAGAACAGAGTCAGGACTTACTCAACTTTGTGTCCAGTCTCCAAACAGTGGGCCAGGAGGCACAGAGTAGGTCCTGTGTGAGAAGCTACTGAATGAGCAGGGGCTGTTTTGTTACACATCATTGTCTCCTCACCATCTAGCAGAGCCCCTGGTCCAGAATTCAACAGAGGGTAAATGAATAAATGAATGAGTTATGAAAGAAATGAATGAAGAATTCTATATGACAGAGAGAAGAGAGAACACCACTCAGGTGTGTTAAATGCACGTGAAATTATGGTGGGCTGCCTTGGGAGAAAGGCATGCAATTGTTATCCTATCTAACTGGTAAAAATTGCATTTTGGTGATTTTACTCATCCCTGGTTATAAAATCAGAAAATAGTAGAAATTATTCATCAATAAATATTTAGTGGGCACCTAATATGTACCAGACTCTGAATCCAGACCTCTTTTGGAAAGCAATAGCTGCCAAACTCCTATTAGCACATTCTGGGGGTGAGTATCTGGGAGGTGCCAGGGTGGGTTCTGATAATGAAATCAAGTATAAAATCACCTCTATTTTCATTAATGGTGACAGTCTTCTTATCTTAGCTGACTTCCCTTAGCCAGTCTTTTAAAGTCTGCCAGTTCTAAGGGCAGAAAAGGTATTTAGCACATTCTCCTAAAAGTCTCGTCTTTGCTTTTAAAAAGAAAAGTCCAGGGGCTATGGAATAATGCCCTTTCAGCATTTCTTGGCCTGAGCCTTCCTGTCTAGTAAAAATATGTGAAATCCCCTTTAAAATCTTTCAGCAACCAAATACTAGAAATGTACAGATTTAATAATCAGGACTCTTCTAGATACAAAAACAGAAACCCAAACCCAGGCTGGGAAAAAGGCAATTTTTTGGCTCGTGTACCCGAGAAGTCCAGAGCCAGTGCTAGCTTCAGGTACAGATAGATCCAGGCTCTTAAATGATGTCACCTTGACTATCTCTTACCATCTCACAGTTTTGCTTTTCTCTGAGTCGGCTTTATCCTTTGGCAGGGTTTTGGCAAAGTAGCCACAGGCAGCAAGCACCAAGATTACATTTTGTCAGCTCAGTGTGTCCCTAGAAAGAGCTTCTCTTTGTCAACAGTTCCAACAAGTCTCAAAGTTGACTCCATTCGCCTGAGCAGGGTCATGGGTCTAACGCTAATTCCTACGGCCAATGGGATAGAATACACCGATTGGTTAATTTCAGGTCATGTAGGGTCCCGGATAATGGGATTGAACTTCCTCAACCATATGGACTGAGGAATGAAATGGGGTGAGCGGCCAGCATCTCAATGGAAACTGGAAATCTAGTGCCAGAAAAATGGATGCTGTGTCAGCAAGAACAGACGTCTACACAGCTGATAGACCTGACCCTTCAAAGAAAGCCCAGTGAGGTTCACAGAGCACCAACTTCAGAACTGGAGGAAATAGAACAATGGGTTAGGATTTGGTCTCTACTCTCATAGAGGAAACAAGAAGCACTTATGCACGCACACAGGCACATGCGAAACATCCAGGTGGAAAGAATGCCCTGTGGGGCACTGGAGGATGCACAGGACCAGTGACAAGGGACCTGAGTTCCGAGGCCCAGTCCTGCCCTTCTCAAGCAGCAGGATCTAAGACAAGTCCTTTCATCTCTCTGAGAAAACTAAGTTTATTCTCTTAGTAACGAAATGGTTCAATGAAACTGATATTTTCCAAAGGGAGTGGATGTGAACAAGGGAGCTCAAGGTCAAATGGGCTTGAGGCGTGGTTAGGCAGTTCTGTTATAAAGACATTTAATTGGTTTTGCCCCAACAGTTGGTCACCGAGTTCCTTTCTTATTATAATGCCAATTAATATCCCTCACTTAAAGCCCCCGCACAGTGAATGCACGCTCAGTCAACCTGCAGGTGACATTACAAGCAGCACAAAAGCAAAAGCAGCAGGTGTCTTTAGGACACACACTCACACATGGTACTGAACTCATCGCGTGTCAAACAGAGGTACAGAGAATCCTGCAGTGCTGAATTCAGGATGAGTGACTATTCTTACGCAGTTTCCAAAACCTGGGATGCTCAGCAGCCCCTTTTAAAAGGACAAAAGTAGATGATGATGGTGATGCTGACAGTGAGGGTGATCCTGACAATACTGATAATGGCAACTAACAGTTCCTGGGAGTTTATAATGTGCTAGGCACTGGGCTGACAGCTTTATACACCCTCTCTTATCTAATTCTCACAATAATCCCACAGCAGGTAAGTCTCATTACTGTCTAGTGTTACAGATTTTTTTTGTTCTCTGATGTAGCTCACATTCAGAAACCAGCCAGTTTCAATTCAACAATCTCCACTCATGGAAGTCCTTGTCTCCATCAAGTGCCATGTTAGGAGCAGAGGGATGCAGAGATCTGAAAGCCATGGTCCTTACCCTGGGAGCTTATAATTTAGTGACAAATATTTAAGAACAATCAGGAAATGGTGTAAAATGACATAATTGCTGGGGAGTCTTGAGGAGCCTGAGTTGTAGAGTCAAGGACTTTGGCTTTTACCTAGAGATGAGAGTGCCTGGTGGGTTTGATCAGAAGGGTGGCCATGATCTGACTTAAAGGGGATCATTCTGGATGCTAGGTTGAGAATAAACCATAGGGGGACCAGAGTTGGAGGAGGGAGCCAATTAGGGGGCAATGATCTAGAGGACAGTAATCGGGAATCACAACACAATGTGTCCCACAGTGAAGTCATCCTCTACCTCTTGCTACCCCATCCTCCAACCTACTTCTTGATGTCATAAGACAATCACCCTAGGTGGGATCCCAGAAGTTCTCTTTGATCCTTTCCTCTTCCTCCCAGGACACGTCCACTCAGGTACTGAAGACTGTACAGGCTCAACTGTTGGAAAGTCCTCGCTGCCATCCTTCTTGCCATTCCTCCTCCTACCCTTGCCCCTCAGGCCCTCACCATCCCAGCCATGTCTCCCTGGTGCCCAGCTCCCTTCCTTCCAGGCTTCCTCCATGCTACATCCCAAGTCATTGCACTGAAGGTAGCAGCTCACAGCACTGCCTGGGGGGCTCCCCACTGCCCACCCAATAACACGATACTCCTCAGCCCTGCATTTAAGACTCTGCACAAGCCAGCATCAAATCCTGCCACTGCCCCTCAGACCCCAAGTGACAGCAATGCTGGGTTACACACTGATTCCTAAACAAGCAGCACACTCAGATCCTCCCCCCTCTGCTCACACCTCTCCGCCTGTCTGGAATGCCTCCCTGCCATTCTCTCCCTGGTGAAATCCTCAACATGCAGTCCCGATCCAATGTCACCTGCTTCCCAAAAGCTCCTCCATGAGGGTTCATTCATTCACTGAGTCCCTCAGCAGGTAGCTGGGCACCATGAGTTATCTCTTCTAACCTGAGGACAGGTCTCTTCCAGTATGAAGACAGGGAGAGAGATGAGCATTCTCTTATTGGTGTTCCTCTCTTTTTTCAAAGAGATTGGGGTAAACTGATGACTTCCTTCTCTGCTCCCACATACCCATTCCTCTTTGAAGCCTCTTATGGCACCAGATCCTGTTCTGTGGCAGAGACCACTCATGTTGGGAAAGGCAGTCTCATGCAGGCAGTCTTTCCACCCCTGCTGGACCACAGGAAGAAGGGCCTTGGGCCTGAAACACCTCCTTACCTGAAGATAAAGGGCCCACACAGCCTGTGCCGGGCTTTTCTCCTCGTGTACAGATCATTCCCAGGTTTAAGATCAATGTGTGCTCATTTGTTCTGCTGAAGCCTGTGTGTCGATGGCCCCCAGGCATGCTCCCAGCTGTCAGTATTTCCGACTGCAACTGCACGAGGGAGGGAGGGATCCTCCTGCTGCTGCACAATTGCTGTGCTGGCTGCTGGAGCAGTCGTGGGCCAGGAGGGACCCACGCACAATATGGGAGCTGATCTTTCCCTCCTGTCTTTATACGACTAGAGCATTGGCTGTTCTCTCCAGTGCTTGACTGCGCTGTGTTTTCCTTGGCAACTCCAACACCAAGAAGTAGTGGGTAGAAGTGTTTGGACTTTCATGTCTGGTAGCTGGCATAGTTATGATCTTTGCTTTTCTCCATGAAATTGGAGTCCTCCCCTGGCCTTGGTAAGCAGTGGACGGCATTCTGCTCCACACGCCGCCTACCCCTGGAATCTCAATTTTTAGTTGATATCCTGCTAATATATTCAATTTTCCAGAGTCTCTTGCAGCTGGTTATGGCCACATGGCTAAGTTCTACTTAAGAAAATCTAAGCAAGAGTATTATGTGGGCTTCCAGGAGGCCTCATTAAGTGGGAAGGGTGGTATGCCCTTCTTTACCCCTCTCATTCCAGCACTGTGGAGAGCGGGTGCCATGGCCGGAGCTCCAGCAGTTATCTTGGACCATGAGGTGAGCTTGAGGATGAAGCCTTGCAGCTGGCATGGCAGAGCAGAGAAATAGAAAAGCACGAATCCTCCATCTCACCCTTTAACTGTGCAGCTCTTTTACGTGAGAGAGGAATACAATTCTCATTAGTTTGGGTTTTTCTGTTACACATAGCCAAACCTGATGTGAAGTAATAAGAAGTCCATATTTTGTCTTGCTCACTTTTGTGTCTCTACCTTGCCCGGTGTTTGGCACAAAAGAGGTGCTCATGAGAAATGTCTGATGAATCGTATACAAATCTGTATCTATTAAATGGCCCACATGACAAAGACAATAGAAAATGAATATTATGCCTGCATATATAAAGCATATGCAGGTATTTGTAGTTCAGGGAACATTTGGGGGGTAGTTAGGAATTTTTCACTGTAGCTTTTAGGAGCCAGTTGGGCTGCTGTTTACACTCTTCACGTCTTGAGATAACACACAATCGGCGAGCGAGTGGTTTCAGGATTATCTGTATTTAATATTATAAAAGATAACTGTCACCGGGAGCCAACCTCTAGGCCCCCAGGTGCTCTGTAACGTACAGCCTCGTGGGGCTTATGTTTCATATCATGTATTTCCTTTCCAGCGCAGCGGGCTTCACTGTTGATTCTCCACGCAAAGTGAGCTGCAAAGCCATGTCCTGGAGCTTTGTAGCAAATAGGAACAAACAAACAACTCATGATTTTTCTTAACAAATATATCCACCACCAGTTTCTTGTAAGGAGAAAGAAATGACCCTCAGAAAGTGAAACATGCTTCTCCTTACACACACATTCCCCTTTTGTTCAGTCGTTTAGAGAATATGTACCAAGAACCCGCGATATGCCAGGCACTGTTCTCGGTCGTGGGGCTACCAGCACGCTTAACACCCCCCCAAATCCTTGTGCCATGAAGCTAACATTCTGGAGAGTCAGGCAGTCAGCATGTTAAATAAGTAAAATAAATAATTTGCTAGGTAGTGATAAAGGCTAAATAAAAGAACAAAGCAAAGAAGGAATATTTAGGGGGTGGAGTTAACATTTTACAGGGCACTGAAGGAAGGCTTCATGGAGAAGTCAACGTGTGAATGAAGGTCTGATGAAAGTGAGAGTGAACAGTGAAGTGCCCAAGGGAGAGCACTCCTGGCAGAGGTGTAGGAGCAGAGTCCTAGAGGTGCGGGGTGTGTGTGTGTGTGTGTGTGTGTGTGTGTGTGTGTGTGTGCTCATGGATCTGCAAGGTCAGTGTGGCTGGGGAAGGGTGAGCAATGGGGAGTGCAGCAGAGGTGAGAGGGGGGCCAGGTCATGGAGGTCCCACAGGTCATTGAAGAACTTGGGTTTTTACCCCGTGTGAGATGGGAAGCCCTAGAGACCCCTAAGCAGGGCAGCATGATCTGATCCATATTTTCATGGTTTTTTTTTTTTATCTGTTTGTTTTTTAAATATATCTTTATTGATTTCAGAGAGAGGAAAGGAGAGAGAGAGAGAGATAGGAACATCAATGATGAGAGAGTCATTGATCGAGCCCACAACCCAGGCATGTGCCCTGACCGGGAATCGAACCCCGATTGCCTGGATCCCAGGTCGACGCTCAACCGCTGAGCCACGCCCAGCCGGGCATGATCCACATTTTCGAAAGCTCACTCGGGCTGCTGTGTTGAGAAGGGGTCCGGATGCCCAGATACCATCTTCCATCAGCCACTTCCCCACGTTTCCCTCTTCATTCCTTCGCCAAAGAGCTGTTTTTTGTTGTGAAGATAATTTAGATGGCTATTTTTTTCAGGCCTGGGCTTTTGCATGTGTTTCAGAAATGTGACGTGCATTTTTCCCCAAGGCAAGAGGTAGAGATGGCTTTGACCTCTCGAGTTTGTTGAAGCATCTGGGGGAGAGCGGCCTGTCATTTTTATTGCATAAGTGAGGCTGCGCCCATGGTGAGGCAGAAGGATAATAAATAAGATTCTTGGAGGCCTTTCTATGGCACTTGGCAGGTGCGATGCCTGAGTGACACGTGCCCCCTGCTCGGGGATCATGCGATGAGTGTCTCCAAGCCACAGTGCTCTATATGGCACATGACCTCAGCACCTGATGTCATTTTCCCTTTCTGCTCAGAAAGTTTACCTGATTGAAGGGCGTAAAAAAGTCAGGTAAGCTTAATACAAATGGGAATAAAAGATAGTTGGGAAAAGGTGGGCAAAAGGTGGATTGGCCTCTTTTGGTCAATTCAGACCTTATAATTTATAACCCTGTTATAAAGACAACACATTTTAAATTCAGTCGAACTTTTCTCAGAGGCAGTCCAAGTCTGACGTCAGCTTGGGCATCCTATCCTATCCTTGAGATTCAAAGGAAACGTGGCTTGAACTTCCATTAAACGTACAGTGGGAACCCCAACACCATCTGCCTTTGGGTTTTCAGTCCCCTCTAGCTCCAGGTTCCTGCTTCCACTGGACTCATTCTCTTTAGGGATCAGTTCACTGTCCTGTTGCTGAAGTCCTCAGTCTGTGGTATTTTGTTATGGCAGCCAGAGCTGGCTAATACAGATGCCAACACCTGGCTCTCCCTACCCTAGCCCATCACTCAAATGACACCCAGGCCACCAATGACTTTTATAATTATAGTGATTTTTTTCAGAGCCCAACCCACTTTCCCTCTTTGCACCATCTGCCACCAGTCAACACTACCTCTGGAAGGCTCTTCTCCCTTGGTTTTTGAAACAGCACCTTCACTTGTGTCTCCTGGCACCTCTCTGAAGGCTCTTTTTCATGGGTCAGCAATGCCCAAGGTTCCATCTTTGACAGCTTTCTTTTCTCCCTCTGCAAATTCTCCCTGGGAATGTTGCCAAGAGACCTATTTCCATGAGGATCTTGGACAATCTCCTCCATACCAATGAATGGAAATACCTAGCATACAGTCGGCTTATACTAAATGAACAAATAAACAAACTATCCTCTACGAGCTGAGAAACCCTAAAACTGAATCTCTAGTTTAGAGATCTTTTCTGAGTTCTAGCCCTCCTGCCTTAGGGAGGGATTGCCCACAATAATGCCATGTAACAAACCACCTCCTAAACTTGAAAGAACTTACAACGAGGCGCATTTATTCTCACGTAGGTTAACTGGGATTAAGCTGATCTAGGCTGGACTGGGCTGAGATCTGCCTTACGTTTCAGGTTCCATGTCTGCTGGGCTTGGCTCCAGGCCCTGAGCTGGATTCAGGTCTGCTCCCTTAGGGCCAGGCTGTAGGGGCAGTGGCCACCCAGTACATGCTTTTTTCAAGGTGATCACCAAACCGCACAACACAGTTAAGGCCTCTGCTCCTTTCACATCCTTTAACATTCCAAAGACCAAAGCAAGTCTCAGGGAGAAGCTCGTCATCAGTGGGATGAGGCATGATCTCTGCCTGTGGGCATGGGAGGGGATAGGAGCAAGTGCATGTCTGCTGAACATCCGAACTAGCACAAACGTACGTCGGATTTCCTACGGGACAGCCCCCCTCCAATGTCTTACAAGCCCCTTAAGTTCTCCATGTTGTTTGCTATGAACCTGACACTCTGCCGACTCCCTCCTTCTGTGGGGGTGGATCCTTTGTCCACAACCCACTAGCAGGGGATCTTACTGAAATTGGACAGAACACCTACTTCTTTTTTTAAAAAATATATCTTTATTGAGAGGAAAGGAGGGGAGAGAGAGAGAGAAGTATCAATGATGAGAGAGTCATTGATCGGCTGCCTACCCTGCAACCTGGGCATGTGCCCTGACCGGGAATCGAACCCCAATCTCCTGGGTCCTAGGTCGATGCTCAACCGCTGAGCCACGCCCGGCCGGGCCAGAACACCTACTTCTACTGCCAACTATCCTGAATTCTGCATCAAGGAGCCCCTCACTGCCCTGGCCCCCACAGCGGAACAGCTCTCCCTTTGCAGACACAAGCCCATTTCACTCCTCTGTCGTCTGTGCTTCTCAGACGCTGTGTCCCCGCTACCCCCAGTTCCCATTGGTTCAGTGCTGGTTCTTTCCCTGACTCTCAACCAGCTCCCAAGGGCCCACTACGCCCTGCCCTGCAGCTTGCCTAGGTCACAAAGAGGAGACTGGATGCTGGATGGTCCTTCTGAGCACTCACCTTCTACTCTGGAAATGAGCTTCTCTGCACCAGCTCTTTTCTGGGGACAGCAGCTCATGGACTCTGCCATGAGCCACCTCTCTCCCACCAAAGGAGAGAGGGGTCAGCGAGTGAGTCACTTGTTAGCTTTTGCTTTCCTGTGGTCTGGTTTCGATTATGTTCAGAGCGCACGCACACACACAACCATAACCCAAGACTCAGCTCTAATCTCCTCCCTCATTTTTATGTGGGCTGTCGCCGGACAATTTGATAGGCTTTCTCAGGACAAACGGGCCCTGCTCCAGGGGCTGAGGACAGGAATAGCAAGTCTGGACAGATGCACTTTGGCAGCCCGAGGAGGCGAAGCTTTGCGAGATGAATGTCGGCAGTGTTGCTGGCCCTGGCCTGCTGTATTAATTTCTCCTTTACAAGGAAGCTGACCCATTTTTCTAGCCCATGGCTCTAATGGACTTTTTATTCAGAGGCCATCTTTCTCCCACATAAAGACTGTATTGTATTTAATGATAAGCCTTTTAATGGAATTTGCTATTTCTGGGTCTCTGGGAAAATGCCATTAATGAGCTTGCAAGAGCCAGGACTGGCAGATGTTTGAGGGGCATGCTTTCCAAGGGCAGACTCCCCTGGCAGGAAAATGAACGAAACCCAGAAACAGGTTCTTTTTCACTTTCTTGGAAATGGTCTGGCTTAACTGAAACTGTAATGCAGACAAACTTTTAAAGACAGATTGCTCTCCCCACAGCAGGTCTCCTCACATCACGCTCAGGCTTCTTCACGGGCACTGGCCAAGGGCAGGTGTGCAGGGTGACCAGCGTTAGCCTGCTCGGTTTCCCCACGTCGTGGCCTGGCTTTGCTCTCTGCTGATGATTTCATTGGGATTGGGATGCCAGGAGCATCTGTGGATGAGAGCCAAGCAGGAGCACGCACGGAGGACATTGGGGGTGGGGGTGGCCTAAACAGCACTATCTTCACATCACTCTTTATTGCCTGGAGCCATTCAGCTCTGGCCCCAAACCCAGCAAAACAGAAGCTTTCTGGTTCAACAGTGGTGCCCTCCTTCACAAAGCACTTTACTGCTCATCTCATTAATCGGCAGGGTCCTTCCAAGTCCCACCTCCAACTGGGAATGGCTCACTGAAGACATGGAGAACCTCTCCTCAGGGGGTTCTGCCATTTTGGCAGCATCCTTGGCACTTCCTGGGGTGTACTGCACCCCAGCAATGTGTCAGCATCCTTACAGATGCGGGCGCACCTGCCCTGTAATATGTCTCCTACTGGCACCCCCTGGGACCTGGCCCTAATGGAGGTGCTAGAGACATATAAATAAGGTATAAGATGAGGTCCTTGTCCTCAAGGATTTAACAGCTCAGAGTAACCCAGCTCATATTATTGAGATGTCATTGAGAGCAGGCGCTGTGAGACAAGCTGTTGGAAGTTCAGAAATGAGAAAGACAAAATCAAGCCTGGATTATCTTTTTAATTTTTTAAATCTTCACCCAAGGATATGTTTTTATTGATTTTAGAGAGAGGAAGAGAGAGGGAAACTGTAATCGATGTGCGAGAGACACACTGATTGGTTGCCTCCTGTACGCACCCCAACCAGAGATCAAAGCCTTGACCTTTCGGTGCATGGGACGAAGCTCCAACCCACGGAACCACACCCGCCAGGGCGAGTCCGGATCTGGCTTGCTCAAACCATAGTCTGCAGCATCACCTGGGCTTGTTTAGAATGCAAATGCCCAGGCCTCACCCTTGATTGGCTGAATGACAGATGCTGCAGGTGGCCCTGGCCATTTGCGATTAATATTAATATTTGAGCAAAATTGGCCTACAGAACTTCTAGAAAAGTAGAGGAAATAAGACAAACGCAAAGTCTCTCTGCTCCCAGAGGGGGCAACAGGCCAGGAACTATCACACAGACTAGAGATAACCAGCCTGCTGCAGTAGTTTTAGGCTAAAGTCACAGTCACCAGTGTCGTTTTTAAAACGCGCAGTTGCCTGAGCTCCACCCAAAGGTTTTAATTCACTGGTTTTAGTCTGTATTAAATATGCTCCTGAATTGATTCTGACAGTTATCAGAGGAGAGCACCTCAGCAGGGGTCTGAGAAGGAAGAAGCCCTAGGTCACGGTCAAGAGGCTATCATGATAGAAAGTCAGTCTATTTGATGCCTGTGGCTGTCATAACAATTCACCAAAAACTTGTGGTTTAAAGCAACAGAACTTTATTCTCAGTCCTGGAGGTCAGAAGTTTGAAATCAAGGTGCCTGCAAGGCCACATCCCCTGAGGCTCAGGGGGAGAATCTATTCTTTGCCTCTTCCAGCTTCTGGAGGCTCCAGATTCCATGGCTTGTGGCCGCATCACTCCAGTCTCTGCCTCTGTCTTCACATGGCCTTGGCCTCTTCTGTGTCTTCTCTTCTGTCTCAAATCTCCCTCTGCCTTTCTCTTATAAGTATAAGCACACCCAGATAACACAAGACAATCTCACTGCAACATACTTAATCGTATCTGCAGAGCAATCCTTTTCCCAAATAAGGCAGCATTTGGAGGTTCCAGGGATTCGATAACTTTTGGGGGGCCATTTTTGGTTTCCCACAGCAGTTATCAAGAGATGACAGCACCTGCCAAGTGTATAATTATCACAAAGCAGTAAAAGACTGAACAGTCTGTTGGGCTTTGCAAGGTTAACAAAACAAGAGCCTGAAGTTCAAGGAGTAAGGTTATTATGGTAGCTGTTCAGGATTCCGCAGGCAGGGGCACCTCTTTTCAGGAAGATTTGACACCCATTCTGCCTCAGAAGACTGGGCACAGCATTATTTCTGATGGTGACGTCAAAGTTTGGCAGTAGGTCTTTCTGCTTTGTGTGCCGAAGGCTGCACAGCTAAGAAAAAGGCGTCCTCGTGAGACAGGAACAAGACC
The DNA here is from genome assembly GCF_054644295.1 of Miniopterus natalensis. Taxonomy (NCBI): domain Eukaryota; kingdom Metazoa; phylum Chordata; class Mammalia; order Chiroptera; family Miniopteridae; genus Miniopterus; species Miniopterus natalensis. Next base: position 193,308,225 of record NC_142081.1, on the reverse strand, counting down.
TGGAGAATCGCTGGTGTGCTCACTGCTGGCTCCCCTGGACCCTGAGCTGTGAAAGAGAAAGCTGCCTGTTTCCCTGACGCCTTGAGCAACCTGGGAGCATTTTCCAGCTACATCCTCTTGCCCTGGAGGCTCAGAATATAGCGAGTAACTTCAAATAGGTCCATTAAACAGTCATAATGTGAACTGACAGCCTGAGCCCAAGATTATGTCACTATAGTTTGAAAATAATTATGCCATTGTCTCCGTAACTGTGAGAGTTCCGCCCACGAAACTGTGCGGGTGTTTGGATTGCAAGAGAAGAGCGTTGTAGTAAATGCCTTTTAAAATGGCAAGCTTCGTAGTGCACAAGTCAGGATTTCAGTTCATCTTGTCTGTGTGATCGCTGAATACTCCTCTCTCCAGGTCTCGCTCTCCCAATCTTCCAGATGTTCTTTTACAAGAGTCTAACTGTAACAAAAGTGAGTGCTGCTCACAGAAACCTACCCCAAGGGAAAAAACCTAGCAAGAGTGCAGGGATGAAGTCTCAAGAACACCTATCATGCCCTAGCTGGTTTTGCTCAGTGGTTAGAGCATCGGCCTGAGGACTGAAGGGTCCTGGGTTCGATTCCAGCCAGGGGCATGTACCTCAGTTGCAGGCTCGATCCCCCGCCCTGGTTGGGGTGCGTGTGGAAGGCAACCAATAGATGTGTCTCTCTCACATCAATGTTTCTCTCTCTCTCCCTCTCCCTTCCATCCTCTCTGAAAAGCAACGGAAAAAATATCCTCGGGTAAGGATTAAAAAAAAAAAAAGGCCCATCACCATATTAATTATAATAATGGAAAACTGGAATCAATCAAAATGTCCACCAATAACAGTCCCTGCCTGTCTCAGGGAACCTTCCTTGATCCCTCGGACTGTTCAGTGTTTTCGAACTTCTTGCTCGGTAACACATCAAAATGGTAATTCAGTTTTTGCATAAAAATAGTAGAAGCTCTTTTAACCAGTCTCCATTCAATCAACATGTGGACAACTTAATACCCTTCATCCTTGTACTGGAAAACCACCACACTTCTGCTCACATTCATCGTCACCTGCTAATGCCAGTGGTATTTGCTATTGTAACTAGGTAACTTAACACCATACTACATTGATTATATATGAATGTCAAAAGTAAGTGGTGTGCTTCTGAAAACTGGGTTGAATGCTTTGGAAAGACTGAATAAAGGCAAGTTACTAAAGCAAAAAACCTAGTATCAAATTAGGTGTGAATACAGAAGTGAAAAGTTTTAAAGGTTTAGAAGGATTCGGAACTCACACTTGAATCACATAATTTTTACATGTAACAAAATCTTTTTGATATTTTTTCAAGCATTTATAATTATAAAAATCATTCTTGACTCACAGCCATACAAAAAATGGGCAGTGGGCTGGATTTGGCCATAGTTTGCTGACCCCGTCTTACATTTAAAAATATAAATTATGTTTTGTATGTGTTAGGTTTTTTCTTCTACGATTTTCATTTTTAATTATTCATATGTTCAAATGACAATGAACAAGAGGCTTTCTATTCTGTTTGTTCATATTCTTTCTACTTCTCTTGCTTGTAAGGTCCATGAGATAAGGGTTCTACCTGGCAAAAAAATAGGTGCTCCGTAAATGTTACTTAAATAAATGAAGTGAAATTATGCAATATTCACACAACCATTAAAAATTATTTCAGTGAGTTCAAGATTTATTGTGAAGGGAGAAAAAAATGGGTAACAAAACAGTATTGAATAATGTAAGTCTATTTAATTTAATTTTTTAAATCCTCTCCGGAGAATATTTTTTCCATAGCTTTTCAGAGAGAGGGGAAGGGAAAAAGAGAGAGGGAGAGAGAGAAACATCAGTGTGAGAGAGACACATCGGTTGGTTGCCTCCTGCACGTACCCCGACCAGGGCCGGGGTCGAGCCTGCAACCAAGGAATGTACCCTTGGCTGGAATCGAACCTGGGGCCCTTCAGTCCACGGGTCGACGCTCTAACCACTGAGCCAAACTGGCCAGGGCAATGTAAGTCTATTTTAAAACTATGTCTCTATCTGTATGGGAAACAGTATAGTAGAATATATAAAAATGTTATTAGTTATTACACGACTATAGTTATCACAGGTTTGGGAATGCTTTAAAATTTTTTTCTTTCTCCCTATCTGTATATTTGATTTTTCTAAAATAGGCGTTTTCTATGTATAACAGGTCAGTTATTTTTATTTTTCCTTATAACACCAGTGTCCTGAAGGAATTTGCATCTGACCAAATGGAAGCACTAAGTTTGGTCACAGCCTGAGTCTGTGGTCAGGGGCTGGAGTGACTAAGTCCGACGTTGGCCCAGGAGGGAACAGGGGAAGTCCACCCATTTGTCACATGGTCATTTTCCACCGCACTCAGAAAACCAGGAATTTGATGCTAGCACTTCCTAAGTTCTGGCCTTGAGAAAGGAGCCTCCCTACTGCCCCCAAGATGACCGTGTACGCCACGGGTGAAGTCTGGTGTTTCACCGGAGGAGAAACGGGGGGCCCAGGGCGTTCTGTTCACGAGCCTATCAATGAACTCGCACCAGTCGCTAAGCAGGCTCTGGTTCAGCCGCTGGAGGAACAGGAGAGGGCAGAGCACGCAGACACCCCGTCCTCATGGAACGTCCTCTGGGGAGAAGAGAACGCAATAAACATCTGGAGGCAAAAATGGAAAGAGAGGTGGCGCTGAGGGCAGCTCCGAGCGGGCAGGGCCGCAGCACCGTCAGGGCCAGGGGGGGCCCCGTCTGGAGAGACGCCGAGCCAGGCCAGTCGGCACAGCCAGGCAGGCAGAGGAACCACGGAGGCAAAGGCTCGGCGCAGCACAAGCCTGTCACACCTGAAGGCCTGAAGGAAGGCTGGTGCGGCGAGGACGTGACACTGAAAAGCTGACGGCAGCCACCCTGAGTGACCATGGCAGCAAATTCATTCTTGGTGAACAAATGCAATTCCAAGTGACATGGGGAGCCATTGGTGGTTTTAAATGGAAACATGAGATACTCTGGTTTATATTTTAAAAGGTCATTCATGTCACTGTGTGAGAGGGCAAAGGTGGACCACAAGGCCTGTCAGGGGCCACAACAGGGGCTGGGGCCGGAGGGGAAGATGGCCTGGACTAAGACGGACATGGAAAAGGGCGGGCAAAGGTGGACTGATTTGTTAAATCACTGGAACTTGCTTCAGAACTGGATTTAAACAGGGGAAAGACAAGATTCAGCTTGCTTGTTTTAATTTTACCTATTCAGATATAATTCTGATATCCGTACCATACAATTTGCCCATTTAAAGTGTACGATTCAACGGGTTTCAGTTTATTTAGAGTTGTACAGCCATCACTACAACTGACTTTAGAATATTCTCATTACAAAGAAACCCTGCATCCCCCAACCACTATCCCCACTGTACTTTCTACCACATTTATTTACCCATTCAATGGATGGACATTTAGTTTATTTCCATTTTTTGGCTATTATGGGTAATGTTGCTGTGACTACTGTTAGCAGTTTTGTGTAGGTATATGTTTTAATTTCTCTTGGGCATATACTTAGGCATGGAATTGCTGGTTTGTACAACAACTCTCTGTTTAACTGCTTGAGGAACTGCCAAAGCGGCTGCAACATGGTATTTTTTAAAAAATATGTTTTTATTGATTTCAGAGAGAGGAAGGGAGAGGGAGAGACAGGAACACTGATTGGCTGCCTCTTGCACGTCCCCTACTAGGAATCAAGCCTACAACCGAGGCATGCGCTCGGAATCGAACCAGCAACCTCCTGGTGCATGGGATGACGCTCAACCTACTGAGCCACACCGGCCAGCTGGAGTCAGTTTTAAGATCATTCTCGCTGCTATGTGGGGAATGGAATAAACGAAGGCCAGAGTGGAGGTGAGGGAGAGTGCAGAGACCCAAACAGTTATGCAAAAGTAGCGGCGTCTTAGGTAGTGTTTAAAGACACTCAACTTACGGTGTTCTTCATGCTGTTTATGGCAAAAAGATTTCTGCGAGATAGCCGTCTTTGCATCATGAATCATATGGTTAAATTAAACGATTCCAACAGAGAGGACTTGTTAAGACAGATCTGCAGTTTTCAAATCCAGAATCCTAAGGCAAACTGGTGTAGAATTGCTTACACATCTCCCCAAACAAGCTCCTGCAAGCAGCTAAGGGAAACTGGGTGCAATAAAACTTGCACACCTCCAAGCCATGAAAACACAGGGCTCAAGTGGCAGCCGGTTGCTGAGGACTTGGGTAGCAACAGGCCTTACTGCTGTGGCCTTAGGACCCTGCCCTGGCCTCCCAACTCCAGGGAAGGGCTGGCTTTGCTCTAGGCTGTTGATTTTGACAACTGGGCAGCAGTTCTGTCCCTTTAAAGTCCTTCCAGTTCAAGAAGCAAAGGCACAGCCAACATCTGTCAAGTTCACGATGTGCCCGGCCCTGGGCGAGGTGCCCACTTAACATTCCTTAGTTAGTGAAACCTCATAGCTAATCACAGAGGAAGAAAGAAATATTTTTCCTAATTACAAGATGAGCAAAGCTGGTCCCCTTGGACTGGAAGGTCATAAAAGGCCTCTCTGAAGAGATGGCTTCTTAGCTGATACCAGCCATGTGAGTGAGGGTCAGGAGGAAGAGCATTCCAAGGTTAACCCTCAAATTGTTCATTAGCTCTCCAGGTGTCTTCAGTTTTATTAACAGTTTATATTAAATCTATGTGTATTAGCACAAACAAGAGTAAGAAATATCCCTCTGGAAATAAATCAGGTTTAAATTCATTTAAAAGATAACTTCAAGTAGAAAGTATAATTATTTTTCCTTAATATTTCTAATTTTATACTCAGTGCCCATTCTTCATAACAACATCCCCCACCCCATCCCTACCACCTCCCTACCCAACCGTACCCACCCCCATCCAATATCATTGTTTCTGCTTGTGTGTCTTAGTAGACCTTGGTGAGGTTCTGGGACACGGCGACACACAGTTTGGTTCCTTTGATCTGGATGTGACAGAAACAGTGGCTTTGACCTCCAGAACTCCCCACAAAAAAAAGGAAGTATTTACATATACAGGAGTCCCCACTTATCTGCGATGGTTATGTTCCAAGACCTCCTGTGAATCCCTGAGACTGCAGACAATACCAAACCCTATATATATATATATATATATATATATATATATATATATACACATACTATGTTTTTTCCTATACATACATAACTGAGATAACATTTAATTTATAAATTAGCACAGTAAGAGATGAACAACAGTAACATAATAAAATAGAACAGCTTTAACAATTATGTGAATGGCTTTGGGGCCATTATTAAGTAAAACAAAGCTGACTTGAACACAAGCACTGCCAGGACAGTGGATCTCATAACCCAGACAGCTCCTAAGAGGCTAACAGATGGGGATGGATTTGGAACCTCCTGTTGTCCTAAATAACTCCTCTGTGCCCACTTTATAGTGTAAACCTTCAGTTGTTCTAAAACAGTGGTTCTTAACACTGTGTGAACAATAAGAGCTCTTTAGGGGCTTTTGGAAAAATAGCAATCCCTGCCATCACTCTCCCCTCTCCTTCTAAGGTGGGGCCTGGGCCTTGTATACTTTTTGTTTTTGTGTTTATTTAGAAATATTTTCAAATGTAGGGGGAAAATGCCAGAAAAAAATAGTACAATAAACATCCACATACCCTTTATCCAGATTCATCTACTCTTAACATTTTGTCCCATTTGTTTTATCATTGGCTTTCCTTCTCTATTTTATTTTCTCTATTTTATTTATAAAATAAAATGCTTTGAGAGTAAGACATACTTCCTTAAAAGACATATTTCAATGTGCATTTCCTCAGAATAAAGATATTTTCTTGCATAGCCCAGGTGTAGTTGTCAACGCCAGTACATTTAACATTTACACAAACACTTGCATTTTCCCTATTATCATATTACAGTTTCTCAGTTGATGCAGTGATCTCCTTATAGCATTTTTCCATCCAGTACAGAATCCAGTCTAGGATCAGGCATTGTGTTTAGTTGTCGGGTCACTGATGTGTTTTTAAAAGCTCTCCAGGTGGATTTAATGTGCGTACTGATATTTATTCACTACACTAAACATATATTAGCTGTTTACCACGTGCAAAGTATTGTGAATAAATTGAGGAGTTTCTTATTTTAAGGGTTATACTACAGACCAGCGATTTTCACATAAGCTAATTACTAAAATTCTGTGGCACACCAAAAAATGTGTTATATTTTTTGCCAACCTGACAAAAAAATAGGTATTATTTTGATTCATTCACACTGGATGGCTATTGTTGGGTTGGCTATTGTTATGTTTTTATTTGACAATCTCAGGGAAAATGGGTCAGTGCCCCTAAGTAGCCAGGTACTGCATGTTTTAAAAATTCTTGTGGCACACCAGTTGAAAATCGCTGGCTCAACATAACATCTTTGGGATTCATCCTGTTGTTGTGCATATCAGTTCATACTTTTTGATGCTGGGTAGTATTTCATTATACAAATATACCACAATTTATTTACACATTTTCCTACTGTCTACAAAGGGATGAAAATCAGACTGGCAGTAGAACTTTTACCAGCAGCAATTGGTTTCAGAAGACAATGGAGCACTATCACCAATGTACTACGAAAAAGTAACGATTCACTAGAATTTTATACCCAGATAAATGATTATCCAACAGTGAGGGCAAAATAAAGACATTTTTAAATATACAAAGGATTCCTCCTCCCACTGAGACACCTACAGAAAGAACTATTAAATGATGAACTTAGGCTAGAAGAAAAACGAACCCAAAGGGAAGACTTTGGATTCCAGAAAAAAATAGTAAGTACAAGAATTGGTGAAATGTCAGTAAATTTAACTGACTCTTGACTATAAAAACAATTCTTAAATTAAAAAAGTAAAAATCTCCAGGCAATGATGGCAAGATGGCAAAGGGGAGGGCTGTTAAACGGGTAAGGCGTGTAAAGCACTTTTGTAGGAAGAAAAATATTACTTGATTATTTTGTTAAAAACAATATAAGTATGTATGTTGAAAAAAGAAGACAGTTCTGAGAAGAATAGACATAAAGAGTGAAGCCCTCAAACCAGCAGTGGAAAATGAAAAAACATTTTATTAATCCAACAGAAGACAGAGAGGGAGAGAAAGGAAGAATGAAAAAGGTGCTAACTGAAAAGCACAAAATATGATGCAAGAATAAGTCCAAATATATTAGTGATTATAATAAATGCAAAGGGGTTAAATTCACCTATCAGAGAGACAACTAAAACAAAACTTATAGAAAGACTAAATATGAAGAAATGAAAAACATGTGACATACAAACAGTAGCCAAAAGAAAGGTGAGATATCAGTAACATTATCAGAAATGTCTAATTTAAACCATCAGCATGACATATAGTAAAAGGGGCATTACATAGTAAGAATCAACTGTGATTTCTAATGCAAAACACACTTTGCAACAGGCCACCTACTATATGCTAGGGGTCATGTCTGCTTTCTTCGCTGCTGCATCTTCAGGGCTTGGTGCATAGTAGGTGTGCCATAAATATTAATGAGTGCAATGATTACATTATATTGAAGTGACCTGTTTATGTGTCTGTCATACCATAAGGGTAGGGGTCCTGTCTTACTCAGTTTTATGACATCAATACCCAGCACATAGTAGGCACTCCATAAATTCACAATGAACTCAAGGTTCATCTCTTCCACAAAATCTCTCCAAACTGCTCTTACCCGTGATGACTTATCCTTTGTTTTTGCTTCTATAGCACTCATAATTTGAAGTACCCAATTTAGCAACTGATTATATAGTAGTGTCTTTTAGTTTTCAATTCAACCTTGTTCCTCTAAAATTATGTTAGATTCTTTGCATATAGAGAAGATAACTTATACTGTTTACAGTGCCTTGAATCGACACCTTTGCCAGCAGCACATGCCATGACCTCCAAGGGACTATTCCCACTCCCCTTTTCCATCCTTGACTACAGGGATCACTATTTAGAGACAGGGTTATGTGCAAAGAATGTGGAGAAGTTAACATGGGAGTGGAGGCTGGGGGAGAGAAGGCAGCTACTGTCCAATTCCAGGTCTCTGTGCTTGCTCCCTTCTGACAAAATAGGGAGGAAAATGCCTGTGATTCTACAAAAAAAGTAGGTGTGGGAAAGTGGGAGAGAAAAAGTCAGGGAAGAGAGCGTGTTCCATACACTACTGGACAGAACCTGGACCTGGAGTTGATTATGAGATAAAAAGGAAACCCTGGGGGAAACAACTTAATTCAGGCACAGGGAGCCTTAGGAGGCAGAGAGGGATGCTGTCCTCAATCTACCCACAAGATACACCAGGGGAACCTTGGCAAGGACCTCCTAATTGGGAAGCCACAGGGGGTTAATAAAGGGCAGAGTGGTGTCTTCCCTGCTCTGCACAAGGAGGACACCACAGTCCCTGCAGGTTCCATCGGGGCCCTGGGACGAGGTGAGGAGATGGGCTGGCTGACCTCCCAAGGTCCTTTGTAAGCCCATAATTAAATGGTGAATCCTGCACTTGCTTATTTACACTCCCACACACGTCCGCACCCGGTTTGATAGTAAGTCCCCTGGGCTGCCGTCCAGGTTTAGTACGGCGCCACGCAAGCCACGGGCACTCAACACACCACTCAAATACCTGCTGAACGAAGGAATAAATAAATCGAGTGTTTAAACAGGGCGCACCTGACCTCTGGACTGTAAAGTACGGCGATGAATAAAATCGCAACATTCCCGCAGTATCGCTTGAACAGAGCCGGCAAAGGAGGGAGACACACACACACACACACACACACACACACACACACACACACACACACGCACACGCACTGATTCAACTCTAGTCACATTCCCACCCTGGGAGCACAGACCACCTGCTCAGCACGCAGGGTGTAGGAGTTTCCTTGTCAAGGATCCTCTCAGCTGCTTTAGGATGGTGCCTCCAGAAGGGCAAGTCACCAAGATTCAGGACCACTTCCCTTCCTGGGTGGCCTCGGAGACAAAGTTTCAGCCTGGATTCGGCCTGGGCCTCCCCGGGGCCGCCCGTGCCCCCTCCCCGGCCGGGGGAGCCCTGGGAGCGCAGTTACCCCGCTCGCAGCGCCTCACCTTACCTTGGTGAGCTGGGCTATCTTCTTGCACATTTTCACGTGCATCTCGGGGTCGCAATCCATTCTCCAGCAGGAGCCACCGTGGGCATCAGCTTTGGAGCACCGGCAAGTTCCGGGCGCATGAATTTTGCTGGAGACCGCAGAAGCCATCGCAAAAACGCGTCCAGCGCTCAAGGGCTCTCGCTCGTGTTCTCGCTGCCCACGGTGTGCACGTGCGCGCGCGCCAGCGTGTGAGCGCGTGGGCTTTCTCCCGAGAGGTGGCACTGCAGTCCGGCCGCCGCGCCGCCCGCCGCGTGGTCCCTGCTCGCCCGGTGGCCGCCTCCCAGCCACCCGCGCCCACTCCCCCTCCCCTGGTGCTCTCGCTGGCTCGCCGCCCCGGCGGGCACCCGCACCCTGCGGCAAGGCGCGGAGGGCCGCACGAGCCCCTAGCGATCTGAGCCGCTCCCAGCCCGCGCGGGTTTTGCCTGCAGTGTAGAGCTCACTCGGCCTGGAGCTACTGGCCTTGGAGAGGTTGGCGCTGGCGGGGCGCGGCACTCTCGGACACGTGGGTGGCGCTGGGCTCTAGACTCGGTGGTGACGGACCCCGCCCGCGGTGGGCACCCCTGGCTAAGGAGGAAGAGCCTGCCTCAGCCGCTGGCAGCGGGTGCTCTGGGTCTCGGGAGGAGCCCCTGAAGATGAGCTGCGGGGTGAACGGGGTGACGAGGAACCTGGCACCGTTACCAGTTTACTTAGCCAGCGGCTCTTGAGCCTCGAAGCCCTATCTGAGGGCGGAGGGGGGACAGGATGCCAAGAGGGGCAGGGAGGTGAGAGCAAGTGTTGGGGACGAGGAGGTGCAGGGGACCGGGGTGCACAGTGTGGTTCCCCGCAAGGCCTGCAAATGGGAGTCCCCAGTTCCATCTTGGGGAGGAGCCCAGACGTTGCGGGAGAATTGCCAGGGATTACCAAACAAAGGGAGGAAGCCAAAGGGGCAGCGGAGAAGCTGGTGACTGAAACCCAGAGGGGAATGCACAACGCGGGAGGCAGGAGGAGCGCGGAGAAGATAAATAGAAAGGTAGAAAGGCTGGTGGGAAAGGAGGAGCCAAAAAGGAATGGAGGAACACGGAGCTGAGTCCAAGTAAACCAAGCCAGGGAAAGCGAGTTGCCCTTGCCCATGATCCTGGATTAGGAGTGTGTGTGGAGAGGTGAGTGGGCCTGATTTCTCTGTGGCTTGCTTACTCTGGGCCTTTAGGAAACTGACAGTACCCCATTCAGATTTTCCATAAGTGTGAATAATAGTGTCATCATAATAAGCAGTTAGCATGGTCAATATACTTCATTTTACACAATGCCTTATATCAAGAGTTTTAATAATCCTGACAGAGCAAGCAAGCTTCAGTCTCAGAAACCACAATCCCATCCTTCCACACTATAGGTCACAACCATTTTTATAGGGGTGGAAATAGATACAAGAAATGTGTACCACTCCAGCAATTACAAGTAGCAGACTTGTGTCTGAAACTGAGACATTCCTATTCTAAATTCCTTATCTTTGCCCCAATACATTACACTACAAAGGAATGACCAACCTGAGTTTTTGGTTCCTAGTTTACCATTTTAGGTTCCCTCTCTAGAACAACTACACATCCCCCCATTCACTTAGGAAACAATGCCTGAATCGGAACCACTGCCAGGAGGTTGATGTGGATGCTGGGCCCTGTCCTAGACTCCGAGTCAAAACTCTGGAGTTGGGGGTTCAGAAATCCGTATTTTACATAAGCTCTCTACTTACTCCAGTTGTGTATTTAGAGTAATTTCTGTAGGGTATTAATATACTAAATTTTACAGGAATTCAACCAGTGTGTAAACGATAAAGGGAAATTAGCCTTTTTGGTCCAGAACTTTACCAAAAGCTGTTCACCATTTTGGAAAATAACATCATCAATGGCCATGTGGCACATGGTATTCGGTTGTCAATCCAACACCTCTGTATTACAACTGCCGCATTTGTGGAGAGTCTACCTACATGAGCAAGCATCTGAGTACTACAATGTCATACAGTTAATCATACCAGAGTATTTCTATGCTGAAATGCATGCATATGGCTTAATTATAACCACTTTCCTTTTCTTTCTCCTTTACGTTACTGTTAAGAAATTATATTGATTTTAAAAATGTGTGCAATAGTTTAAAAACTTACCTATGAATTTCAAGATAGCAACATGAATATTATAAAAAGGGGGATGTTGGGTATGAACAGGATTGAGAACCACTGCTCTAGATGATCAAAAGCACATTAAAGTTTAGTAATACTGGTATAACCCTAAATTTTAGTTACTTAAATACAATCTTATTAGGTTCTGGGGCCAAAGTATTTTCCAGTAGAAAATGTCATATTATACTTTCGACTTTATAATGGAAGACACTGGGAAAACCAGACTCCCTTACCAGTCTTGCTGGACCGCAGCTACTGTTATCTTGGTACCACAAGCTGACCTGCTCGGAAGGAGTCTTCTGCAGCTGCTGGGATTTTCCAGCACTGATGAGTAGGTCCTCTCACACTATCAGGAGTGAAATAGAGGGGCAGAAGAGGGGTCAGCACTCTATCAGATATGGGGGTGGAAGGGCCTTTATTGGCCCACTAAGGTGACCCTGGGACTGTGCTCTGCCCTTTGGACATGTTACCTCCACTAAGGTGCTCATTATCCTCATTCTACAGACTAGAACACTGAGTCAAGGGAGGCCAAGAATCCGATTTGACACAGCTAGTAGGTGGGCTGTGGTCTAGATGACTTCAAGGGCTATTCTTCCCGGAGCAAAATGCTGGCCATAGGAAACTTTTAAAAACCATAACTGATTAGTTTTTTCTTTAGATTACAAAAATATAAGCTGCTTGTAGAACCTCCCTCCATCTCACCTGTAATAATGCAAAAAATGAGTATAAGCAAGCAAAAATCACCCCAAATCCCACACTCAAAGAAAATTGTTAATATTTTGAGAAGATCTTTCCAGGCATTTCTCTGTACAGCCCAGAAAATGTTACATACGTATATTATTTAAAATATAAGTGAGGTGCTGGAAATGTTTCTGAACCCTACTCATCCAATCTAAAATGCACATATTTCTTTCTTTTGCCAATAAAGATCATTCCCATTTTTAACAACCAGGATTCCATTATATACAACAATAACATATTTATCCTATGCCCTAATAAACAATTCTTTTATATTTTTATATTTTAAGCAAAGTACTTTATATATGTTTATAATTTGTTTGCTGCATTATGAAAATATTCAATTGTTTTAAAGAACAGGAAAACCAAGAAAGGTACATGAAACTCATGTGAGAAAGAATTCTTAAGATGTGTTAAGTTCAGACAGTATATCGTAACACATGATAAAGACAGAATGGAATTTATGTAAAGAGGACGATGGAATGAACGAGAGTGTTACTAACAGAAAAAGATGGAAAGAACAAATTTTAAGGTAAAAGTGATGCCACCTTCAGGCGGACAGCTACGTCATCCCTAAAGTGCCAGTCATTGTAGACACCCATTCTGGCCCGTGTATGTTCTGCCCCAGAAACACAGATGAAAACACATGGCCCTCGGGAGGTGGCTGCCCAGGCACACTTGCCCCTGCACATCCTGACAGAGCAAGCATGTGTTGCCTCCAGGCATCTTCCATCTGCTCAGCCCCCCTTTTCAACTTTAGCTGTGGTTCACATAACCACACTATCAGAAGGGAAGTTTGGTGCAGCAGAAAGGACACGACACTGCGTAACACTGGACTCAGGTAACGTGGGCCTCTCACCTCCCCGACACCCTATCTTAAATGTCTTAACTGTCACTGTTCTTTCCAACTGACTTCTGCCTAAAAGTGAGTCAATAAACCAAGTGACTGGAGCACTTTACTTTGAGATGTCAAGTTTCCTGTCTATGACATCTGGGATAGCCTGCCTGATAGTTTATTTGGAGGTTATCATTGTGTGAAGATAACTTCCTACACAATACCATACACGCATCTTTGCACAGATGTGCAAGTATTTCCATAGAAATAAATCCTAGAACAACCAGTTCCAAAGAGTAAGAAAATTTTAAATGTTGATATATTTTGCTATACTGTTCTCTGGAAGTTATTCCAATGTACACTCATTAATAGTGCACAAAAATGCATGTTTTCCCATATCCTTGCCCAAGCCAGCCACTACTGATCTTCAAATATCTTCAGATAGGTGAAGGATATCTCCCCTACACCATTTGTTTACTAGTAGGGCTGCTGGAACACCTTTCCACAAATTGAATTAAACCTTTTGCGTATCGCTTTTGCTTGCCTTTTTTTCCTTCTGTTGAAATAACTTTCTAGGCCCAAGGTGGAGCTGCTCCTGCCCAGAGTGCCAGGTCAGCAAACTGAAACTTAGACAACTCTGTGTCCCTAAAAATGTTCTGCTTGACCAGACACGCAGTATAACCAGCCAGCCAATCGTCCAATGCCAAGCCAACTCTGGGCTCTATACTACTTACTTGTTCCTTCTCACCCCAAACAAGGTTGACTGTGTGACCCAGATAATCAGATACTCTTTATCCTAGAAAAGCTTCCTGCCTTCTGCCCCATTTTCCAGTTCTCTGGAGCCTGTCCCGTTTTTATCCCCGAAATTGTCGTCTTTAATAATTTTTAATGCTTATTCCAAGATCTTTCTTCATAGGGGTTTTTAGCATTTTGCCTATAATATAAAAGCAAACATCTTCCCCAGTTAGTAATTTTAGTTTTATAATGTTCTATAAATATTTTGAATTTTTACATAGGCAAATCTATGTATTGATACTTTTATATTTTCTGGCTTTTCATCATGCTTAGAAAGGCCTTCCCCACCCAAGATTAGTTTCTCCTAGCATTTTTATGTTTACATTTTTTTAAAGTTTGGAATTATGTTGATATATGGAGTGAGGCTGGTATGCATAATGTTTTTCCAGATGGCTAAGTAGTTGTCCCAACAGGTATTGAATAATTCACCTTTACCACGCTGATAGTCTAAGTGCTGCCTTAGGTGATTTCTTTAGTAAAAATTTGTTAAGGTAATCTTTCAGCCTTTGCTTAGTAATTTTTTTCCTAATCAGTTAAGTGCACATACCCACCAAAAACACAGGTACAAGAATACTTACTGCAGCTTTATGTGTAATAGGCAAAAATTGGAAAGAACTCAAATGCCATCAACAAGTGAATGGATAAATGAATTATGACATGTTAACACAATGGAACAGTCAACAGCAATAAAGAAATGGACCCACCAATACATGCAAACACCCGAATGAATCACATATATTATGCTGATGAAAGGAGCTAAGCATGAAGCAACACATGATCCCATTCACATGAATTCTAGAACAAGCAAAACTAATTGATATTTAAGAGAAGAGTGGATATTTCTGGGGGAGGTATAGACTGCGAAAGGGTGCCAGGGAATCAGAAACTTTTTGTTCTTTCATCTGAGTGTGTACATTTTGATCTGAGTGTATACATATGTGAAAAACCATCACGTACACTTATGATTAGTGTACTTTATGTATTTCACTGTAGGTATGTTATTCCTTACTTTAAAAAAAGGCAGATGGACAAATTGGTCTGGCATGGTTTACTCAATAGATATGATGACAAAGAAAAACACATCACCACACAATCATTTGCAATTAAGTCAAATTTATTCTGAGAATATGTAATAGTAATATAAACAAAGTATAGGAAAAAACCTCAACCATAACTCATAGGAAAAAAATCTAAAGTGTTATGTAGTAATATATTATGGATTTGTCACTGGATATAACTATCTTGATAGCAAAAATAGTATGGAAGATGTAAAACTATGGAATTTCAAAATATTATTTTTAAAGAAGTCGATAATTCGTTACGCTTTTGAGCCTACAAAGGTAAAATTTAAATGAAAGGTTGTTGAAAATACTGCTGTAGAATATGTATCATTTCTATAAATAAAAAATTTTGAGACTTGCCTAAGCAAGGGACATAGTTTCTTTTACAAAACAAATTACTGAATAATATTTACTTTCTGAAAAAATTTTCTGCAATGCACATCTTATCGAAGGTGAGCACCTACTGCAATTGTGGTGTATGATGCCGAATCATCAGTCAATTTGCTGACAATACAACTGTACTATATTTTTAATGTGACCACTATATCTGACTACTAAAACTGTAATAATTACACTTAAATAAAATTTCAGATTTACTTTTGTGACACAGTGACATTCATCCAAAAATGTGTATGTGGTGTACTTCTGTCTTATTTTATCATTAACCTAGTTTTCTATGTAATTATTTTATTCTTGTCCCCTAATTTCCCAGTATCTGTCTCATTCTTTTCTACATCTTCCCTAAGTTTTCTAGAGACCTACTTTCTGAAACCCCCATCCTACTTACTTGACACAGTAGTCATCCCGGGACTTTCCTTCATTGCATTCCTTTGTGAGAGCTTATGTTTTCAGGATCCCATGCCTTCTTACTTAGATTACTCCTTTGTTTTGGTGAAGCACATCCTCCAGTGGCCTCCTAAGAAAGGGTACATGGTAAGGTAAAATTTTGAGACCATGCAAGTCTAACCTTTATTTTAGTCCCATACTTGGCTGGATTGTCTGGATACAGAATTCTAGATCAGAATTAATTTCTCCCCTTAAATTTGAAGGACTTGCTTTTATAGTCTTCTAACATCCAGTGTTGCTACCAAGAAGTCTAAATGCCATTCTGGAAACATCCTTTTATGTAAACCTTGTTTTTTCCCACCTTGGGAAACCTTTAGGATCTTTAACCCTGGTATCCTGAAATACCATGATGTGCTTTTGTATTTTTTAATTCATTGTGCCAGGCACTCAGCGGACCCTTTTAGTTTAGGAGACTCATGTCCTATGATTTTGGGACATGTTCTTTAGTTTTGTTTCCTCTCTTCATCTCCTGTCTGTCCTCTCATTCTGAGGCTCTCACATGCTGCATCCCATTCTGATCTCTAATTTCCCCTTTTGTTCTTTCCTATTTTCCATCTTTGCCTTTTTGTTCTACTTTCTGAAATTTCTTCAGCTTGTCTTCCAACACACCTATTGAATGTTTAATTTTGGCTCTCCTATTTTTTCCAGTACTTGTATTTTCTGATTGTTCATGTTTTTATAGCATCCTTTGGGAGTTTTATGTTTCCGCATTATTTCGTTTTCTCTCTGGCTCTTTTATTCTGGTATTCATCTTTCACTGCTGAAGGTCTCTGCAAATGTTTAACTATTCTTGGTATCAGTTTATAGTAAGTTCGTCACCAAAAGCCTTGCCTGAATGAGGAGGGCTTGTGGGCTCTGGGTTTCACTGTAACAAATAATCAAGTGGGCAGCTGTTTTTCTAATTGTTCATTTTCCTGGATTGGGTGGACAGGACTGGGTATTAGCCTGGCTGCCAGATTATGTAGCTGGGTGGACAGAAGGGACTGATGGCTCATAATGTTCAGAATACAGGCATTCTCTCTTCCTGTTTTCAGTACAGCACCTCACTACCACTCTCCCCCAGGTCCCAATTCTAAGTCTAACTGGGACTTTGGTTCAATTTCTCCAGATATAAGCCTCCAATCTTTGGCTAGAAAGGGGTATAGTAGTCACTTGGCTAGAGAAGGAGGGCACAAATAAACTTTCGAATAATCCCCTTGTTTCAAACTTTGCTCCTCACCCTCACCTTCCAGGGTACCTTGTGCTTTAAATCCTTGAGTCTTTTGGGGGTTCTGGAAGGAAAAGATAGGTGATCCAAATTTGTGGACCTTTCCTGCAATGAAGAACAGCTGCCAGAACTGTGCTACTTATCAAGTATTTAAAATTTTAAAAATATTTAATTTTTCCCTTCACTGCAAACATGAGAATGTAACTGCTTAAAAAACACACAAAAGAAAACAACAAACCCAATCTAGCTATTATTGAGACAGAATTTTAATAATTATAAAAATGTTTGGAAATGTTTAATGGTTATGTGATTATTTTAGCCTAATACAATGTGTCTTTCATAAAAACTCTCATATCTGTAATTGGTCTTCCTTTCTCACCTTCCTATAACATTCTAATCTTGTGTCAAATATGTCAGCCTCCCTCTCCCCCAATCAAGAAATTTGAAGGTAAGAAACCACCACATAATGGACAGAACCATACTGTCCCATGGCAACAATTACATTACTACAACCCAAGCTGAATTAATGCTACCAACACATTTATAGGGCTGCCAGGTAAAACATGGGCTGCCAGTTAAACTTCAGAAAACATAATGAAATTTTTTTTCTAGTATAAGTATATCCCATATTTCACTGTTTATCTGAAATTTGGGTGTCTTGCATTTTTATGTGCTAAACCCAGCAACCCAACACATTTAAAAAAATGTTATAACTAGAAAATGACCAACATTAAAAAAAAAAAAAAGCTGGATTCAAAGAAGGAATTTGGGTTCTGGACCAAAGCATTCAAGTCATTAGGTAATTCTACATCACTACCAGGCAGGTGGTTAGGGGCTAACACCATAAAACCTACTTTGTGGTAAGTCCCCATGGAATGCACAGGCTGTGGCCAATATTAATGCTTTTGACACAGGAATTTAGTCTCTCTCTTGGTTGTGGTTGGCTTAACTGTGTCAACAGAACTCTTGCCACATTACCAAGTCATTCTGGTTGTTCAGAGTGCAATCATAAAAGCTAACCCAGGGTCTTTTTCGGGTACCTTCCAAAGGAAGTTGCCCCTACTAGACCAGTGACTAATTAATACATTGTAAAGCACTAGTATATATATTGGAGCATCAGGTTCCACAGTGGAAACTATGTCTGGAAAGGTAACATTGAGCAAGGGCTTAACAGTTAACCTAAACATAGTGTCATCCAAGTAAGAAGACATTACCAGCTCCTTAATATACAAACTCAAAGACCCTTCCATCTGGTTTCTGCTGAAATCCAATTGGACACCATACCAGCTTGGTTTCTGTATATACTAGGAACTCAGTTTTAATCTTGGCCAATCAGGATCCTGAGTCTCCTAGATGATTACTGATTATGTCCTACTCCAGGGAATAGGGCATCACTTTTCAAATTAGCCAGGGATTTTCATATCCTGTGTTGGACTCATCTGTGTCTTCCCAAATAAACTGCCCAAGCACCATTCAATTTACTGTTTTATAATCCAACCCCAAACTGTCGCTAACATCTTAACAGCTGACTCAGTGCTGTTTATAAGAAACAACTCTGGTACTGTCTGCCTGCCACACCATTTTAAATTATTTTTAAATAGGCATATCTCATTGAGAAGAGCTTGTCATAGCTCTCACAGCTAACAGGAGCTGGGTAGCTAGCAAATGTTAGGTCAGAGCTGGGTAGCCAGCAAATGTCAGGTCATTGTGATACCCCTTTTCCTTCCATTTTCTTGGTTCTACTTCCAAAGCTTTTATATAATCCCAAAGCTGCCACCAACTGAAAGAACGTGGAAGATTGTATACAATGATTAGACTCAGACAGAGCCATTAACTAAACTTTGTTTAAAATTGGCAAAGAGACACCATAGATTTGATAGCATAGAAGAAATAACAAGTAGCTTGTGTCATGTAGCACAGCTCCCTCAATTTTCCCTCAGTCCAATGGATATTGCTCATATGCCGGACTCATATGCTAGTAGCTTCTACAAAACTGTCTCATTAAGTCAGGCGTTTACCCAGACTTTCTATATATATCTACATCTATATATATGTGTGTGTGTGTGTATATGTATATATATATGAGCAAAATACTTCTGGCTCTGATCTTTGTATGCCATTGTCTTGTGAATTTAGCATACACAACTTAAATCTGTGTAAAAAATACCTATTTATTTTATCTATACCCTTAGCTGATTTTCCCTTGTGGGGTTTAATTGTTGGAGTGTGCCTTCCATATGAATTACACTACATTTGGATGGCTACCCCACTTTCAAATATTTAAGGGCTACTGTAAGGGTTAGGCTTATTTAATGTTACCAGAGAGCAGAAATAGCATCAATGGCCAAAAGCTTTGGGATAATTTATCTTGGATCAGTATATTTTAAAACTAACTTCTTATGTATAGTATCTTATTTAATGTTGCATTTCCAGTATCTGGATTACAGTAGGCATTCCCTAACGTTATTAGATGAATGACTAAATTTCTAACAAGAGATATTTAAAACTAATGGGCTACTCCAAAAGATACTGAGTTTCTAACACTGGAGCCAAAAATCAGAGAATCATTTATTAAAGATATGAGTACTTATGTATCAGAAAGAAAATAACCCAAGTGACTTCTAAGTTCCCTAAATTGCTCTAATCTACTCTAATATCAAAACACTGTTTTCATGAGAGCAATTTTTTTAGGTGGATAGTTGTGATAGGAGCTCCCAAGGATAATTCCCTAAAGCTGACCTAACATCTGTCTTTCTGCAATGCACAGACTTTTTCCTTCTTAGGAAGCTGATGGGTTTAAAATACATGACTGTGGTCTTCTCTGAGCCTAAGGTATCTGAACAACTTCAACAAAGAGAGGCTGGCTATCTGTACCAAGAGAGAATACCTTTAAATAACATTAATGGCCATTGGTTTAGAAATCGTTTCCTTAGTCCTTTGATAAATATTTCTATAGAGAATAAATGTGCCCTTCTTTATCTTAATTATGGTGACTGCATTTTACCAAAGGCCCACGTAGGGTGAGTACAAAAGTGGTAAATTCACCCCTAACCCCACATCCATGGCACACAAAAAGTGAAGGCTTAAGGCTTCTTCAGGTGCCTATTCTTTTGTGCAACCTGGAATTAGTTATTATGTAAACAAGTGGGTTCCACGATGGGTACTGACATTTCACATTATCTTCTTCAAGTATGTTTCTTTTCTAGAGTTGCCAAGTCACCTCCTCTCAGAGACACTGCACAGATACAGGCACTACAACTACTGACTTTATTCAGCACTTAGTAAATGTTGAATATACCTTAAGCAAAGCACGATCTATTTCATTTGTTGAGAATAAATGACCATACTCTGTTCAGCATGTACAAAGCTGTTGGTTTATTCAGCCGCAAAGCTGGGGAAAGGCATCCTTTAGGAGTGAATAGCAAAAATGCATTTATGAGCAAGGCATTTTTACACATACACACGCGCACACACACCCACACAGAAGGAACAGACTGTGGTTACATAAACATCAACATATTTTAATTTTCAGATCTATCTTTCCCACCTCCCCCTTGAAAAACAGGCTGTAACATTTTAAAAACCAGTTTCACAGAAAACATCTACATAGGAACAGTTTCTGATACATTCAGTTACACTAACAGTATGATACGGTTTCAGTTTAGTAATTTTCCACTAACAAATGTTTTTTCTACTTATTACAATCCCCTCCTTTTTTTTCCTTAAGACAATTAGGGCTCAGCAGAAATACTCATTAGATTATAAACACTCCTCTCTCTCCTAAAGTTGCTACACATTTATAGAATTTGTGATTCCATTAATGCTTTAAGTTTCTGATGCCACACTATAGACAGCACTTAGTTATGGAGAATAGGAAAAAGCAAAACTAGAACAAGGCAGTACGATATAACTTTAACAATCTATTTTCTGAACCCTGTAGGTACCTAGTTAACCAGGATCATACACAGGTTTCACTCTTTATTATAGGTATGTGAAAAGATCTAACAGTCTCATGCATTTTATTTATGTTGACGTCTACATTTTGACTCATCTAAATAAACACTGCAAGACTCATTTACAAGAGTATATATACTTCCTTGTTCAGATAGATCTAAAGCTAATCTATGAAGAAAAACAATGACACTAAAAAACTCTAACTTCAGGGTGTATTAGGATGAGATTTTCTACAGTAAAGTTCTTTAAAGTTAGAAGTGATGCTAAAAAGTTTGCAATGGATGGGAAAGTGCATTTAGTGCTGCTCCAGGAAACAGACAGACTGAAATACTTTAATCTACTAGCAGTTAATACAGAAAACATAAATGCTCTCTTAATAATCCTTTCACTTTGGTCTTTTGGAGTGTGTTTTATTTCGACTAAAGTCTGTGTGCCAAGACGCAGGAAACACATTCTCTATAGAATAGTTGTCTGTTTAATGCTATATGTAGACCTATCCATATAAGCTGGGGGATAAATTATAGTCCCACCATTTTCTTTTGTCTAGCTATTCAATTTAATTCAACTACCTCCCTATAACTGAATGTCAGAGAAAAGTTTGCTCAGCCAGGTATTATTTGGAGCAGATAACTTCCCACTTTCCACAACGGCTGTTACTAACTAAAGGGGTAGTAGCCTACCTTTTCCTTTCCGTTAATAATTAGATAACTAGTTAGAGTCCATTCAGATAGGCAGAGTAAATTGGGGGGAGAACTGAATGTGGAGAATAGTCAATTTATCCTTTGCAATATGGTCCTTTTTGACTAATTCTCTATTGATGTTCTCGTTTTATCCACAGGATCTGTCAAAGGGAATGCTCACACTGTATATTTTCTGTAGTTGAGTGATGGGCCTCTTGGATAGATATTCAGTACTTAGTAGTACTTGGGCTTGTCAGGAGACAGTGGTTTGGTTGGGGAGGCATTCCTTTCTCAGCTATGGGCTGTGCAACTTGGTACTATTTTCTGAATTAGAAACATAAGAGATATCACAACAAATGGTGAATCTTTATAGTGATGCAGTTAGGAGTTTGTTAACTGCCTTTTGGAAGTCAGTATAAGAGTAAGTGGTATTGATGGGTTCAGTGCGGGTTGTTTCCTTAACTGTTTTAGTTAACCAGCCACAGCAACAACCAGAAACACATGAATTAGGGATCTGTTTTAGGTATTCAGGTATGGGAGTGGCTCTACTCAAGGTTCGGCTTAACTGTTTGGTGGCAAATTGCAGTGCTCCATTTAGAGTGGCATGATCTCTAGAAAGCCGGCTGGGACTTGTCAGGGGCTTCTGAAAAGGTGGGACTCCACAAGAAGCCAGAGGTGGCCATTCAGGAATTGGTTCCAGTTTGGGTACACAATGGGAGCAATGGGAGAGCCTTAGACCTATCTCCCGAAGTATATGGACTGGTGTGCTTGGATCTAAGAGTTTAGCATGATATAACCAGGAATTAGGATTTAAAGGTTTCCAAGTAGTTGAGTATTTTAAAAGGCACTTAACCTGCCAGGCAAGACTCTCAAGAGGTGTGAGGTTGGGCACCACAGGGTCCTCTTCCTCAGAGGACTCCCACTCTTCCCCAGAACTCTCATTTAGGTAGTGAGTGCTTCCTTCTTCCTCACTTTCTGATTCTGACAAGGGGTCAGGAGAGGGATTTCTGGGACCCATTAGAAAAGAAGAAGGAACCAGAAAAAGGTAACAGCTGCAGCCAGCAAAACACTAACACTGGCAAATAGAAACAAAAGATGGAAAATCCTTTCAACAAGATTAACTTGCCTGTTTCTGAGTCCAGCACACACACATACGCCTCTGGCTTGCACCACTGTGCGGTTCTTCGAGATTATGTTGTATAGTCTTCACTTTACAAAGAAGACATCTCAGTTCTCAGGACCAGTTCAGTGTGTGTAAAAGTGTTAGTCACTTACCAGTGGCACAGGTCAGAGTCTCTCCTTTAAATCCTGGCTACCCAAGAAGAGAAGGGGTCCTCATGTAGGCAAGCTGATTTTCTTAGCGTGGTCTCAACTGGTCATGACTATGAAGAGACACTTGTGTCCTCTGTTTTGATGTCAGGGATATTATAGCTACTTGGTAATAAAAAGAAGCTCAGCGGTCACTTTCATAGTCTGCTGGTGCAGCAAATTTTGTGCAGGGGAATGGTGGGATGAGTTGTCAAGGACATCTGGTGTGCACGGATCCGATGTTTTCCATAGGTGGTGCAAATGCCCTTGGAAACTGGTGACTTAGCTGTTGGACTATCTGGAAAGGTAGCCTTAACCTGTGAATGAGAAGACTAGACACATGATATTAAAGCCTGAAAGCACTAGGTAATATTACTGTCTATCTATGAGTATCCAAACACATGGATGCTGAACAAGAAGCCTTTTTGGTTTTCCCATCTCTATCTTATAGGCTTAGGTAGATTTTCCTACTGGGAATGGCTCCTAAAATCACAAAATTGGGAAGGAGAGAGCCTGGGACCATTTTAATCCTTTGTTGGTACATATCAGGGCCAATTTGTTTTAAAATATGCAGTTCTAGCCCATAAAATTACTTTCATTAAAGTAGATCCCTTATGTCCCAAACTCCAAAGAGAGAACTATAAAAACTCTTTTATATTTATATATATATATATTTTTACCTTTAGATATGCTTGGTAGGATTAGTTTTAAGAGACCTGTCCTTGTAGAGCTGCTAGATATTAGGACTCTTGCAGGGACCCCAGAGGTTGTGATCATATGATCACATTCTACACGTTATGTGACACTGGCAAGTAAAACTCTTAATACAATAGGAATTACACTGAATGTAAACAGGTTAAGCTCACAATTAAAAGGCAGACACTCAGACTGGATTAAAAAAATAAAACAAGATTCAGTAATATGCTGCTAACAAATGACATTTTAAAGCAAAAAAACATAGAAAGGTCAAAAATAAAAGGATGAAAAAAAATATCATGCAACTGTCGACCTGAATAAAGATGGGATAGCAATTTTAACATTAACAAAAAAAGATTTTAAGCCCGGCTGGACATGGCTCAGCGGCTGAGCGTCAACCTAGGATCCAGGAGATCGGGGTTCGATTCCCAGTCAGGGCACATGCCCGGGTTGCGGGCTCGATCAATGGCTCTCTCATCATTGATCTCCCTCCCTCCCTCCCTCCCTCCCTCCCTCCCTCCCTTCCTCCCCTTTCCTCTCTCCAAAATCAATAAAGATATATTAAAAAAAAAGATTTTAAGCCAAAAATTATAAGGGACAAAGATGGACGATAATACTAGTAAAATAAACTGAATAAAGTGATATACAGTTAAATCCTCATAGTAATGTCATTAATAGGCTCTGCAACTTTAAACAAAATGCTGTTACTATAGGTTAATTGATATAAGCAAGAGTTAAGCCCCTATGGGAAGGATGTTATTTGAGGACCTGCTGTACTTATTATCATACATACACCTGAACACACATACTCAAAATTTCTCAAGTAACAACTAATAGGACTGAAGGGGGAAATATAAGCAGGGATTTAAAAAAAGCATGAAAACAGTTAAAATATTAATATACTTTAAGGATTACATAAGTAAACAGAATAATACCAACCAATAGATATCTGAATGTGCATACACACAAATAGATCATGCATTAAATTATAAAATATAACTAGATTCCAAAGGGCCATTTCATTCAGACTAAATTCTCTGACCATAATGCAATAAAAGTAGATACTAAATGTTAGTTAAAAGCAATCCTATTTTGGGACATAACTAATTTAGGGGTTAAAATGGAAATTATAAAGGATATTAAGAAATTGTAAAACAGGATGATAATACAGACTACCTGCAAGGCATAATTTGTGGGGCATGGCCAAATCAGTCCCTCAAAGAAATTTATAGCTTTGAACACACTGATGAGAAAACAAATAAGTTTAAATATCCACAAGTTAAGAATTCAATTCAAGATATTGGAAAAGAGCAATAGTAAAATAAGCAGGAAGGAAATAATAAAGGAAATTAAATAGTATATAAAAGAGCAGCAAAGAAGATTGATAAAACTAAAATATTTTCTGAAAGTATGAATAAAAAAACAAAACTGGTGAGACTTATTCAAGAAAGACTTAAAGTAACAGATTAAAAATAAAAATATGACAAATATATGCTAAAATATGAAAATTTAGATGAAATGATGAAATTTTAGAAGAAAATACTAAAATTCATACAGGAAGAAACAGGTAACTTCAATAGAATAAACTATAAGTATTAAATAAAATAAAAAGGTAACAACTGCCTATTAAAACACAGGCCCCTATGGTTTTATAAGTGAGTCCCATTAATTCCTAGAAAATTCATACCTATTTATATAAGTTGTTCCAGAAAAAAGAAAAATGTATATAAACTGACTAGCTTTCATGAGGATAATTATTAATTCTAAATCTAGTTATGAACCAAATAAGTATATGTTCATTTCACTTGCAAAAAATCCCAAATATTACTCAACAAGACTAGTAGTATATTAAAGAAAAGAAAACTATGTTCTAATCAGGTCGAGCTTATCCCAGGAAAGAATATCTCGATTTCAGAAAAATGTCTAAATGTAACCTACCACAGTAATAAAGCAAAAACAAAAAACCCCACAAAAAAAACACACAAAGAATAATTTTATCAACTGTGGATAACCTTTGTTAGTTCCTGATTAACACCTATTTATGCTTTAAAAAACAAAGCACAAAAACCACTTACCAAACTAGCAAAAGAAAGTTATTTTCTCAACTTGGTAAAAGTTAACAACCAAAATCTTTTAGCAAATATTATACTAAATGAGAAACTTTAGATATATTCCCTTGAAAAATGAAATTAGATAAGGATGACCATGATGATTGATACTGACAAAGAACAAAAAGTTCTAATCAATGTTATAATAAAAGAATGACAGGTATAAGAACTGGAAGAAAAGAGATAAAACTATTAATTAACAGGTGATATGGTCATCTAATTTTTAAAAAGACTAATGTATAAACAATTAGAGCTAATACAAGAGCTCAACAAAGTTTCTGGATCTGAGATTAACTGCCTATGAATATTCATTAATTTATTTATGTAGCACTTACTATTTGCCAGGTACTGTTCTAGAAACTGCCTAAATGTTAATTCATTTTAAATTCTCCTACAAACCCTATAAGAAAGGCACTTTTATTGTTCCCATTTACACAAGGCTTAAGCTCACTCATCTACTGATAGAGTCAGAATTTGAACCCAGGCTCTCTTAACTTCTGTACCAGTAATACTAACTAGAAAATGTATTACATAAATCCTTTTACAAGGTATCACAAGACCAAAAAATGATGAATTCGATCACATCAAAGTTAATCATTTCTTGAGTGAACTAAAGACATAAAGAACAAAGTTTACAAATCAACAACAAAAAGTAGCAACCTCAATAAAGAAATGGGCAAAGGACAAAAACAACTAATTTACAGAAGGGAAAAGCGATAAACCATTAACCATATGAGTAAAGAGATACCACATTATTCCATTATTTGGTAAAAAATTAGAAAGCTAGACAATGTCAAGTGTTAGTGAGAAGACTAAAAGAACCCCTTTAGGAACCAAAGATTATAGACTGGGACAACCTTTCTGAAGAGCAATTGGTAGTCCTACTTAGTCAAACTATCTGCACATCTCATGATCTAGCAATTCTACTCTTGGGTAAATATAGCAAAGAAATTCTCATAAGACCAACATGTATTCTGATGCTTCATCTTTGATGCTAAAAACTTAGAAGAGTTCTAGGTTTCCATCACTGGAAACCTAGAGTGGCTAGGTAAAACGTGGTGAAAGCACATTAGAAGTATACATTGCAATATGGTTGTACTAAAGGTATAGCTCTAAATAAAAAAAGCAAAAACCAAAATATCAAATCCTATTTATGCCATTCTGTAGGAGTGAGTTCCAAAGTGAAAGTCAGTAAACATCTCTAGTTTCAAATATACACAGAGTTGTAGTAATAAGGTTGTATGCTACGGCTTCATGTCAGGAATAGTCCTCTAAAAAATATTTCTCTGGCTTCTATACATTCTTTTTATCTAATTCAGTTCCCAGCAGTGTCTGGCACATATTAGGGACTTAGGAAGTTTTTTGAAAAAATTAGTAAGGGAATGATGAAGGCCTGCTGTAACTATACAAATATGTTCTGTTTTTATTTTAGGGAGACAAAATTCCCAAATTATATTTAACTGACTTGGTAATATGTTGGACAAAGGCACATTAAACAGTTTATTACAGCAGGACCAACAAACATGAAGCTACTAAAGCAATATAAAGGGAACTGCTTATAACTTGATCTTTAAGAATGAACATGAATGCAAATACTTAAGTGTATAATACTTTTACCTAGTTCACTCTGAAAAAGAAAATTCAAAACATACCATAAGTGGTTATTTTATTGAGAAAGGAGAAGCTGTTGGCTTTAAATACTTCTGTCATCTTATATTTTTACTATGTTCATTTCAACCAAATTCCATCTGCAAGATCATTGAATACATTTCAGTCATTGTGTTACTCAAAGCATGCTTTAAAAGGCTCATTCTACTTTAGAAATAAGACAGTCTTTTTGTAGGCATATATAAATTCTAGAATGAGCCCATCACTAGTATTCCTTTACATTCCGTGTGCACAGTTTTCCCATATCAAAACTGAATTAACCACGCCTACTCTATATATGCCCATGTAGAATTTACCTTTAAAGAATGATTTTTCTATGATTTCGGAACTAAACAGTCTCACCATACAAATTCTTTAGTTTTGTTATTTCTTTGACTAAGTTTCCCAAGAACAGGAAAATATTTATTCCCAAAGTTGCTATTATGTTATTTTTTATCATAGCTCCAAAAGTAAAATTCAAGAAATAGGTAAGCCTCAACACAGTGAAACTATGGTGTTTAAAATACGCATTCACTGTGAAATGATTACCACAATCAAGCTAATTAACATTATCTATCACCTCAGTTACCATTTTTTGGGGGTGGTGAGAAAGAACACTTAAGATCCATTCTTAGCAAATTTCAAGTATACATACTAATCATTAACTATAGTTACCATGCTGTACACTTAGTCTCCAGAACTCACTCATCTTATAACTCAAAGTCTGTACCCTTTGACAAACATCTCCCCATTTCCTACACACCCTAGCTACTGCTAACTTCCATTCTACTGTTACTGAGTTTGACTTTTTTAGATTCTATATATAAGTGGAATCATGCAGTATATGTCTTTCTGTGTCTGCCTTATTTCACTTAGCTGAATGATCTTCCAATTGACCCATGCTGTTGAAATTGCAGAATTTCCTTCTTTTTAAGACTGCATATTCCTGTGTGTGTGTGTGTGCGCGCGTGCGCGCGTGTGTGTCTCACATCTTTATCCATTCATACACTGATGGACACAGGCTGTTTCCATATGTTGGCTACTGTCAATAATGCTGCAATAAACATGGGCATGCAGAGATATCTTTCAGATAGTGACCTTATTTCCTTTGAATGTATACCCAGAAGTGAGATTGCTGGGTCATATGGTAGTTCTATTTTTAATTTTTTGAGGAACTTCCATACTGTTTTCCATACTGACTGTACCAATTTACATTCCCACCAACACGTACAAGGTTTCCCTTTCCTCCACATCCTTGCTAACATTTGTTTTCTTTTGACTTTTTGATAATAACCACCCTAACAGGTGCAAGGTGTTATATTATTGTGGTTTTGACTTGCATTTCCCTGACAATTACTGATGTTGAGCACCTTTTCATGTACCTGTTGGCAATTAGTATGTCTTGTTTGGAAAAATGTCTATTCAGGATCTTTGCTTACTTTAAAAGAAAGTTTTGTGTGTTTTTTTGGACATTGAGTTCCCTGTATATTATGGATATTAACCTCCTTTGGGATAAATGGTTTGCAAATATCTTCTCCTATTGCAAAGGTTATCTTTTCATTTTGCAATCTACTATCTTTTAATAAATTCTCCAGATTATAATATTCAAAAAATACTGAACAAAAAAGTTATTAATCCTAAAAAAATTAAAGTATAGTTAGGCTGACCTCTGGTGGCCAGATGCCTCATATGAAGTCATCTCTCATTTGAGGCAGCAAGACAGCCAACTAAAATACAGTAAAGGAAACAGTACTGTTAGAAACTTCACAAACACAGCGACAAAGGTAGCAGGCACCCAAAGCATGAAGAGAGCTGAGCAATTAAAGGCCACAAAATAGTAAATGCCTCCAAATATTTGTTCTAATTTATAGTTTACCAGTTGGACTCTACATAAAAACAAATGGTACATATAGAGGTTCTCAAAGTAAAAATAGTTCTGCACTATCCAATACTGTACCATTCACCCTATGTGTCTACTGAGCACAGGAAATGTGGTTAGTGTAAAATAATACCCAATTTCAAAGTTAGCAGGAAAAAAGTAAACTATCTCATTAATTATTTATGTTACTAACATGTTGAAATGATAATCTGAATATACTTGGTTAAAAAAATGAATGCCCTTTCTAGGTTTCTTTTACCACAACTTTCCGGGCAGTCCACATGTGAACTACAGCCAGTTTACAAATGTTATCAGCACGTTCCATGCACCCTTAGGCCTTTATACTTTTGCACTAAGTTAAAATGCTTTTTGAGAAGTTAGACATCTTGATAATTTTGAAATTATGGGCAACCCCAATGCTTCCATATTCATTACTTTATCGTCTGAGTGCCTAAAACGTTTCGGGAATTAGGAACAGGAAGAGAATGGATGAATAAATTATGGCACATTCATGCAATAGATACTACAGCAACCCGTGCCTCAGTTTCCTCATCTTTAAAGGAGACAGAAGTTACTTCACAGGGGTCGTTTGCAAAGATTCCAGGAAGTAACGTGCTCACACCAGTGTCTGGCACGTAAGGGTCCACAGATATAAGTTGCTATTAGGAAAATACCAATACGAATAAACCTCAAAAGCAATGACTGAAAAAAGGAAACCGTATATCTGACCATTCATACTAGAACGCGAAAACAACACAGTATACTTTTTCAGAGATGCACTCAAATATTGTTAATACACACAAATGAACAGTGAATTCAGAAAGCCCGTTACTGCTGGGGAGGCACGGGGACGCGACAGGAACAGCACCCACGGGCGGCTCTGGCACCTATGTCTTTGGGCGGCTGTGGGTGCTGAGATGCTCACTGCCGTCTGACCTAACCCCGTTTTTAAAAAAAGTTTAAAGGCTCAGGTCCCGCTCGAAGGCACTCCAAGTTTATATCTCAACCACTCCCCGGAACGCTGCCATTGTCTGCTCTCCTGTGAGGACATGTCCTAAGGCGCCGCGGAAAGCTGGGCCTCGGAAGCTGGCACACCCAGGACGAGCTGCGCCCACGTTGAACAGCCTCTCCCCGCCGCAGGCCGTCCGCCACCGGGGGCCCAGGGCTCAGAAAGCCGGCGGCCCGCGTCCATCAGGCCACCTCGGAACGGCCCCCCGGCCGCGCGGGAGCGGCTCCCTTCTCAGCAGAAGCCGGCGGGGCCCGGCCCTCGGTACCCGCTCCTTCCTTCCCTTCCCGACGGACGGCCAAACAGCCCCTCCTCCCGGGCTCCCCCGCTCCCCTCCGGTCGGAGCAGGAATATTCCCCCCGCAGACTCCCTGCTCTCACCCATGGAGAATCCTCCTCCTCTCTCTCCTCACGCCCTGCGCACGGCCGCCTGAGGCCTAACGCCGCTCCGTCGAGACACTCGCAGCGCCGCTCCGCTCGCCCTCGCCAGCCGGCACCACTTCCGGGCGAGCCCACGCCCCCTCCTCTGAGAAATGCCACTTCCCACCCGAAAACGGCTGGATGAGCCCTAAGCGCATGCGCCCCAACGCAGGGTTTGAGGTGGGTGGAGCTCTCTCTTCCCGCTCTCGCCGCCGGGCGCCTGCTCAGCAGTCTCGCGATATTTCCTTCTCCCGCGGGAGTTATTTAAACGCTCTGGCGGCAACCACGCCCTCCGCGGCGCGCGCTGGGGAGTCGCAGTGGACTCGGGGAATTTGGTTTGAGGTCCCACGGTCCCGCTGCGGCCGAGCTCCCGCAGGGCGAGTCCCCGCCGGGTCGCGCCATCATGGGGGCAGAGAAGAGGCTGCTGCCCATTAAGGAGGCCTTCCAGCTGGCGCAGCAGCCGCACCAGAACCAGGCGAAGCTGGTGGTGGCGCTGAGCCGTACCTACCGCACGGTAAGCGCGCCCCACCCCGAGGGCCCTGGCCGCCGCTGTCCCTCGCCCTCCCGTGACCCTCCGGACTCAGCGCACCGCGCCTCCAACCTCCTGCAAAGCCTCCGGTCGTGGCTGCGTGCGGGACGTCGCCGGGCGGAACCCCCGTCCCCGGCGGCCTCGGCGCGGGCCGTTGTGCTCCGTAGGCGGTGAGGTGGGAGAGAAACGCGGGCTCCGAGGCCACCGGCCGCAGGCGCTGGGCCTCAGGGTGGGTGCCCACTGCTGTGGCCCAGGGGTGGTTGTCCCTCAGGTCACCGCCGACGCCAGTCACCCTGTGCTAACCTCTCCCCGCGGCTAAATGGAATCAGATCCCCAAATAGCAAATTAGTTGTTAGGATCTGGCTCTTCCTGTTCATGTAAATACTGTTTGTTTTGAGCGGAGCCGTGAGAAGGGGACAGTGAATTCTGGGAAAATAAACTATTGGGGGGGGTTGAAGAAAAAGTCAATGTAATAGGCCTTGAAGATATGAAATAGGTGTGGAAGTTATATCAAAAGGAAGTTTCTGTGCAACACTAAGACTACGTATAAAATATTAAAGCCGCTGTTAATCTTGTGTTCGTGAAGCAAGTTTTTACAAAACTGGTACCAAGGCATATTGAGGATTTAGGGATATTGGGGGCAAAAAGGAATCCTTTCATTGTCAAAATGCACGATTAAGGTTTCTCCCTGGCAGAAGTCAATTTCTCTGGAGAGAAACTCGTGCAAATTTATTTCCCTTTTGATGGTTTGGGTAATTCAGAGTTTACTAAGTAGTGACTTCAGTGTGTCTGGGTTACGGCTCAGGCTTTCCGCAGTCGTAGGGTAAAGCTGGGGAAATAGGGTTGTATCAGCGCAGCTTGCGAAGGGTTTCTTTTGTCTTTCAGACAGAAGATAAAGTAAGTTTTCACGAGGAGTTCGTTCATCACCTTAAGTATGCGATGGTGGTGTATAAACGCGAGCCCGTCGTGGAGAGGGTGATCGAGTTTGCAGCGAAGTTTGTTACCTCGTTTCACCAGTCAGATGTGGAAGATGATGAAGAGGAAGACACAGGCCTTTTAAATTACTTGTGTACTTTCCTATTAAAGGTATTATGAAAACCAGCACTTTGGGGAAGTAATCGTAGAAAATTTTGTTATATGAAACGGGCCGTGGGAGTTTGTATTTTTTAGAGACTTGAAATATCTGGTCAATGAGAAAATGCCTGTGAACGAGTCTGCTTTTTGTAGGAAATATTAGAACTCTTGTTAGATGAAAAGGTGGACTTTTAAAAGATAACTTTTTAATTTTATTTTATTGGGGTGACACTGGTTAAAAATATACAGGTTTCAGGTGCACAATTCTACAACACATCCTGCGTACTCTGTATTGTGGGTGTTCACCACCCCAAGTCAAGTCTCTGTCCATCACCCTTTTTCCCCCATACCCTGTAACAGGTCGACTTCTAAAATAACACCAGCGTTAAATTTTTATTGACCCCTCTAAAGCTCTTCTCCCATACATTTGTTTTAAATGAGTTCTCTATTTTAGCAGTAAAGGAAGAGTTCCTGCAAAGAGGAATATACTCTTGTAATTAAGCAAATACTTCAGACTGTATATTTTGAGAATTTATATAATGTATTTTTAGGATGCATGTGAATCAAGGTAGCATAGTTTTTCTGCAAGAATGAATTACTGTTGTAATTTCTTGAATTCTAAACGTACAGAATTCAATGATATGTGATTATTTACTAATGATATGTGACTAAATTTTGATTGTTTCCATTTCAGTCTCATGAAGCAAACAGCAATGCAGTTAGATTTAGAGTGTGCCAGCTCATAAACAAGCTCTTGGGAAACATGCCAGAAAATGCTCAGATTGATGATGATTTGTTTGATAAGATTAATGAAGCCATGCTTATTAGATTGAAAGATAAAATTCCAAATGTGAGGTTACAGGCAGTTCTGGCTCTTTCACGACTTCAGGATCCCAAAGATGATGAATGCCCAGTGGCTAATGGTATGTGTAGTTACAAAAATCCTTTTTCAGTTTTGTTGACTTTTAAGTTACAAATAGATGAATTTTTTATTTAGAACTACGTATATGTGAAGGTATATACATATGTATATATATGATTAAAAAAAACAAACCCAAGGAGATACAATCCAACTTAAAAAATAGAGCATCATTAGTAACTTTGGAAGCTAACTTATAGCCCCACCCCAGTTACATCACTCTCAGAGATAATGATTATCCTGAATTTTGGATTTATTCTCCTGTCTTTTTGTTTAAACAATTAACTAGATGTGTGTCTCTAAATAATGTTAAGCTTTGCCTCTAATTTTGTATGCTCTGTGTGTTATACTATATTTTTCTGTGTTCTCAACATTATTTTTAATTGTAACATTCACCCATGTTGATCTGTTTATTTACTATTTTATAGAATTCTGTAGTATGAACATAAAACAGCTTATTATTTCTAATACTGATGGACCTTCTAGTTGTCTTCAGTTATTTTGCTTTTGAAAAACTGTTGTTTCTATGAACTTACACATGGTTTCTAGTGGACAGGTTAGAGTTTTTCTAGGGTATATATGTGCACTCAGCTTTACTAGTTAGATACAAGTGTTTTTTAGAAAGTTTACCAGTTAATATTCACAATAAAAGTGCATAGACGTCTTCAGTGATCCATATTCTTTTTAATGTTTGGTATTGTCAGATTTACAATTCTTTGCTTATTTGTTATGTATCTTTTTGGGTATTTAGCAGCCAATATTATTTCTTCTATTATATGAGGCCTGTTAATGTGTTCTACCCATTTTTCTGTTGGTTCATCTTACTGATGTATTGGAATTCCTTATACTGCAAAGAAATCCTTAGGTTATGTGAAGAGTAGTTCTCTCGCTACTTTAGATGACTTACTTCTTTTTAGAACTCATTAAAAATCAGAATAGTAACGAGCCCTAAATAAAACCATATCAGTTTAAAAGTAAACTGCTTGCTATATTAGACATTCTTCTAAATCTTGAAGAGTAGCAGAGACATAATCTTAATGACGAATTTTCCATAATTTTTACGGCTATTTATTTTAGCTTTCATGCGCAGTCCATTGAGTAATTTCCCATTCTGTCCTTGTTAATGGAAGTTGGCAGAAGAAAATCTTCAGCTAGAATTAAATATGTAAGACTAGAAAGTGATATTTTTATCACTTTAAAGATACTATTAAATATCAAAATGTGTGCTATCTTACGATTATGGTTAAAGAAATATTTCTTTAATATACTAAAATATACTGTTCTATATTTAGCATATGCTACTTTGATTGAAAATGATTCAAATCCAGAAGTTAGGCGGGCAGTGCTGTCATGTATTGTACCATCAGCAAAGACTTTGTCAAAAATTGTAGGACGCACCAAGGACGTGAAAGAGGCTGTCAGAAAGCTGGCTTATCAGGTAAATGAGTTCAATATTTTGTGTAGGCATATCCTTAGAAGACAAAAAACCATATTCTTGAAATACTTTTGAAAAATATTTGGCAAATAATAATGATTTCTTTAATTGAGATTTTCACGCTTAGAGAGTATAGGTACTTTAAGTAGAATTTTATTGCATTAAATGGGTTACCAGATATTTTTTGTTTTTGAAGGGTAATTTTCTTAAATGAAGGAGTTATTGCTAATTATGAAATGTGTAAACGATGTTGAGTTTAATGACCATCTTTTTAATATTATCTCTTTAAGGTTTTAGGTGAAAAGGTTCATATGAGAGCAATGTCCATTGCTCAGAGAGTAATGCTCCTTCAACAAGGTCTTAATGACAGATCAGGTAAGTTAGACATCTTCATATAAAACTTAAGTAGATTTTGAGTTCAGACTTAAGATTTAGGAAACAGGTGTCCTAAATTAAGTCAGGTAAGCCTATTTCCACAGCCTGTA
The DNA here is from genome assembly GCF_054644295.1 of Miniopterus natalensis. Classification (NCBI taxonomy): domain Eukaryota; kingdom Metazoa; phylum Chordata; class Mammalia; order Chiroptera; family Miniopteridae; genus Miniopterus; species Miniopterus natalensis. The sequence continues at coordinate 193,273,242 of NC_142081.1, read as the reverse complement.
GAAATTCATCTCCATGTATTGTATAGAAAACATTTTTTTTTTCTTTTTTAATTTTTATTTTTGTTTAGAATATTACAGATGCCCCTTTTTCTCTCCAATAACCCATTCCACCCCGTCCCATCCCCCTCCCTAGTCCCTCTTCCCACCATTGTCTGTGTCCTTGGGTTGTGCATATATGCATATAGATTCTTTGGTTACTCTCTCCCCCTCCACCCACCCACTCTCCTCCATCCCTCTGACATTCGTCCGTCTCATCTATGCTTCCATGTCATTGAATCTGTTCTGTTCATCAGTTTATTAAGTTCTTGAGATTCCACGTATAAGCGAGATCATGTGATGTTTGTCTTTCACTGCCTGGCTTATTTCACTTAGCATAATTTTCTCCAGATCCATCCATATTGTCCCAAAGGGTACGAGATTCTTCTTCGTTGCAGCTGCATAGTATTCCATGGTGTAAATGTCCCACAGCTTTTTTATCCACTCGTCTACTGATGGGCACTTGGGCTGTTTCCAGATCTTAGCTATTGTAAACTGTGCTGCTGTGACCATCGGGGTACATATATTTTTTCTGATTAATGTAGAAAACATTTCTTAAGGTTAAAGATCTTAATACCTTGAAGGAGCAGAGTTAGTTTCAATTTTCCTGTGTTTTACAGATGGAGAAACTATAGCTTAAGGCTATAGAGCTAATTTATATCAGAAATAGGGCATGATCTCTTTTTTTTTTTTAAATATATCTTTATTGATTTCAGATAGAGGAAAGGAGAGGGAGAGAGAGAGATAGAAACATCAACGATGAGAGAGTCATTGATTGAGCCCACAACCCAGGCATGTGTTCTGACCAGGAATCGAACCCTAATCGCCTGGATCCTAGGTCGACGCTCAACCAATGAGCCGTGCCTGGCCGGGCATCTTTTTCAATTCTCTCTCCTTTATTAAAATGCTATCTTGCCCTGGCCTGGTGACTCAGTTGGTTGGAGCATTGGCCTGTACACAAAACTGATTGCCGTTCTAATGTAGTCAGGGCACATACTTAGGTTGTGGGATTGGTCCTGAGCCAGGGCTCCTAAAAAATCATCAGGTGAGGATTAAAAACATGCTATCTATCCCCTTTGTGTATATCTGGATATGAATGAGTTCAATGCATTGTAAACAACAGTCAGGAATGGCCATACTAGTATCATTTTCTTTGTTTTTTGGTTTTTGTTTCTTCCTGTTAAAACTAGAGAATCTGTTTACAGGGCGATGAGGAATGATCTAGTTTAAATTTCCAATCTGTATGAGAAGGCTAAGATGGCTTAATTTTGCTGAGGTTGAAAACATTTATTGTCACAGGATTAATGATTAGGATGCCTTTAAAAATTAAGAATAGGTTTGTTCAGTGGTATATGTTCGTGTGATTCACTACTGCAGATAGCATCGTGTGGAACAGATGAAGTCCGTCAGCAAGTGAACTAATATGTGTTATGTAGTCCAGATTAAAACCTGAAGCCTGCTGAGCCCAGGGGAGAAGGAATGCAAGGCTGTGGTAGTGGTTGTATATCTGGTTCTGACCTTCATTTGTATTCGGAAGTGAGCATCAGTGATTTCTGCAATATGTTGTACTTCTATTTTTTTGTTAGTATGCTTTGTTCTGTCTCTTAGTTTCATTACATTTTTATTGTAAATATCAACCTCATGTTAACACTGATCTGGTAAATGAATTAAAACAGACAAAATACAGGAAATGGGAGTTAGAGGGAGCCTTGCTCACCTATGTTTCATATGATTTAACAGAGGCTGTCAAACAAGCAACGCAGAAGCATCTTCTCCAGGGCTGGCTGCGTTTTGCTGAAGGAAATGTATTAGAGTTACTTCATCGGTTGGATGTGGAAAATTCTTCTGAAGTGGCAGTCTCTGTTCTCAATGCCTTATTTTCAGTGACTCCTCTTAATGAACTGGCAGAAATCTGTAAACATAACGATAACAGGTATATAAAGTATTCATTATTTGAAATGTAATACTGATGAACTTCTGTAATGAATATTAGTCCCCTCCCCTCATTACTTCAGATTGATTGTATCAATACTTTTTATCTATCCCTCTTATTTTTTTTTGTTTTGTTCTAGTGGATGTCAATTTTTTCCCTTGTGTAAGAACTCACTACTTTATCATAGACTACTTTAGCTGCATTTTTAATTTTTTATTTTGTTACTTTGATTTTTGCATTAACCTACTATGGAAAGTCCAACAACATGCGCCCCTATAGTATGTTTGCTTATTTGATTTTTTTTTTTGGTCTAAATATTTTCATTCTTTTTTTGTGGATAACTTAATGACTTCACAGTTTAAAAGGGGAGTGATTATAAATCACTTGCTTCTTAATCCCATTTTTCTATGCAGTTCAAATTTTTAACTGGATATTAAAATCATGCTTTCTCTGTTTTCTCTCCTTTAAATGAAGGAAATTGATTCCAATGGAAACATTAACTCCTGAAAATGCTTTGTATTGGCGTGCCCTCTGTGAATATTTGAAGTCAAAAGGAGATGAAGGTGAAGAATTTTTAGAGCAGATTTTGCCAGAGCCCGTGATATATGCAGAGTATTTACTGAGGTAAAATGTTTTCCTTTGGAATGTACTTGTATTGCTCTCTGTGTCAGACCCCCACCAACCCCCTCCCTCAGGGACAGGTTGACTGGGAATAAGTCAGAACCACTTTTGGGGGGTGGGGGACAGGTAACGATAAATAAGTATACGCAGTGAGTGTTTCTGAAGAAAGTAAAAATATGTTTAGGGACATTTCCTGAAAACTTCAGATGTGTTCTGTACATTTCTCCATGTAGTGATGATGATGTGTTACTCTGAAATGGGTTAGCAAGCTTTCTATGTGCCAGACAGTAAATATGTGAGAGTCACAGTGACTCAGTTTGCTGTGAGTGCAGAAGCAGCCAAGGACAAGATGTAGTAAAAGTTTGACTATTTTTTAATAAGACTTTTATGGACGCTAAAATTTGAATTTTGTATAATTTTCACATGCATATATTTATACATGTTTATATATTCACATACATATTTTAAACTGCTATTTAAGAATGTAAAAATATTAGCTTGCAAGCTATAGATAAACAAGCAGTCAGCTTTATTTGATGCATGGGCCATAGTTTTCAACGGACAGGGTAGACGTTTGTTCCCAGTTCTAGTATTAATTATAACTGTTACTATTTGGCTTTTTGTTTTAAGAATCTTTTCAAAATGTACTTTTTTCTTAAATTATTTGAATTACTCTAATTTTTACTTATTTCACTTTAAAATTATACAAGTAAAACATTAATTCATTCTTGTCAAAATTCCATTACAGATGTATGTAGAATAAAAGTGTGGCATTTCCTCTTTTATCTCCTAATTCCTCAATCTCATTGATTTCCTTGGAGTTAACAACCAAACAATTTGGGGTATATACTTTCAAACTTTTCTCTACATTTATATACATGTATGCTAAATGCAGAAATACTTTAAAAAAATATAGCACACTATACATAATTGGTTTTTTTTTAACTACTGGTGTCCGAGACCATTATATGTTCTATGTACATTATATGTACATATAAATATATCACAGTCCTAACAACAGCATATCATTCCATAGTGTGGTGGTATCATTGAATTACTCTGTTGGACATTTTATATGTTTACAGTTTTCACTGATGTTACAAACTTCCTTTCACTAGCCACAAACTTCCTTGTATATTTTTATGTCTGTTTGGGATTTTGTGGGGTTGATTTCCAGAAGTGGAATTGATTTTTGTTGCCATTCTTAAAATGACATTTTTAATCTGGATTGTTGTTTTTCATATTCCAACCTAAAGGCACCTAGTTGTTTAAGCACTTTCAAAAGAGAGCGCTTCTGTGGGCTACTGGATATTTTCTAGGTGAGGGCTGTAAAAGGCTCTAATGTAGCCAGTGATAGTGAGACTAACTACAAGTGTAGTTGATGGTGCTGTTCAGTAGCACCTGCACTAACATAAGAACAATACTGAGCTGAGTGGGCCCCCAAGCAAGGGTAATGCAAATTCATGAAGCTGTCTGTATTTTCCTGACTTTTAAAAAGGTCATTGTATTCATGGATCACTTGTGTCATTACTATTATTACTACTATTGTTTTACTTAATTAAATTAATTAATTTTTAATTAAATTTATTGGGGTGGCAATGATTAATATGAACATAGAGGTTTCAGGTGTGAGTTTCTGTGTTACAAGATCTGTATATTGCTGTGTGCTCACCACCCAAAGTCATTCTTTTAAACAAAATAATGGTTAATTAGGAATGATGAAGACTAATTCTTTATGAAATTGGATTTTGGAGAAGGGATTCAGAACTTTATAATTGAGAATACTAGTGACATATACCTGAAACAAATATCAAATAATATTGAATATCAACTGTAATAGAAAAATAAGAAAATTAAAAATAAGAGAATACTAGTCACATTGAAATAATTAGTTATCAGTTTGAGAGAAACAAATATGTACCTCTTGAAAATTTCCCATAGGAAATTTGAATTCAATGAAAATACATTTTTCAAATTCTTTTGATTCAAGTCAGTAAGTTTGTTAGTAAAACAGTTCATGACAATAGCACTGAATTTACTCTGTAAACCAAATTAGTATCACTTGGTATAAACATCCATATATTTGGAGTAATGTGAACTGAAAAAAGACCCTTTTCTGACCTAATGGGGAGCTGTTTAATGTTTCTTAACACATTCTACCTTTTATTAATTCTTCTTTTAGTTATATTCAGAGCATTCCAATTGTTGATGATGGACACAGAAATGATTTTTCCTACATTGGACATTTGATGACAAAAGAGTTCATAGGTCAGCAATTGATTCTAATTATCAAGTCTTTGGATACCAGTGAGGAAGGAGGAAGGTATGTCTGAGAGCTAACCCTCATTCTGATTTGCTCTTAATCCTCTATTGAAATACAGTCTTGTTACAATATAATTAAATATACCGAGTGGGCAAAAGCAGGTTTACAGTTGTTTGTGTGGAAAAGAATACAATAATTAGAAAAAATGCAAGAGTAAACTGTTTTGTGTACTCACAGCGGTAAACCTACTTTGCCCACCTCTGTATTTAACCTAGCTCTCTGACATGTTATAAAAAGTATTTTCTTTTCTCTTCTATGTGTAATATACAAAAGGAAACATACTCTTTCCCTTCCTCCATTTTCCTCTGTGTGTGTGTGTGTATGAAAACATAAAATATATGCGATCTTTTTTTCCATGAGGATTCTTTCTTTTTATTGTTTTCTTATTTTTTTATTTTATTTTATGAGGTCGTCATTCAATTTATTTAAAATAAATCAATGAAATTGGATGTTTATGCTTAAAAATCTATTTGTCTTCATGACAGAGAGGACTAGTAATACTCTCTAAAAGATTTCATTCACTTCTGGGATTTTACCATTCATTATGTTGATTTATATGAGATTGTAAGGTCATTTATAAAAATTCTTTTTTTTGCAGAACATGAATTTTTGACCTAAAATCTCTACATATATTTTTGTACGTATGGTGATAAACATAAAAAAGAACTGAAACAAATGTGATTTAAGCCTGTAGAGGAGGTGAAATGTTAGAGATAAAATGTGTTTCTGCTGTCATATTTAAATTAAATAGTTCTTTTTGAACGCAGGAAACGATTGCTGGCTATTTTACAGGAGATTCTTACTCTCCCCACAACCCCAATGTCTCTAATTTCTTTTCTTGTTGAGAGACTGCTCCACATCATTACAGATGATAATAAGAGAACACAAATTGTAAGTAATTATCTTCATTGTTGATAGAGATAAGAGGTTTTGGTCAATGACAGAATTGTCTTACTTTTTTTCAGTACTTTTGCTTGGTCTTTACCTTTTGTTTTAATTTGTCTATCAAATTTTTAAACTTAAAACCAGATCTCTCTTTCACAAACACACACACATTTAAGAAAATATCTCCTCCTCTTAGCATACTTACATTGTGTTGTATCAATTTGAAATGGAGCAGGTTAGGGAAGAGGTGACATTGGGCATTGGTCACTAGAGTGTTCAAGAGCTGGCTCAAGTTACACATACCTCTGACACTTTCTGGTTTTGTGATTTTAAGCAAGTTATTTAATTTAGGATTTTTACTTGTCTGCAAAATATGAATAACAATAATGAAATAATGTTCATGAATTGCTTTATAAATACAGAAATAAATGTTACATAATATTACTGTTGCTAAGTTTTATTTCCTCTGGGGTAGCTAAAAAAGACAGACCTGCATCATTGCTTTTCATAAAATCATAAGTTAATTCACAGGTTGTCTTTTCCAACCCCTCCTTATATATACAGATTTATACATAAATCCCTTCTGCAACATTTCCAGTTAGTGGTTATCCAGTGTCTGCTTAAGTATCCTCATTTGGAATGCAGCCTTTTCCTGAATCTGCCAACTCCAGTGGCTCTGAAAGGAAAGTCTTTAGTTATGCTGTCATTATTTATGCATTATATAGTCAAAGAAACAATAAAATAATATTCTGCTTTTTATATTTAGCTCCCATGGAGCTGAACAGGGAAGGAGTTGAAGATTTTAGGCAGAGAATTTTAGTTTCATGGTACCTAAGATTAGACACTATTCATTTTTTCTGTTTCTGAAGCAGTATGTGAGAACTTATCTTCAATGTCTATGTACCTTTTATCTTCCCATAATCTTAGAGTTTTTAGTCAAATGTATTGTTTGGTCATTTTTTTCTAAAATTGTCTAGCAAATAGAATGTATTCCATTTTTACTTATATATTTTGCTCTATTTTTCAAGAGATTGTGGATACTAATTGGAATTTTTTGTAGCAGTTTGATGTCATTTTTTGAAATAGAACATATATGAAATCATGTACTCTGAATTATAACTTTACTTACCAGGTTACAGAAATTATCTCAGAGATTCGGGCACCCATTGTTACTGTTGGTGTTGAAATTGACCCAGCTGATGCAAGAAAGAAAGAACTCAAGGTAAATCTCTTCTGAATGAAAGAAATACTTGAATATAATGTAGTTCTTCAAGTCTTTTATTCCCTTTTGCTGTACATTTTCAGGGTTGTTCTCACAAGGTCAAATGATTGATTAACTATTAAACTATAAGAGTATCTAAAATGTTTCCAGATTATGTCAGCCTAAAAGATTTGCAGGTCTCTGTTTTAGGAAGACAACAACTTTGCATATGTCTGACTGATTAACTTATGGGACATTTAGATGTTAGAGTGTACTCTTTAGTTTGCTACAGATTTTCATATTAATAGGTTTTGTTTGATATTTACACAATTTATATCTTTCCTAGATGGCTGAAATAAAAGTTAAACTTATTGAGGCAAAAGAAGCTTTGCAAAATTGCATTACTTTACAGGATTTTAATCGAGCATCAGAATTAAAAGAAGAAATAAAAGCATTAGAAGATGCCAGAGTAAGCCTGTTGAAAGAGACAGAGCAGCTTGAAATTAAAGAAGTCCATGTAGAGAAGGTATACTTTATACTAAATTTCAGCTGGTATTTATCTCAACTACACCTTGTTTTCTTAACTCAGAAATCTGCCAGAATATATTCACTTTGGAGGAATTTGTTCCATGAATTAATATAAAAATAATTTTTCCTACTCCTGTTCCTTTCTGTTTTGGACTTTGAAAGGACTTAATTAATTATTGTAACTAGGGCTTTATTTGCTCCCTTAGTGCTAATCACTGGAATCTAAAGTCTTCTGCCCTGGCCAGTGTGGCTCAGTTGGTTGGAGTGTCTTCCTGTACACCAAAGGTCGCGAGTTTGATTTCTAGTTGGGGCACTTAGGGGAAGCAACCAATTGATGTTTCACTCTCACATCGATGTTTCTCTCTCCCTCCCTCTCCCCTCTCCCTCTTCCTCTCCGTCTTCCTCTCTCTTTCCCTCTCTCTCCTTTCCTCTCTCTCAATAAAAGCACATCCTCCAGTGAGGATTTTAAAAAGGCTTTATTTGCTGAGGCAACGGTCACCTTCTGGTTGGTGTTTGTTTGTCTTGAATGGTTCAGAAAAGGAAAATGCACCATTTATTTGTCTTTTCCTTATTTGTGGAAGACTAATGACCTTTCTGTTGCTAGGGAAAGAATTTCAGTGGTAACCATACTAGTATACACATATATTTTAAAGCTCAATTACAGTCATGTATCACATAATGGGGATAAATTTTGAAGGATGTGGTGTTTGGTGTGTTATTTAAAACTTTATTTTTATTGTTGACAAGATTACGATGTCCCCATTTCCCCCTTTGCCCATGCCCACTCCCACCCAGCCCCCCGCCCCATTTCCTCTGGCCATCACCACACTATTGTCTGTGCCTATGGGTTATGCATATATGTTCTTTGGCTAATCCCTTCACCTTTTTTGTCATTGTGGAATATCATAGGGTTCACTTACACAAGCCTAGGTGGTAAAGCCTACTACATACACACCTAGGCTGTACTATATAGCCTATGGCTTCTAGGCTACAAACCTGTACAGCATGTTACTGTACTGAATACTGTAGGCAGTTGTAACACAATGGTAAGTATTTGTGTATCTAAACATAGAAAAGGTACAGTAAACATACGGTATACAAGATAAAGTGTATGTGTGAGTGTGACTGTGTGCACGCTTGCACATTTTGGGGGCAGGGGAAGGGCTGTGGAGGGAGGTTCCGTCTGAGGGAGAGTGCACCTCAGGTGGGGGAGAAGGGAATGAAGAAAGGAGGGCAGATATCAAAAGAGACAGATAAAACGTGAAAGAAGAAATAATAAAAGGGTGAGGGGAGGAGAGAGCAAGCAACAGAGCGAGAATGAGAGCAGAGAGAAACAGGACTGGGAGGGAAAGAGATAAAGAGAAATGGAAGGAAGGGAAGGGAGTTGGTACACAGGAGTGTGTGTGCGGCATGTGTGCCTGTGTGTCCAGGCAGGGGCTCCCCTCCCCAGCCTTCTCCCCACCTTTCCTTGTCTGTTCCTGGCCCATACACTGGCCAACCATTATGTGGCACATGACTGTACTGTTATTTTCAGAAAAAGCTAAGTAGCTTTGTTATTTTCAATGAAATAGTAAACATATATCTAGTAACATTTAAAGCTAAGTTTCAGCAGTCTTTTTAAAACACAGTTGTATTTTTTTTTTTTTTTTTTAATTCTCACCCAATATGTTTTCATTAATTTTAGAGAGAGAGAAACATCGATGTGAGAAACATTGATAGGTTGCCTCCAGGAAGTGCCTCGACCAGGATTGAATCTGCAACCTAGGTATGTGCCCTGTCCAGGAATGGAACCCGCAACTTTTTGGTGTACAGGATGATGCTCCAATCAATTAAGGCACCCGGCCAGGGCAAAACTTAGATGTATTTGATAAACGAGTCTTACTTTAACATAACATAGAGTGCTCTCAGTTGCTGTATGATTTGCTGTTAAGTTAATCTGGGAGGTCATTTTGTATCTTACCTTTGTGGTAAACGTCATTTATTATTGTATAGTTTGGGAAGTGCTGATTAGTGTATTCATACAGAGAATGCTGTATAGGGGGAGTTTATTATACAAAAGTGTTCTGTAAGTTATATTACGTCCCTGAGCTCTTTAGCTGTAGACATCCCCACTCTTACCACCCCACTTTCCCAATGAGGATGCTCAATTTTATTTTCATAGCAGGTAGCTTATTTCTTTTGTTTGACAAAATCTGTGGATCATTATAGGCTCTTAAATTTGAGGAGAAAATTAAAAGTGAAAATATATTGCAAACTGAAAATGATATAAACTGCAGGTCTGAATTAGAAAAATATTAACAGAGGTAGTCTGCCATGATATCATCTGTTTAACTTGAGTTGCTTTGACGATTTGTTCACTTTTCCTGTTTAAGGGTTATAAATCTATTAGTACAATTACAGCATAGCATAATAAATGCTATGGTCAGGGAAGTACAGGGGTTTTACGTATAGTACAGGGGTTTTCCACTCTTACCTGTTTATCCTGGTTGGGTGTTGGGGGCTTCCTCAGAGGAAGAATTGCTTTAACTTATGATTTGAATAAAAATGGTAATATAAGCAGGATGCTTTTTCTGTGGTAGTACTGCTTCATCCACTCACAAGTATGAATGTATTACCTTATGATGTTGGTACTGTTGTTCTCATTTTATAGAGTACAAGTAACTTGTTAGCCCAAAGTCACTCAGGTAGTAAATGGTGGAGGCAGAATTCAAACCCAGGCAAGTGGCTTTAGCTTTGTGCTTTTAGTGCAGTCTGTATTATCTCATCGCAATGAATTATTAAGGGAATGTTGCAGGCAGATGGAACTACATGTGAGAAGGCTCACAAGTTACAGAGTCTGTTGTGTTAAAAAAAAACTTCAGGTCTACATAACTAGAGAATTGAGGGGGAGAGTTAAGAGAAATCTGGGGGAAAATTAATGGCCAGACCATGTAATGTCTTGTATAAGCAATATTTAATTTGTGCTACCCAAAGATCATGGTCAACCACCAAAGGGTTTTAAGTGGCAGGATGGATGAGATTTATGTCTTAGATCATTGTTATTCAGAAATGGATCTCAGTGTGTAAAAACCTAGGCAGGCACACACACCAGTTAGGAGACTGTTACAGTAATGTGGGCTTGACATGGTTGCAGTCTCAAGATATAATGATGGTGGATATGGGAAGTATTTAGGAATTGGTAACGGAGAAGGGTGAGTCAAGAATGTATGCTAGTGTTTTGCTTTGGAGAACTGGGTAGATGACAGCGATACTTATGGAGATAGCACAGGAGGAGGAAGGATTTGGGTAATGATGAGTTCTCTTTTCAACATTTTGAGTTTGAGAAATCTGTGGAGCTATATATAAGAGTAAATGTCTGACAACAGTTTGTATACATGAATCTGAAACTCAGAATAGCTGGGCTAGCTCACAGATGGTAAATGAAGTTGTGTGACTGCATAAGATTGCCCAGGGTGTGTCAGCAGAGGCAATATTCCTTAGACAAAGCCCAGAGAAAGCAACCGTTTAAGGGATGGGCAGAAGATATTCTTACTAATGTTCAATACTTTGTTTCATTTTAGAATGATGCTGAGACACTACAGAAGTGTCTCATTTTGTGTTATGAACTGTTAAAACAGATCTCCACTTCAGCAGGGATAAGTGCAACTATGAATGGCATCATTGACTCTTTGGTATGTTGGTGGCCTTTGAAATTTTATTCTCATGCACTCCTTCCTCATTTTATAAGTAAAATGTTCCTTGGGGTTCAAAAGAATGAAAAGATGGCCATTTTAAATATCTGATAAATATAAATGGTAAAAAAAATTACAGTGGCTACAATCATACTGTGAGGATTAAATTAAGATAATGCATGTAAAAGATGTGGTATATAGTTATTCCTTTAAAAATTTTGAAAAAAATAATTTATGCTGGAAAGAAATGCAGAATATTTTCATTCTTTGAATGGTAAGAGGAAATAATGGGAATATTTAAGTGCTGGAATCTTGCTCAATAGTAAGAGTATGAAAAGATACATTATGAACCCTGTGAAAGGAGTTTATTACTATATATTTAAAAGACTTTTCACTAAAGTAACCCTTCATAGTTAATCTCCATTTTACTGAATTTAGGGATATAAACACTGCAAGACTCTAGAACAGCATTGTGATAGAAATATAATGCAAACCACATGTGACTTTAAATTTTCTAGTAGCCACATTTAAAAAATAAAGAAACAGGTAAAATTAATTTTAATATTTTTAATCCGATATACCCAAAATATTATAACTTCATCACTTACTTAATATTAAAACTATTGTGATATTTTAAATTCTGTTCTTCATACTAAGTCTAAAAGCACATCTCAGTCTATACTAGAGACATTTCAAGTGTTCAGCAGTCATATGTGGTGGTGGCTACAGTATCAGACAGTGCAGCTGTAGAGCATTCTGTTTCAGTTGTGTACTCAGCGAAAGCAAATTTCGAATGTATTTTAAGCTCTTCCAGGATTCTCCCTAAGTTGTTTTCACTTGGGATTAGTAAAAAACAGTCAATGAATGGGATCTAAAATTTAGATTTCTAGGTTGTCATGAGTTTCTTAATTCAGTAAATAAGAGCAGTTATTATTTACAGCAGTTTAGAGCTTTTGATTAAAACTAGGCTCTGTTAAACCATTAGAATTTATTTTTAGTTTTAGTGAAGCAGATACCCTCAGTGAAAACTTATGCTTTTAAAGTTGTACTGGCATACTTCATGTCTAGTCCTATTGCAGGAGATGGGTAAATTATGGTATATGTAACTATACAACTGAAGTAGTAAATATGAAAACTGTATATATGTGGGAAAATATACACAATGTTGAAGGAAGAAAGAACACAAAATTGAATGGTCATAATGGTGTTAATTATATAAAAACTAGAAACTGTGTAAAGATTGAAAGAGACTGTAGAGGGATGTAACTGAGTAAGATATTTAGATACAGGAGTTAGAATATTTTTATGAAATTACTATTCTTTACATAAAAATAATAAATGAATTGAGCAGATTTTTATTGAACATCCCCTATATACTAAATACTGGGGATAGAGTATATGTGGTTTACAAAACACACATAGACTGTTCTCATGCGTCTTTGGTCAGGTGAGGGAAACATCAGTCAAAGTGGCAGCTTATGCTGTTGGTAATTGCTCTGAATAAGGTGTGTGTGATCATATGTGACTCTACAATAGTGCAGTTTGACGTGTTCATGGAAGGTGGCTTTGGTCTGATATTTGAGTAGACATTAACTATGAAGGAGGAGGGCAGAATGTTTTAGACCTGCTCTCCAATACAGTAACCACCAGCCACATGTGGCTATTAAAAACTAGTCCAAAACAGATGAGCTCTAAGTATAAAAATACATTGGGTTTTGAAGACTTAGTACAAACAACAGGCTATAAATTATCTTCATTTTTAAACGTTGATTACATGATTTATGATAATATTTGGGCTTTATTGGCTAAAATAAAATACACTAAGATTAGTTTCACCTGTTTTTACTTTAGTGTGGCTATTAGAAAATTAAAAATGACACTTGGCCTGCATTCTATTTCTATTGGATGGCACTGAGTGAAGGGCATCACAGTCAGACCAGTTGAATAAGCACAGAGCAGGGGATAGTGTAGTAATATAAGATGATACTGGGAAAGAGTGCACAGTGAGAAATTTTATATGGTAAGGAGTTTTATCTTTGTGCTATGAGCATTGGGAAACCATTGAGAAAGTTTTAGCAGTTGGAAGGGGAGGTGCCTCATAATCAGACTGTTTCACTCTGGCTATATTCTTCTGTTTTAGCAATTTAATATTTAACTTTTCAACTGAAAATTGACTTCTTTGAGTTAATAGACAATATGGAAATGTAGATATGCAAAATCATACACAAATTATTTTGACCATGTTTTTAATATACTATTGTAAATTTCTTGTCCTGGTAAAAATTATACTTTCTAATTCATTTTAGATTCTTCCTGGCATAATAAGTGTTCATCCTGTAGTAAGAAATCTGGCTGTTTTATGCTTGGGATGCTGTGGCCTACAGAATCAGAATTTTGCAAGTAAACACTTTGTATTACTCTTACAGGTAGGATTTATCTTGTGACAGAATCTTGATTGTTTTTCTTAAAATACTCAGAATCTGTGGCCATATGCTAGTACTCTACCTTACTGAAGGTAATGATTATGGATGACTTCTAAAGACTCAATTTTTATCTTTTGATTTTTCTGATTTAAACACCTCTGTAGAAAAGGAGTGAAATGTCAGTTAAGGATTTTTAAAATTAATCATACAGTAAACATTTATTGAGTGCATATTATATGCCCAGCATTATTCTAGGCTTAGAAAAAAATAAGATAGGAGCTTACATTTTAGAAGAGAAAACACAATGAAAAATAAACATTGTATATAGTATAGTAGGCATCAGTGATTCTGCTAGTAATTCTAAAGGAAGTCTAGTTTAGTATTATGAAATGTCTTGGCTTTTAGGTGCCTAGGAAATAAAATCCTACATTTTCAAAGAGGTTTTGCTAAGAAATTAGAACAGAAAATTCTCTACTTCAGTTTCCTGTCTTTCTATAAGTTTGGGGTGTTGAAGTACTAGATTGACCCTGATCATTACTTTTCTTTTATAATTTAAAAAAAATTAGATTTATTGAGGTGACATTGGTTAATAAAATTATGTAGGTTTCAAGTGTACATTCTGTGATACATCATCTGAATATTTCATTGTGTGCCCACCACCTGAACTGAGATGTTCTGTCACCATATATTGACCCCATTTACCCTGTACAACCCCCCTCCCCTTCCTTCCCTCTGGTAACCACCATACTGTTGTGTGTGTGTGAGTTTTTGTTTGTTTTTCTTGTTTGTTCATTTGTTGCTTTCAGTTTTATATCTCACATGAGTGAATTCATATGATTCCTGATTTTTTCTATGTGACTTATTTCGCTTAAGCATGATATTCTCAAGATCCATCCATGCTGTTGCAAATCGCAGTATTTCTTCTCTTCTTATGGCTGAGTAGTATGCTGTTGTATATATGTACCACATCTTTATTCAGTTGTCTATTGAAGGACACCTTGGTTGTTTCCATGTCTTGGCCACCATAAATAATGCTGCAGTGAACAAAAAGGTACATGTATCACTCACCAAAACTTAAGTGCATTAAAGATGATAGTAAATCTCTTTATAATAGAAATATTCAGCTCTATATTTTCATGGTTTTGAGATTTGGTCTGTAGGAATTGAGTTTTCTTATCAGGATAGACTCATACAAATTGCTAGGCTTTCTAGAAATCCCCCTTTTATAAAGGAGTCCTGTTCAGTTTGTTGAAAGCTGAATTTTTTGTTAATGAAATCTGAATTGAGCTAATAAGAAAATCATAGTTAAACATTTTTTTAATAAAAGGAACAAATAATATAATTCAGCTGGACACAAAGTTCCAGACTTTTTTTGACTGAAGGTGAACTTTTTCTGAAGGAAATATAGCTAAATGTTATGGTACAAATAAATAAAAATAATTCTAAAAAAATGGAAACTTTAATTGGTTTTGAAAAATGTTTTATGTAGGCTTGATGCCATTATGAAATTGGACTAAAAATAAGATACTTGTTAATTTTATGTAGCATAACAATTGAAAGTTTAGTGAATTCACTTTTGTTGGGGGATATTTCAATTTAGGTTTTGCAAATTGATGATGTGACAATAAAAATGAGTGCTTTAAAGGCAATCTTTGACCAACTGATGACATTTGGGATTGAACCATTTACAACTCAAAAAGCAAAAGCTGTTCGAAACGAAGGTGCGGAAATAAACACCAGTGAGGAGCAAGAGTCAGAAGAAGCTGGAGAAGTGACCGGCACAGCCAAGAATGTTCTGAAACTCCTCTCCGATTTCTTAGACAGTGAGGTAGGAAATGATCACAGCCCTGTTACTCTGAAATGTCATTTTCAGCATGTACCTTTATGTTCTTTATATCTATAGTTTTTAGGCTGAAGTTTAAACTTGGCCAACATTTAAAAATTTTGCCTTTTGATTGTCATAATTAAATTCCACCTTTACTTCTAGCATATCTAGTTTCTTGCTGTTGGATTGCTTGTGCTGAGAATTGAAGTGTAAACAAGAATGAAATGACTGGAGGGGCTTGCTATCATTTTTTCATCTTTTCCCGTCTTTGTGATTTGTGACTTAAAACATTTTTCCCCCAAGAGTTTTAAGAAATAAATTTTACATTGGGTTGGTGGAAGGTCTAAGATAGGGTATGGGGTTGCATCTTTTTTCTTAAGGAACTCTTGAACTGCGTTTCCTAGCATATAGATACATTTAATTGTCAATTTTACCTCAGTAAAAAAATTGTGACATGAGCTAACAATTGTAAATTCAGCAGTGTATTGGCATCACCATATTCACAGTGTAGTGTGGGCGCCACCCCTAACTGTTAAAGACATTTTCATTACCCCAAAAGGAAAGGTACCCAGTAAGCAGCTGCTGTCTCCCTCCCACCAGACCCAGACAGCCACTAGTCTGCATTGTCTCTACAGCTTTAACTATCTAGATATGTCATATAAGTGGAGTCATATACAGTATGTGGCTTTCGTCTGCTTTCTTTCACTTAGCTTTCTTTGAGGACCATCCATGTTGTAGCTTGTATCAGTACTTTATTTCTTATAGCAGAACACCATTCCATTTTACATACATACTGCCATGTGCTTAGCTGTTCAAATCCATTGAAAGATGTTTGGGCTGTTTCCACCTTTTGGCTACTGAGATTAGATAGTTCTGCCTTTAACAAATTCATAATAACAGGAATGATTTGGGGGTAGTTCATATAAAAATATTTTAGAGGCTACATTTTAAGGCTTAAAAAGGAAATATAAGTAAAAAATTTCCTTTAATGAAAGTTGTTTTTATTAGGTGTCTGAACTCAGGACAGGAGCTGCAGAAGGACTGGCCAAGCTGATGTTCTCTGGGCTCCTGGTCAGCAGCAGGATTCTCTCCCGCCTCATCTTGCTGTGGTACAATCCTGTGACGGAAGACGACGTTCGACTTCGACATTGCCTGGGCGTGTTCTTCCCCATGTTTGCTTATGCAAGCAGGTATTTATTTAGTATGTCAGTGCGTCAACATCTGCCTTGGAGGTAAATTCACACCCCAGGAGTCATACCTACAGTGTTGTTCGTTTGTTCTTGTTCTTCAGTGGTAAGTGATGGAGTGAGAAGGTCTTACCTAGATTTTATCTCCCCGAATTACTTGGTTCCTCCCCATGTGAAAATGTACTGTCTTGATGGGGTGAACTTTATACATATTTTTGAGAATCCTGCTTTTTCTCTGCCAGTATACTTTTCTAATTGTGTTTCAATAGGACCAACCAGGAATGCTTTGAGGAGGCCTTTTTCCCCGCCCTGCGAACACTGGCCAATGCCCCTGCATCCTCTCCTCTAGCCGAGGTAGACATCTCCAACGTTGCCGAGTTACTTGTAGACTTGACAAGACCAAGTGCATTACATCCTCAGGCCAAGAATTCCCAAGATTACCAGGTGGGTGGAGGAAGAAGTTGACTGTCCTGAAGCCTGAACACCCCAGGTGATCCCACAGGAAGTTCCGTAACAGGGGTAGTCCTTCGAGTTACCCAGAATTGAGACCAAGCTGTGCCTTTATAGCCATGTACCTACCAGTCACTGAATGTGGCCTCTCCTGGGGAGGAGGTACATCCTTGGGCAGGGCCCACTGTCTTCAGCTTGAGTCAGCTCTGCACCTGGGAACCTTTAGCCTCCAAAATGTTTGGTCTCATAGTAGGTGGAAGATAAAGGCTCAGTGTAAAAAGGGGGCGGTCTGCCCTGAACCACAGCGTCCACTACAAGAACTTAAGAAGGGGAACTCATTTGGGAGGAACATGTTAAATTTGGTTTTAGACATTTTGCATTTGGGATGATGGCAAGATAATTAGTTGGAAGTGTTTGTTAGATGTGTAGGACTGTATTGTCATACCATTTTCTATTTACAACCGTTTTTCTCTTAATTTTCTAGGCCTTAACAGTTCATGACAATTTGGCTATAAAAATTTGCAATGAGATCTTAACGTGTCCATGTTCACCAGAAATTCGTGTCTATACAAAAGCCTTGAGTTCTTTAGAACTCAGTACCAATCTTGCTAAAGATCTCTTGGTTCTGTTGAATGAGATTCTGGAGGTAAAGTCCTTTCTAATTACTCTTATTTATGTATATATTTTTATCAAAGTAGAGTTTACATTGTTGTATTAAATTATACGTTAGCATTCTGTGACTTTGTTCATTTGAAGTAAATATTTCCTTCATAAATTTAATAGAATGCTAGAATGTTTTAAAACAACTTGATATCAGCATATAGCTTTTTTAAAAGATTAGAAAATGTATTTTAAAAATGTTTTCTATTATAGCAAGTAAAAGATAGGATATGTCTGAGAGCTTTGGAGAAAATCAAGAGTCAGTTACAAAAAGGAAATAAAGACGGTGGTGACCAAGCTGCAGCAGCGCAGGATGCCGCCGGCATGACGACCGTTTGTGAAAATGAGGGTGAGAGCACACTAACCTGAGTATCTGGGAGGTTGTCCTTTTCATTTTCACTGAGACGCTTTTTCTCTCCTATAACATGGGGTGGGTTTCAGAAATTAAACGGAAATGTTTCTAATTAATCCCCCTGAGGAAGCCTGTAACTGCTAAGTGTTTGTTCTGCTCTTACAGGTTTTTGGTGTACATTTCTCAGCACGTGACCAGGAGTTTTGTTTGCTTACTTGCCAGTATTCACCTTTTTTGGAAAACTGATTTATGATAGATTTTCAATAGCTGCTAATAATTGGATGGTGGTCATTTCTGTTTTATGAAAAATTGACTTAGACCATTTAAAATATTCCATGAGGCTATTTTTTACTGACAATGTTGTTATTTCCTTTAATAGAAAAGAATAAAGAAGTATATATAACTCCTCCCAAGGTAAAAGCAACCCGAGCATCAAAATCCACTCAGCGGAAGACTGACAGAGGTAGTGCACAGATTGACTAGTTTTGTAATAAAACGTTTGTTTTGTTTTCCAATGAACTACTGGGCAAGTTTCCTTACCTGTTTCCTTAGGGATAAATGTCTTAGGTATTCTTTATTTTTTTAATTCTTTCAGCTGATAATTAGGTTTTGCTTTGTTATCTAAAAGATTATATCAATGTTGCTGCAAGTGCTTTTGTTTGAAATATGATACAGTTCATATTGCAAAGGATTATTTGGATTAAATTGATTTTTATTAGCAAATGATCGGTGATGATTTTATATTATCAGTTATTTGTGTTCTCTCCTTTATATTGTTAAGCACTTTGTCCCTTTTATCTATCTGCCTAGTATTTTTCTGGGCTTCCATTTTCCCTTTTCCCATTTCATGTTTCCCCAACATAATTTATTTCCCAAGCGATATCCAACAATAGGGGACTTGTTGGAATAATTAAATGTTGACTATGAGGGGATCACTTGGGGAAAAAATCTGTAATTCAAGATTTTTTTATTGTTTATTTTCTTATTACAAAAAAGCAGTGCATGCTTATTACAGAAAATTGGCAAACACATCCAAGCATACCAATATAAAGAACACTATAATACCACCCTTGAACCAACCACTATCTTAATCCTTGAAAAATGTTTTTTGAGGCCTTTTTCTATGCAGATTTAATATTTTTCTAAATGGAATCTAGGTGTAATATTGTTTTGTAGCCAGTCAGTTAATTCAGTGCTAATTGCTGGGTGTGCCAAATTAGTCCCATATTGTTGGATATTTTCTTGGGGATAATTACATTATAAGTTTAAAAGGAAATACGTAAGGTTTTGGGGAGGGAATACAAGTCTCACATGAATAAGTAGGGCTTACAAATTTCAACCAAATGATCATACTGAACCACCTGGTTTTGATAAGATTGCTTTTAGTTGGATACTATCTCATTGGACCACCACCTCTAATTTTTTTTTTGATAGTTCAAACTTTTTTATGTATTGTTATCATAAATGAGGAGCATCCCAGGCCAAACTTTGTCTTAACCTTGTAAATTTTTGCAACTCCCAGCATATCAAGACACTTAATTTTTATACTGTAATATGTTTTAGAACACATATTTGAATTAGCTTATATATGTTTGGATATTTTAGGACCTGTTTATGGGCTTAACCTACCTACCTTTCTACTTTAATTTTCATTAGCTTCTCCATGTTTTGTACTATAGCCATAATAGAGGCATTTCCTTATATAGTATGTTTTTTACATGCTGCTTTCTTCTAATTACGTTTAACTGAAATTTGCCTCCTTAAAACATAATTTTCATATTTTCCCTTTTATCGGAGCTTACAGAAGAAATTAGTAAATTTTTAATCTTGCTCAAGTTCCTTTCCTCTGCAGTGTTGATAATTGATAATCCTAGGTGGCTGGGAACTTAGGAGGAAATGTGTTAAAGAGGGAAAATAAAGGATTTAGGTAGCCCACAAATAGATTAAAAACAATAAGCCACTGATAATCTTGATAATGAACTGTCTTTAAGGACGGCGAAAAGTGACAGCTTCAGCCAGGATGAGCAGGAGACGACAGACTTCTGGGACTGACTTGGAAAGGTATGTCATGCGTGTGTAGGGTATGTTGAATAGAAAAAATTTTAGTGTGCTTCTGTGACAGAGAAACTCAATATATAATAAGATAATCAGTGAAAACTGTAAATAGCTATGTCTTGGATTCCATTATCAAGAGCATTTGACTTCCTGTGGCTTGCTTTTCCTATTGGTTGGCATGGCCTTGACTACTAGGTAATCAGCTTTAATGTGCTTTTTCAGTTTCTATTTCCAGTTCTTCTAATTACATGGTCATGTGTATAGGACTCCTCTAATCTTGAATTAGCAACCCTTGAGATTTAGGTTTGGGTTCTCGACTTGTACAATGATAGAACACTTCTGTCTATAATTTGGATATAGTGGTATAGTGTTTATATTTGGTTTCTGCCAGTCAGCCACTGTTGGAAGCTGAAAGTTGTTGCTGCCTTGCATTCATTTATTCACTGGAAAAACTGTATATTTTCAGCCCGTAACTTAATGATTAAATTTTGACTAAATTTAAAAATCTTTTGGGGAAACATGCTATTTAGAGTGTTTTAAGGAATTTATTTCCTAAGTGGAGATTTTCTTCCATTTCTTGTATTCTCCCAAAAACTCTTTTGGGCAGTTGTTATGGTCCCTGTTTAATGACAGCCTTCATTACAAAAGTTTGTGTTTGTTTTTTCCTTCTGTATAACACCAGGTTCCACATAGATATAAAAAGAACTGAGCTAGGTTTTCCATGATTTCAGTTTGCTGGATAGCCAGCCAGTGTGTTTTGGTTTAGTTTTAAGCTTAGTGGAATCAGGATATCAATTACACACTGATAGAATGGGAGTCAGAAACAAAAAACGTTTTATTTATAAATAAACTGTGGCTTTAAAGCTTGTATTTAAATTGGTGTATTTTCAACATCTATTTAGTGATCATGAAGTTCCAGAGCCAGAATCAGAAATGAAGGTGAGATTACCAAGAAGAGCCAAAACAGCAGCACTAGCAAAAAGTAAACGTAACTTGGAGCAACTTCTCAATGAAGAAATGAATTAGGAGGCGAGATGATGGAGGTGGGGTCCTTTTTCAAATGCCCTTTAAAATTATTTTTAGTTCTTTGTTTTAATAAACTTACCCTCGTGTCAACATTAGAAAAATTTTTGCCTGATGTCTTCTAAGACGTTCTGCTGTGTGATTCCACGACGTTGGCCTGTACTGGAGCATCAGGACAATGTCTGTCAATGTGCGCCACAAACCACCTGCATCGGCCACAGTGATTTCATCAGAATCTAAAGTGGGCCCAGGAACCTGCTTCTTAGGCTTTCCAGAGAATGCATATGAACTCTCGTGTTTAAGAAAATGGCATTGCGGGCAACTGTCACTAGCTAGTAGTTTGCCTTTGAGAAGCTTGATTTAGGTGGGGCAGATCGGACATAAGTGAACACAGTTACAGAGCCACACCTCAAGGGCAGATGAAGTACCACAAACTTGCTAGAAATGAGCTCACTCCCAGGGAGGACTAGTATAATGAACCAGAGTACGCAGCAGCCAAGTTCAGCAGTTCTCATTTTGATTTTGTTTTGTGTTTCTTACAATAAAAACATTTTTGATAATGCTACCTGAATGGGTAATTTCTCTTCCTAAAATATTTGCATATGAGAGCCCTAGTTTGCTTGTTTGTGATGCTGTTTCCTGGGTGGAGAGATGTTCACATGTACATATTAATCCTGGACTTGCTTTCTGTGTTTTTTGGCGTAATAAAATATTTACTGTGGATAAGAAATACTAGTGGGAAAGGAATGTGACGGGAAGTTCTCTATATACTAATTTGCGGACACTATTTCTTCATTGTCAACTTCACTTATCTTCTGAAATTGGCACTTGCCTGACTATTGAAACATGTACTGTGTGAAACCAGTCCCCTTTCCTTCTGCAACATCCAGCAAAACACTTTTTCTTATCCGTCTGATAATTGCCTTTTCTCTTTATTTTTCAGAATAGAAATGCCCTAACTTTGGATCTGTTTTAATTGTGCTTTATTTACCAGAGGCCATTTATTTAAAGTGATGTTCTAAGATGGAGCTAAAGTCAAGATTGTGCTTTTCAGAACCAAATTGCTATATTACATACATATATGTGTTTTATAAAACCGAGAAATATAAAAGGAGTCTGAAAGTTACAAAGTAAGAATGCTTATTAAGCCGAAAGAAAAGGCAGATAATGGTGGTGATATAGAACAGTGAAAAACAGATGGTTTCCATTCTGTTGGCTCTGTGTCTTTTTCTGTGCTTCAAATTCTTTATCTAAATCTTCTTTTGTTAAATCCCTGTTTAAAAATATTTTGGGTTGGTGGTAGGGGAAAACAAGGACTTAAAATGTCACAAACTAAATTCCATTTACCTTATAGCCAGGCTATCCAAAGGGAAGGAGCCATGTTCTCATATACTTACATGGACCCCCATACCAAAGCTTTATCTGGCTGGGAAAACAAATTAAGCACCAAATCTTTAGTATTCTTACCATTCAAGTTTTAGACACAGTCATGTAAGCCATTGTTGAAGCTATGTGCTTTTGCACTATTAAAGGTAAGGAATATCCTGATTTAAAAAACACCCCTTTACACTTAAAAATAAATGGCTAAAATACAGTAAAATTAATAGATGTAAATCCGTTTACCATTTTTCATTCAAAACTGATAACTTACAGAAACCAAACAGTATTCTTGTCTGTAAGAGGCACAGATTTGCTGAAGAGGAAACATGCGATTGTGCCACTGTTCTCACAGCTCACAGACTTTAAAGGTTTAAAAGTACATAGAAAGAAGACTCATCAGCTCAAATTCTCCTATGAATGGAAACATGCTACTTGATGGTAAACTAGGATCAAGTTTCCTATACATATATAACTTTGAAAATGATACACTTCTAAGAGATACCTTTGCCTTTCACCAATTCGAGGTAGTTGGTATCCACCTGCTTTACAACTGCTCATGGGTTAGGTCATCATCACGAATCTTTACAACACTTCTAAGTCACGCAATGCGTTATATATTAAAACTTTGTGCACAGAAATAAAACGGGACAACTATATTTAAACTTAGGGCATAAAAAATTCACAAAGAGAAACATCAAAATCCATCTGTACTGCAAAATTCCACAATGGTCTGATGTAAAAAACGTACAAAGAATATAAGCAAAGTGATTAATGCTAATGATTTAATATAAAGACAAATCACAGGACTAGAAATATTTCAAGATCAATTGATAAATGCTTAATGTTCAGCAGAAAGAATATTGACGTACAAAATAAGGATAGTGCAAGAAGAACTGAAATCTATTTCTCTTCACTGGTGAGATTTTGGTTTTGAACTGTACAGCTTGCTAGAGGTGCTGCTGTCAAATTCAGATTCCATTCAATGGGATGATTAAGGCACATCTTAATGGGGCTCAAAGGGCAACTTGCTGCATTCCCATCAGACAAATTCAGTTTCTCATCAGTTTTCATTTGTAGCACGCTGGAAAAAAAAGTGTAAAGCATTTCAGTTTTACTTCAATTTCAAAGAAATCAACCTTGTAGAAAAAAATTTAATAGTTTTATTGTTGGAACCTCTAAACAGAGTGGCTAGAGCATGTATTACCCTGAGAGTGCGAGTTTGTTTTGTTTTGAACCTGTCTCCCTGCTGAACTGAAGACTACACAGTAAGCCTGGCACTTGAGAGGTCAGTCACTCAGGTGCCACTGGATAAAGATTGTCACTGCATTTACAGATTTCATCAGCGTATGTCAGAACTGAGCTTGGTGGGATTCATCCCTTTCAACTTGGCCTTCAGCCTACCAAGGATCAGAGCCACTTTGAGACAAGAAGGAATTAACCTTTGCTGAATGCCTACTATTTTCTAGGCACATTTACATGTATTATCTAAGTTTCATAACAAGGTCAGTATACTTATCCTCCTAACAAATGATAAAAGTGAGTCTTGGAGAGTTAGGTACAAATATGCCTGAGGTTGTAGGCACCGGGCTGGAGTTGGGATTGGAACACAGTCCCTGCTCTTGCCTTTATGCCTGTCTACCGGCTCTCTGATGAAAATCTTTAGACTCACAGAAACCTGAGAGTCCACTCAACATGCAATGCACATGTAATTCTGAGCCTTAATGAGAGCTGATTCACATCTTCAGATGTCAACTTTTTGTTTATAAACTAACAGCTCCTGCACAGCTTATTTGGTATTTCATTGGTTGGTTTGGCTAGATATCGTTCCTAAGCTTTGCGCAACGGCACAGGTCCATGATCCCATCAGGAGGGAGGAAAATGAGCTGGGTGGCTAGCATTTAAGTGACGGAGTTGGTAAAGGCAGCAGCAGCCAGACTTCCGCAGCATTTCCTGATCCCTCGCACCCTTAACCAACCAACTCCTTTGCCACTCAGTACTAAGCCAGAGAGACCATCCTGTTACACCATCATTCAACAGCTATCATGTTCTCCCCGAGTCCTCCCCAGGCAAACAGTCCCAGTTCCACTGAAGGACATGGTTCCTAAAGATATGATACAAACTATGAACTAGCCTAAAAGATTACTCATTAAAAACAGTAAATTGGTACGGTGAAGGGCTGGGGCGAGAGCTGGGTGGAGAGGGCCAAAGGGGGAAAAATGGGGGACATCTGTAATACTCTCAACAATAAAAGTAAAAAATAGTAATATCATTTAAAAAGCCAAAACATAGAGATGTGATTAATAGGATGACACTTAAAGTAAATCATGGCCCGATATGTGACAAATTAGAAATCCAAAACTATTTTCACCCATATCACAAATTGTAATTGATTTCTGAAAATACATGGGTTAGTTACTATTAGACTGGTGTGCCCTCATGGACCTCAAGTTCTTTTATTTCTCAAGCTGGCAAAGCACAGATAAAGCAGTAATGCTTTCCCTTCCTCCAAGGACTCTTCATAATTTTATTATTTGTGTTTTCAAAACAAGTTTGATGTACACTTCTTTGAGAAACTTCAAGGCAGGCTATGAAAATACAATCATATTAATTGAGGTACCCTGGTAGATAAGTACATCAAGTATCCAACTCCAAAAAAATAAATAAAAGATGGCATAGAGCAACAAATCATGGTCATAAAAAACTTGTTTTCTGTTTGTTATTTGATTGACAAAGGTGTATTACAGAAGAATACTTTAATAACATTCTTTGCAATACTGTAAAGACAGGTGGTTGTTTCTTTTTTACTTTTCTAGAAAAAGTACTAAATTTCAGCACACAAACTCCAGGGGTGCACAGAACTATGCATGTGCATGGGAAGAAAACTAAACGTTAGTACTAACACACAGATTGGCGTGCAATTCACAAATACACACTCAAACCTAGCTGGTGTACATACGGGCACTACCGATCTACAAAATACTAATCATAGAAGAATACAGCTATCTTATGAAGTGCTGGCCAGAGAACAACAGAGCTAGAAGGGCATTTTCTAGACCTTTTTAAAAAGATAAGGAAACTAAGGTATAGGAAAATAGAAAGATAAACTTATTTTTCAGTGTCCTAACCAGCTGTATGTGGACTAGTATAAGAACCTGGATCTCTAGTGAATCTAGTATCAACCACAGCACTTTTCAGTTCTATTTTCTATACCATCAAATTATTTAACATTTACTGGATAGCCCCCCCCTCCCCCCCCCAAGGAAGAATTTAGGAATACAAACATGAGGAAGACATAGAATTTGCAACCTAGGGGAAATTTTTTAACAAACTCCTTTATATTTGGAAACTAAAATTTTGACTAAACTAGGTTTAATGTCAGGAATTTGTGGTATACACATTGGTACGAAGTGAAAGATTGTTCAACTTTTCTTGATGTACTTTCTACACAATGCTTTAATTTTAAAAGTAGGTACTATGTTTGTAAACTTAGAAAATCACTGCAAAATATTATACAATGAAGTCTTACTGCTCCTAGCCCCTCTTCTAGGAGCAACTACAGTTAACCAATTTCTTGTGTATTCATCACATTGACATATTTGTGTTTCAACTATGTCCTTTCCCCTATACAATTCTGTATATTGTTCTATATCTTGCTTTAAAAACTATATATTTTGACAGCATAGGAAATATAGTCCATAATATTGTGATAACTAGGTATGTTGCCAGGTGGGTACTGAATTGTCAGGGGGATCACTTTGTAAAGTATATGACTGTCTAACCACTATGCTGTACACCTTAAAACTAATACAAAATAATATTGAATGCCAACTGTAATGGAAAAAAATGTGTATTTTTCAGATTGCTTCATGTCTGTACAATGAATAAAATTCTTTTAACAGCTACATAGAATTCCACTCTACGGATATGTCATAATTTACTTTGTTGTTCTTCAGTTGATAGACTTTGGGGCTATTCCAATCTTTTTGTGAAAATATCAATATGTTTGAATCTTATTGTATGTGTGCAGGTACATCTACAGGGTTGGTATCTAGGATTAGGACACCTGGGTCAAAGGGTACTTTTCAAATTTTGATCACTGTTGACCATTTCCTCTATATTTACTGAACTGTGCACCTCCCATATTTATGTTGAAGCCCTAACCCCGTATATTAAGATATACAGGGCCTGCCCAGCCAGCATGGCTCAGTGGTTGAGCATCGACTTATGACCCAGGAGGTTGAGGTCTGATTCCTGGTCAGGGCACATGCCCAGGTTTCCGGCTTGATCCCCAGTAGGGGATGTGCAGGAGGCAGCGGATCAATGACTCATCATTGGTGTTTCTTTCTGTCTCACCCTCTCTCTGAAATCAATAAAAACTTTTTTTTTTTTAAAGAGAGATACAGGGCCTTTAGGAGGTAATTAAGGTGAATTGAGATCATAGGGTGGGGGACTAATCTGATGGGATTGGTGTCTCTATAAGTGGAGAAACCAGAGAACAGAAGGTCGACATCTGCAAGCCAGGAAGAGAGCCCTTACCAGACAGTGAACCCTCCAGACCTTGACCTTGGATTTTCCAGCCTCCCAAACTGTACGAAAATAAAATTTCGTTTGCCATACAATATATGGTTCTATTTCTTAAATTATTTTTTACAGCAGCCCAAGCAGAACAAGGCACTTTCTTGAAACTTTTTTTTTTTTTTGCTTTTGAGACAAAACACAATATTGGTTTTCCTCTGCCTCTTCTTTCCACTGTAGGTCATCCTGCTCTACCTGGCTAATAAATACTGGAATTTCCCAAGGCTGAGTCCCAGGCTTTCTTTTCTTCTTATCCTATAATCTCTCACTAGGGGTTCTCATTCTACTTAGTTTCAGCCAGCAATGATATCCTAGATGTTTCGGCTCCACCCACAGCTATGCAATACTTCTGCAGAAAGCTTTCCCCGAGAACTCAACCTAAAGTACCTCCCTTAAGAAATTCCTTATATCTTCTAATCTCATTAAAAGAATTTACCACTGCCTTGTGTTTTCTATTTTACTTTTTCTCCCACTAAAATACAAACTTGACAAAAGAAAAGATTCTTGCTGGTCTTGTTCAGCATATTATTTTCAGCACCCAGCATATGGAAACTGGATAAATATTTGTTAAAAAATAAATCTGGGATTTCTGGCCACGAAGAAGTAACAAGAACTGGATTCACCCTCTCATTTTAAGCAACTTACAAAAACAGATGCAATATATAAAGTAATTTTTTTTTTAAGACAATGGATTACAGAAAATGCAAGGATGACAGTAATCCCTGAAAGAAGGGAAACAAAGGAGGGAAGTTTTAAAATTTTCTCTGGATACTGCCTGGTGAGTTTCCAGGCTGTAGTATAGGGAGAGGAGCCCAAAGAGAGCTTGGGAATCTTCCTGAAATGAGAAGACAGACTTTGGAGGTAAGGAAGTCTAAGTCAGCTAGATTTTGTGAGGCAGAGTACAGGAGAGAGAGCTGCACAGGGAGAGCTCCAGAGATCTGTATAGGGTTCCCCTGTAGTCTATAGATAACGATCAAACCATGAATGTTTCCCGAGGCTGTGTAAAAGACTACCGAAAAGGCCCAGGTGGAAAATCCCTAGAGACCCTAAAGGGCTGGATATAATCTATGTTCCCACAAGCAAGAATGGAAAGATCTCCTTACACATGGGGCAGGAAGTAGAGTCCTCAGGTATTGGTACTGCCTAACTAGTGTCATAAAATTAACCCTAGGGCAGGGTTTCTCATCCTTGGAACTACTGACATTTGGGGTCAGATGATTCTTTGTTGTGGGGGCTGTTTTATTATAAATTGTAGAATGTTTAGCAGCAACCCTGGCCTCTATCCTTTAGGTGTTACAATAAAAAATGTTTCCATACACTGCTAAATATCCTCTGCAGGGCAAAGTCATTGCCAGTTGAGAAACACTACTAGAATAAAGGCTGTTCTGGTTCTGTCTGACAATGCTCAAAAGCAACATTTGAAAGAATAAAATGTTTCTCAGTAAGCTAATGATGCCCAGAACAGAACCCCAATACATTTAAGGAATTGTAAAAAAAATAAAAATCCAGCATACAATGTAAAATTGACAATGGCTTATATCTCATCTGAAATCTCTAGGCATGCGAAGAAACAGGAAAACATGGTCCATAATGAGAAGAAAAGTCAATCAATAGATAACATAGGTTGTAAAATCAGCACACAAGGAAGTTAATATATGTTATTTTAAATAGATTCCACACAGTCAAGAAGTTGAGGAAAGCACAAGCATGAGGAGGATATATGTGGTAGATACAAAGAAGACTAAATTTAAATTTCTGGATGTGAAAATACAAATCCATGAAATGAAAAATACCCTGGAATTTATTAACAGCAGATTATACAATTCCAGAAAAAAAGTTAATAAATTTAAAAACACAGAAATAGTATAACCCAAAGTGGAACAGAGAAAACAATTGGGCAAAATTGAATAGAGTATCAGTGATCTGTTGTACAATATATATGTGATTGGAATCCCAAAAGGAGATTATAGAGGACAGTGACAAACTTGAAATCTGGCTGAAAATTTTCCAAATGTGATAAAAACTAAGCTCATATCCAGGTAGTTCAAAAAGCCCTAAGCAGAGAAAACATGAAGTCAGGACTACCAAGCCCATTTATAATCACAATGCTGATAACCAGGAACAAACAGAACATTTAATAAGCAACCAGAAGAAAATACACATCACAAAAAGAATAGCAAATATAAGAATGGAAGCAGACCTATCTTTGGAAAACAATGTAAGCTAAAAGACAGTGGAGCGCAACAGTTTCAAAGCAGTAAAAGGCCATGGTCAACTTTGAATTCCATATCAAACAAAAATATTTTTAAAAGCATAAGTAAAATAAAGACTTTTTAGGGCTGAGTGAATTAATCAAATGTGCACTACAGGAAATGCTAAAAGAAAGTTATTCAGACAGAGGAAAATGGTTATCAGATGGAAATTCGGATATATACAAAGAATAAAGAGTACCGGAAATAGTAAATTCATAGGGGAAATAGTTCTATTTTAAAAAATCTCTTTGAAGGATTGTGTAAATAAAAAATAGTAACTATATTAGAAGCAAAATGTATGACATCTATAGCACAAACACTTGAAGGGAGGAAATGTAAATAGTACTGTTAGCAAGTTCTTGCACTATACATGAAGTGGCATCTCATTTGAAGGTAGTCTGATAAGTTAGTAATATATAGGGTGAACCTGACAGCAAATACTTTTTTAAAAGCCAGTTAAGAGATTAAATAGAATAAAATAAATAGAAATAAAATATACGCAACTGACCCAAAAGAAGGCAGAAAAAGAGAAGACAAAAGGAAGTAAATAATATATTGGACAAATAAAAAACAGAAAGTTGGATGGCTATTATCAAAACCACAATGACAAGTATTCGTGAGGATGCAGAAAAAGGGAACCTTTGTGCACAGTTGGTGGGAATGTAAATTAGTACATCCACTATGGAAAACAGTATGGAGGTTCCTCAAAAATTTAAAAGTAGAACTACCATATGATCCAACATTTCCATTTCTGCATATTTACCCAAAGAGAACTTAAACAATAAGGTGAAAAGATAAATGTACTCCCATGTTCACTGTAGCATTATGTACAACATAATGTACATTATGTACAACAGCCAAGATATGGAAACAACCTAAGTGTTGGAAGGATGAATGGATTAAAATTTTCTGGGGTGTATTCCATTGTATATGTGCATACATACACACACAGACACACACACACTGTAATATTTTTCAGCCATAAAAAAGAAGGAAATCTTGCGATCTGTATGTAACAACATGATAAACCTTGACAGCATTATGGTAAGTGAACCTTATGCGAAGTGAAATAAGTCAGATAGAGAAAGACAAATACCATATGATCTCACTTATATATGGAATCTGAACAAAAACAAAAAACAAAACTGAGCTCATAGATAAAGAGATTAGTGGTTGCCAGAGGTGGGGTGGGGGTGTGTGTGGGACAAAATGGGTGAAGGAGGTCAAAAGGTGCAAACTTCCAAGTATAAAATAAATAATTCATGTACCGCATTACTGTACTGTTAATAATACTGTATTATATATTTGAAAATTGTTAAGAGAGTAGATCTTCTTAGAAGTTCTCATCACAAGAAAAAAAACTGCAACTATGTACAGTGATGGCTGTTAACTAGACATTGTGGTATTTATTTTGCAATATGTACAAATATCAAATCAGAATGTTGTACACACCTGAAATTAATATAATGTTATATGCTAATTATACCTCAATAATTTAAAAAAGAGGCTCACTTCATATGATAAGGGAGTCAATCTATCAAAAGTACATAAAAATTCTTAAAATGCATGCATCTAATCATAGAGCTTCAAAATAGATAAAACAAAACCTGATAGAAGTAAAAGGATAAACAGCAAAATCCAGAATCACAGTTGTAGACTTCAACACCCTCTCTAAAAATTAACAGTAGACTGAAATGCAATAAACAGAAAAGAGTTGAACAGCACCCTCTCTTGACCTAAATGACATTTCTAGAACACTACACCCTGCAGCAGCAGAGTACACATTATTTTCAAGAACACACAGAGCATTTATTAAGGTAGATCTAGATAGACTCTGAACCATAAAACAAATCTCATTAAGTTCAAAAAGATCAAAATAATACAAAGCATATTTTACAACCATAACTGAATTAAATTAGAAATTAGTAACAGAAAAATACCTGGAAACTAAACAACACATAACCCATGGACTAAAGAAGAAATCCAATGGGAAATTAGAAAATATTTCTAATTTAATGAAAGAGAAAACAGCACAATACAATTTATGGGAAAGTAGTTTTTAGAGGGAATTTATAACATGATCATATTAGTAAAGAATTAATCTCCTTTCTGCCACAACACTCTACTTTCTCCACTAATGGTTCTGAAAGTGTGGTCCCTGGACCAGCAACATAAACATCACTTGGATCCCACTCCATACCCACTGAATCAGAAATTGGTTGGAGCCCAACCATCTCTTTTAACAAGCCTTCCTGGTGATTCTGATTCACACTAAAGTTTGTAGACCACAGTTCTCATCTGGACTACCATAAGATCTATGCCTTCACTCTTGCACTATACCATTCATTTTCCACAATGCAGTCGGAGATCTCTTAGAAAGGAGAATCTGAAGATGTCATATACCTTGCCCATCTACCTCCAATTTAAATCTCTATTCCAAGAGCAACTGGAAGTCACTGGAAGTATATAACCATGACTTAAGAGAACCTGCACGGTCTATGTTCCACTTACTCTTCAGTCTTCACCACACCATGCTCCTTCTTTCTCTCTCCACCCTAGACACACCAGTCATGTCTTATCCCCTTTCCTGCCAAGAATGCAACGCCTTAGAGGTGGTTTCACAATGCAATTCCTCTTCCTGAAGTCATTTCTTCCCTCCTAGTTCTCTGCTACTTGGTCTGGTTAATTCCTACTCAACATTCAAAGCTCTGCTCAATGCCATTTCCTTAGGGAAGTCTTTCCTCATTTCCCTGACTTGATAAAATCTCCCTATAAGGAATTCTCATTGCATAACCTAATTAAGAAGTTGTTAAGATGTGTGTAATTATTTACTCAAGATTTGCCTCTCCAAATAAACTTGAACCATGAGGGAGGTTTTGTCCCCAATTAATCCCGTATGTCTAGCATACTGCCTGGCACAAAGGAGACAAACAGTTTTGAAAGAATAAATTAACGGAGTCTATAGATTCTAGTTTTCTATGTTTATATAACATAGAAACAAAGTTAGAAACAAATGAATTTTCCAGGTTGCCTGGAATTAGAATTGGGGGGAGGAAGGAGCCAAGGTTTTGTTTAAAATTAAACACACACACACACACACACACACAAACAAAATAACCAAGATAAAACCTGGCAGGATGAAATCACTCAGACAGATACTCTGTTTTTTTGGGGGGGTAATTAAATGATAGATGACTTCAGTAGTCTTAACATGATAACCACAGAGTGCTCAGATCCACTATAAAAAACACACCTGTTCATTGCCCAGGAAGATGAGGGGTAGGAGTTGGGCAATGGTAGCCAGGAGGGCTGAACTACGAACTGCGAACTCCTATGTGAAGAAACAGAAAAGAGGGGTAAAAAGGAGAGAACAGTTGAGGAAGGACCTTTAGGTGTGAAGCACCAAGATCAATCTCTTCCTAACAGGTGGCAGAAGCTGGCTGAGGGAAAGAAGGGCGACCCTTGAACTTACCTCAGATAGACAAAGCAGGTCTGGAGGCTGCAGGAAGAGAATAGAGATTTACAAAACAATAAAATTGGCACTCAGGGCTCCCGAGCATCACTCTGCTGGATACAGCCAAGTCCTGTCCCACAGAGATAAAACAAAACTACCTGTCAGAAATATATTGTATTATATGGGAGGAGGGAGTGGACAACTGGAGGGAGTGGATGGGTGTTGGCTATGAATTGGACATAATAACCTTAATCTACTAAAAAAAAAATTCCAATGACTTTTTTCAAGCCACTCAATACCAAAATTCTACTGATATAAACAGGGGTCAGCACACTTCTCCTGCAAAGGGCCGGGTAAATATTTTAGGCTTTGGGGGCTCTATATGATCTCTGTTGCACCTACTCAGTTCAGTTCCCATGGCACAAAACCTGCAACAGAAGACACGTCCATGAAAGAACATGGTGGTGCTCCAACAGAACTTCACCTACAAAGTGGGCCATGGGCAGGGCCCCTGATTTAGAGAATATTATGTTTAAAAACAATTTTATACTCCATATCCACTGGCATGGAAAATAAACCAGATTATCTTTCTTCAACTTATACTTAATTATGTTGACAAAGTAAAAACTTGAAATATTTTTTGATATGATCCCTGAGTTCCTTTGTGACTCTCATGTCTAACACAATGCCTGGCAGATCAAAAGGAAAAGTATCCAATATTTGTTGATTAAAGTGAATGGTTTTCTACGAAAGACATGGGGCAATTAGAGAAGCAGTATATCCTAAAAAACTCAGTAATGGTTGACAAAGTAACAGGATATAAAATATTCAAGAAAAAGTCTAAGAAAAAACATCAAGACAAGGGATTATCAAAGTAGCTGATTTACATTTTAATACCTATTATGGCAAGAGTCAGAAGCTCTTCAAGACCTAAAACTCTTCTCTTTACTCAGTTCCTATGAAAAAGACAATGATAGGGAAATAGTAAACTGTAAACAGAATAACTTTTTTAAAATTCCTGATTTCATTAAAGTTTTTTTACTTATTTAAAGTATTGTGAGTAAAGTTTTAATAGTTTTACCTAAGGCACTGGCAATTAGCAAAGTGGTAATATGAAGCCCATATAAAAATGAATGCCAACAAATTTACTAATTTTTACATTAAAATATCATTTTATCTAGTGCTGACCAAATTAAAACTGTGGATTAATTAAGAGTTGAGGAGACAGTGATCTTATATTTAAATTCGTTTTTTCCCCATGGTATGTAAAGCCACCTGGACTGGCTACTGCCAGAGCTCTGCCTTTCTTAACTCAGCATGAAATAAAATCTAATATACAAAAATGAAGCTTAGAGAATAGGCTGATCAGAATGTGATCATCTTTGGTTTATAGATATTTACCACAGAGTTCTTTTTAATACTGAATTTTAATAAAGCTCTTACAATTTTGATGACTCTAACTTAATTTATATACAAGGACAAATCTAATTTGTAAATTAACTTAAATTTTTATAGTCATTGCATTCTTTCTGGGAATATCACAGTAATTTTAGAGAAACCCTAGTAGGAAACCATGTAGAGCAACATTTCCCAATTATGTTCCCCAAACTGTGTTCAGTAGGATATAAAAAGTTTTCATATATATATAAAGGCTGGAGAATACAGTTTAACAAGCTAATGGGGCACTGTGACTTGATAAGCACAGGAAAGAGAACCAGCATTTCTCAATGTTGTTACACCATGGAACCCTTTGCACATAGAACACCTTGGGGGACTAGTGTTTCTTGGAATACATCTTTGGAATGCTTGTGTAGCAAACTAGATTAGGGTGACTGAATCATTTGGAAAGGTTTGTGTTTTTTTTCCCCCCTATCAAAATGAAATTTAGAAAATCATCTACTCTCGCTTCATAGTTTTCCCATTAAATGATAATAATGATACTAAATAATGCACATGAAGAAACTCAACTTTAAATTGTATTTAAAAATGTTTAAGGATATTCTGTGCCAAGGGCTGCCTCAACCACACAAATGTAAAAGAACATCTTGAGTTAGGATTCGAAAAATGTGGTAAAATGTTCATAAGCAAGACCAGAGGATAGAGGGTTAGTCTGGGTTTCAGAAAGTTGAGGAATATATTGTTAATTTAAAAATCACTCATTAGTTATATACCTGTGTGAAAACCAGTATTCAGAATGGGGAAAATGTATATTCTGTCAGTTTTGAGGACAGATGGACAAAACAGGAGAAGCTGACAAATGACATTTTTCAGTCACCTCAGAATCCAATTCAAAGCGTCACCTTGAGTTCTGAATTTTTATGGGAAAACACTGCAGAATGAGAACTGTGAATTTAGTAGCTTCAAGTCCACATTAGATTATTCTAGTTTTAATATTTCCCCAGAGGTGTCCAAAGTCAGTGTATTTATAGCCAGATATGTGGCAATTAGGAAAAGGCACACATTTGCTTTGGGAACTCCAAAGACGTTGATATTAAAAAGGTCTATATTATTATTCCCAATAGTCATACTCTAGTATCACCTCAAAAATCATCTCCTGCAACAAGCCCTTCACGCACCCCATTTTGCTGTCCCCCTCAAATCTATAATGTGTGCTATTAAAAAAGACCCTCTAGAATTACACCTTGATCATATAGTTTCTCACAACTCAGTGGGTGAATTCTTGGCTTGATCTCTTTGTCCTTGTTATACCCACTTGGTGAACCCAATAACTATCAAATCCAAGGGCCCGCCTTTCTCAATGCTTACATTGTGGTCACAGAGATAAAATCACAAGCTGCTCAATCCTGTTAGTTCTTGAGATAGTATTTTTGACTTTACCCATATTATCAATACCCACCATACAGCTCTTAGATTACCTCAATTCATAGAAAATAGGCTCTAATATCCTCAACATTTTGCCCATGAACTTATAAAGTTATGTGTATGTATGTATTTCTTAAGAGAGAAGTGACTCTTGTGGTCAAGTGCAGTGTTGCTAATGATGCTCCATAATATCCAATAATCAACTCAGGGGCTTCACCCCACTTTCACTGCTTGCCGTCTCATTTTTGTATCTTCAGCCTTTCATTTTCCACTGGCTTCTTCCCATTGTCATCTAACATTTTTTAAAACCTGCCTTAAGCAGGCCTTCCCTTAGTCACCTCCCTATCTCCTCTCCAGGCAGAGCCACTTAGTCTTCAGTGCTAACTTCCTTCATGCCCTCTTCCTGCACATACTCAATCGTAAGGTCTCTGGTTCTGTCAGTCCACCAGAACTGCTCTCTCCCAAACCAAATGAAATAACCTCCTGTGCTATATTCGATGGAAATGTCTCAAGGCTAATTGACCCATTATCAACAGTTTACACGGCTGTTTTCTCCACTGTCGTGACACACTTCCTTTTCACCACCCTCTCCTGGCTTCCTCTCATCTCCTGACTACTCTCATCAGTTTCCTATTATATACATCTTTTCTTTTCTCCATATTTTTGGAATTTGGGGATCCTAGGCTCTTCTCATTTCAGAGAACAATCTCTTCCACTCTCATCAATCTTTATCTCTAGCTCAGCCCTCTCTCCTGAGCAAAAAACCCCTATTAACTAATTGCTTCCTAAACATATTTTCTTGGTTATTTCTCTGGATGCCTCAAACCTCTGATGTCTAAAACTGAACACCCTGAGTGCACCTACACCTCAGTGCATATTGCTATCATCTACCCAGATGCTGAAGCCTAAAACCTGGGTGTTATCCTTTATTCCTTCACTCTCTAAGATGTCCTGATTCTACTTCATAAAACTTTCTTAAATATATCTATTCTTCTGCATTCATGTCACTTTTAGGGCTCAAAACCACTTTATTTTTTTTAAAGAACTCACAATTTGGGCATTGCTTCCCTCAGTAGCTTTATCTTTTGCTATTTTTCCAACCACCCCCTGCCCCATCCTTAATCCCTATTTTATAACACAGCTATTTGGAGAAAATTATTTAGTGCTCCAAACAAGCCTTCTCTTTTGTCACCCGATTCTCCACATGCAGTTTGCTCTGCTGAAATACTCTTCTCCCAACTTCTACCACTTTGGCACCCTTCAATCTCAGCTTAGATGTGCTATATAGGAATCCTTGCCTAATTCTCCATACCTGGGTTCAATTTCCCTCCCATGTGCTCCTACAATCCACCTCTTGCCCCAATCATAGCACTCATCTTTCCACTGGAGTTGCCTGTTCACTGTCCCCCAAGAGATGAAAAGCTCTGTGAAAGCAAAAACCATGGCTTTAACCATTCTATCCCCTTAAAACATGTAATATCCCTTTTAAAACATAAAATACACTCTGTTTGTTGGATAAATAAATGATGTAGGTCTTTACCCACTTAGATGGAAAGGGAACTTCCTGAACCTTCCACATGCCCAAGAGCATACTGTAGGAATTCATTAAATATTTGCTGAATTAGAATAGAATGGACCTGTAGTTCTTCTTCCTCCTTTCCATGTCCAGATACACAGCAGTACAAATGTAGTATAAATCTTAAAACTCCTATGTATTAAACTATATCTGAACAATTAATTTTGAAATGTACAAAAATAAGACATTCGTGGTAGAAGCAAAACTTTTCATCAATAGAAACATTCCACAATTCATTACATACATCAAACTAGGAATTTTTATAGAAAAGTCCTATTGTTAAAAGTCTCTCAAATCTCCAGCCACTAATTATTCTATGAAGAAGAAAAACACATATAAAACTACTAATGAATTTTACAGTTATTTCCAAAAAGGCAAAAAGAAGCATGAAATACCAAGAATAATGAGGAAAAAAAGAACACTTTAAGAAACATTTAAAAATCAGATAAATATAACAAATAGTTTCAAATACAACTTTACAAAAATGTCCTTGATTAAAAAAAAGAATGTTAAAAAATAAAGAAGGAAAGTTATCAGTAAAAGATAAATAAAACTTTAAGCAGAACAGGACAATAGTGCTAGTAAATTTTAAAATGGGAAAACGTGAAAAGTAACTCTTAATATGATACTATTTTTTTCCATATCACAAAATGCTTTCGAAAATAATTTGAAAAGTAATAATTACACCATCTTCCATCTTATTTTTCTAGGGTAATCTCATATTTAGTGAGATGAAGAATCATATTAAAACAAATTTTACATTTATACCTTAGGAAGACACAATGGTTGAGAAGCTGAAAGGACGAAGTACAGTTCTGCTGCAAACGAGTTAATGCAAACTACCCTTGGTAAACTCAAAAGCATGAAATGAGGATGGTATAAAAAATTAAAAACGATACACTATATTTTATTTTTCACTCATCATAGTCTTTTAAAAATATGTGTGTATATTTTTAGGTGAACTGTAAATTTTTTAAAAAAAATCACTATCACACTTCCCTCTTTTTTCCTGACATACTTACTATATGTTATAATGTTTTTAGCTGTCCTGAAGAAACAAAGGGCATAATTTTAGATTTGATTCCTCTTTCATAATGAAGACTAATTTTAAAATTTTAGACACTGAATGTTAGTTAAAATTTTTAATCACTGCATATTAAATAATGAAATATGTATTTTAAAGTTACATAAATAATTGAATTTAGGGGGCCATAATAATCTTACCTATTAAAACACAAGCTTAATTACTGCTTTTAATATTTTAACATAAGGACCTGATAGTACTTTTTTAGCTTTTAAAAAAGTTTTAAAGGGAAGAAATAAAGCCATCAATACTTCCCCAACCCTCAGAAAAATCCCCTAAAATATACAATGTAACAACGCAACCATATGATAAAATTTCCTTAAATTTCCAAATGTAACCTGGCACTCTTTCATGTCAGAAAAGGAATCTAGCACTACCACACTTCCTAATATCTTGAATTTTCTAGCATTTATCAATAAGTAGAGTGAGAACTGGTTACACTGGCACCTACAGTGTTCATATTCTATTTCTGCTAGGTTCTAAGGGTTACAGTCGCCCTGAGGCATCA
This sequence comes from Miniopterus natalensis, assembly GCF_054644295.1. Taxonomy (NCBI): domain Eukaryota; kingdom Metazoa; phylum Chordata; class Mammalia; order Chiroptera; family Miniopteridae; genus Miniopterus; species Miniopterus natalensis. The sequence goes on along the minus strand of NC_142081.1, from coordinate 193,234,417 downwards.
ACGTCAGGTTAGTATAACTGAGGAAAGCACATAATTGCTGCTAAAGTAACTTCAGTTTGCATTACCTTAAAATTACCTGTGTATGACTTTCTCCCTAGATAGGCTATGGATTGTCTCTGGAAAGAAATCTTTATCTTTATATTCATGCACTCTAGTTCAGTGTCTAGAGGAAAAAATCTATTCAACAAGTTTGCTGATTTGTTGGAAAAAAAAATCTTGTTCCCTGACACTGTTTAAGTAAGCAGAGTATTAAAGTGGTTCGCAAAGCAGTACCAATGGGCATAGTGACTTAATGGTGAATGTGAGACTGATACCCTAGAATTATTATATATGTTATAAGCTTTATCAATTTAGTAATGAGACAGTCTTTACTTCTTTCCACATGGCCTGGTCTTAAAGTTATCAGATGATAAACACATATTAGTCTGTAGTGTAGCAGTTAAGTTTTAGATAGTTGGGCATATTTATCTGTCACATTGTTTTCTCTATTTTGTATCTGATAAAATGCAAAAGCAGATAACATAACTTTTATATTAATTTTAAAGGCTATGTTTAGAGGCTTTCTATGTCTCTATTAAATATATTTTAATTTGCTTGAAATGCTGGACACAGTATATGTGGGGAAATGCACTGGTACATTTAGCAGCACCTAATTTCATGAGTTTCATACTAGGTGCCAAGAAATGAGGTTGTCCAAATATTTTGGAAATAAATGAAAACTAAGTCAGTTGTTTCTTTTCTACCCATTATCATATATTTTACTCGAGGCACCTACAATGAAACTTGAAAATTAAGCAGAGAAAAACTTACCTAATTGGGATTTTGAATAATAGTTTGCCATTTGTCCACTGTTGCAAGACTGTCGTTTATGTCTTTTTGTTGACATTTCTGTGGTCTTCCATGGTGGTCTTTTTCTTTTGTTCAATTTGCTAAGAACTTCAGAACTATCAGGAGGCTTGTCATAATTAACACATTTATTTAATTTACTACTGTCAAGTTGGCCAGGAAATTTATCGGCTGCAGGACTATCTGCCTTAGCACTTTCTATCTCTTTAGTTTGCCGTTTAAAGGAATTCTGCCTAGCAGAATGGGATCTTAAGGTAAAGCGCTTTGATTCTTCCACATGAGTCTGATGGTTGCTTCCACTGTCAACAGCTTCAGGAGAGTAAATGACTGTATTTAGCTTAAAAGTATTTCTGTGTTCAAGGTAGTTGATCTTTCTCAAAAATATTCTACAATCTTTTAAGGTTTTTGACCTCCAATTATTTGGACAAACACTTCCTAGTCTTAGGCCCTTTTCAAAATCTTTTGGGCTGCAATTTGTCCCATTTTCCTTTGCTTCTGATGTAAATTTATCCTCTAAACTAGCATGTGTTTTAAAGTCAGACATTGCCACCCTCTCTTGTAAAAAGTCATCCCTGATCTCAGGTGGCAAAATAAACTGATTATCTACCATATTTTTTCCTTGGAGTGGGATGTCAGCATTTGGTCCCCCCTCAGTCTTATTTAAAAATTGGTTCTGGCAGAAAAATCTCAGGTTCCTCCTTTTAGAGATCCAATCAACGGTCCCATGGCTGTGCAGCTTTCCCTCTCTTCTCCACCTTTCTTGTCGCAACCTCTTAAACTCAGTTCTTTTGAATCTATCTAGTGTTAAATTACTTTTCACATTTAAGAGTGGAGAGCTAACCATTTTATGCAGTATATGTAACTTCCCTGATTTTGAAGGAGAAGATAGTGCAAATTTTTTAAAGTGCTTTCTGAAGGGGCTGGTATTAAAATCAGTATATTTGGTCCCTAATTTAATTCCTCTGGTATTTATTACTTCCAAAGGGTTTCGAGCATTTGCTTTTCTAACTAGTGAAAGAGACTGTGTTTCTGTCGTTTGCATAAACCAGGTGCAGAGTTCATTCAAATCATATTTTTTCCGAAAAAGCATTTTTACTGGTGAAACTTCAAGTTCTACAAGACAGGTTCCCAAAGGGTTTGCTATTTTGAAATTACTACTTTCAGTGTGTTCCCTTTTTTTAACACAATTTTCAGCTTCATCTCCACTTACTTGCACCCAAGCATTTGTAATTTGCTCAAATCTATTGTTTAATTCCTCTAATAAGGAATCGTTTGAAGCAGAAGCAGCCCACCACCTGAGCAAAGGGTTTGATGAAATTATAGGGTCCAAGGATACTTCAGAAATGGGTATTAAATTGTTATCTTCCAAACACTTTTTTGCATTCCTTGCATTTCTAGCTCCTGGTGTACCTTTGGGAGCTACTTTTGTCCTCGACTGCCTATGTTTTTCCTTCTGACTTTTACCTTTCTGCAAATGGAGTTTATATGATTTATGGAGCAGAGTATTTCTATAAATGAGTGAGCTAGAAGATGCTAATGAATGAAGGAAATGCAGAGATGGTTTTCTATCCCTAATAGAATGTCTCAAAGGTACAGCAGCAACCATACTTTTGGACCCATCCTCAGATGCATCCACTTCAGCATGCTTTGCATCCATGTTATTGCATTGGGGAGCATACTTTTCTCCAGGCAGACTTTTTTCTAATAAAACCTCTTGTTCTAAAGGAGGTAAGCAGCTGCTAATACTCACTTCTCTTTCCTGAGGTGAAATTCTATTAATAGTTACAGATATACCAGAGATTTTCACTTTTGCAGGTCGACCAGGCTTCCTAATTATTGCCAAAGGCTTCTGATTTGGCCGAAGAATGTTCTTGGAAAGCTGAAGTATCACAGACTTATTCTTGATAGGCCTAACATACTCAAAGCCACACCCCAAGATCTCACTTTCTGTCGTCAAACTCGAAACAGCACTTATTTCACCCGAGTCAAGTTCATATTCTCTGATATTTCTGAGACTATTCCGTTCAGTTGAAAAATCAGTAACTTTACTGTTTAAAGATGTAACATTGTTTATGTTTACACTTCCTTCAGAAACATGCCTTTTAGTTCTTCTTGACCTTCCATAAATAACAGTTACTGTAATACTCTTTTTATAAACACCTTCTTTTACTTCTGATAGGAGAGATTCTGGGCTTTTCTTTCCAGTACTAAAGGAGTCGTTTTGGCAAATGGTGATGTCTGTCTGATCAGATTTTGGTTTCGGTGGTCTTCCAATTGGTCGCTTAGTCTGTTTCACAACCTGGGGGCCTATTTTTTTAGGTCTACCTGGTTTTCTTTTAAACGATGAATCCACTGCACTGTTTGCATTTTCCTTAGGTTCTTCCGATGGCTTATCACTATTTATATTATCGGTAAACATTTCAGAGGATTCTGCAGTTTCTTCTGCACAACTGTGTTTTAGATCTTTTTGAAGGGTGTCACTGTCATTAAGAGTAGAACTAAAATTTTCCAAGCTAGCATTTGGGATCTCCTCATTCGTTTCTGTTTTTTTTTCAATCACATGATGGTTTGGATGTTTTTCAGAAGGAAGATGAGTATTTGATTCAGAATTAGTGACTGAAGTTAAAGTATATTTGACCCCTTCCCTGCTTTTAACCTCAGATAAAAACATGAGTTTGACAGGACTAGAATAGCTGGAAAAAGAAGAGCTTTTGATGGCTTCATATTTTGTTGGTACATTCTCAACAGTGGAAATCAAGCTACCTGTATCTAAAATAGATGACTTTTTCAGATTATCAAGTCTTTTGTTATTCAAATCTATTGGAGGCATGTGATTGCTTTGGATACTGCTGGATGCTACCACAGATTTTGATAAACTCTGCTCTTTACATGTCATTCTGCTTACAGTAAGAGTGATATTTCTACCAGCATTTTGATCTTTACTGTCAATTTCTTTCAATTTCTTGGATGCTTTATATCCTTCCAACGACTGATTATTCCAAGACTTCTTGGCCATATTTATTGTATCTTCCAAACGCTCCACAACAACTTGTAGATTAGAATTCATCGCAATTTTGTTTAGATCTATACTGTGTGAGCTTTCAGTTTGAATATTTTTCACCTGATCTTTTTTTTTTGAAGATTCAGAAACTTTTTTGGCCTTAGGGGATTTTTTGAGAACATAATTATTTGTTACATATACAGAATACCACCCTGGAGGCACGATATTTCGTTTACTTCTGTTTAAAAGTCCAGGAACATCACATTTCAAAGGAGTTTGAGTATTTTCTAATTTTGAATTCTCCTCATGATTTTGCAAAAAAAAATTTCCAGCTGCAGATTTCTCCTGTGAATTTATGATGTTCATTTTCTCAGGGGTAGTCATTTTAAAGCTTTCTGAAAATGTGTCAAAAGCCAAGTTAGTACCTAAGTTATGAAGAGGTAGTTGCAATGACTGTAATGCATAATCTGGTGAAAATATTTCTGCATGACTGCTATCTTGAAGGCTTTTAGAATTCTGTAAAGGCCCTTGGCAATGATAGAATTCTTCTTTGTCTGTTGAAAATACCACATCATTGCATACCAATTTCCTTGACATTTTTTCACTGCATTTTTTTCTTACAAAGTTTTCATCAAGACTAGCAAGTTCTCTTTTTATCTGTAAAGACTGCCTTCTAAATACGGGTGAATCAGGAGAGTTGTGCATTGCAAATAATGTTTCTTGACGCTTTCGAAATCTTGTCTGAATAATTTTATTTTCTACCTTTTTATCATGTTGACTCAGTAATTCCATAAAACTGTAATCACTGGCCTTTGCATTATGCAAGAGGGAGGTTATTAAATCTCTCAATTTTAAATCATTATCTGTATTACAATCACTGTTAGATAATTTTAAAAGGTTTGTCGTATCTGTAGTTTCTATTGATTTTAATTTTTCATTAATACGGTCCATTAAATCTTGAAAAATTACAGTAGTTTCACCTTTTTCATGATTTGCAGTACAATTATTGCTGCCTTCCAAGAGCAAATCAGAGTTACTGGGTATTTTGGTTTTATGTATTTTACCTCCATGATCATCTTTGTCACTACTTATTTCTGCTGGTGTAAGGAATGGAGGTTGGTTAATGTTTGTTTCAAGTCTGTTATTTTCTAAGGCTGAAAGCTCTGAGATGACATCTTTCAATTTTTCAAATCCTTCCGTCTGTACAGGTGATAATGGTGGGGGTGAGGGACTTCGAGATCTACAAATATCTTCAAGACTAACTGAAACATCACTGCGTACTTCCCTTGACGAAAAAGGAGTATGAAAGGCCGATTTTGTAGAGTGAATGTTTGGAAACAGTCCAGAACAGCACCTGTGAGGAGTATAACTGTTTGCAATTCCTCTATTCACTACTGTCTTAATGTGTTCAATAGTTACAGTTTGGCAAGACAAACAATGTAAATCTTTAATACAGACTGGCAGAGGCACAAAACCAGGGCTTTGTCTTTCATTTTGTAAGCACCCTCTTTCTGCCAGCCTATATTCACAATGACAGAATAGACCATGTATATCATCTTCAATTAGGGGCTTTTGAGATTCTGAAGACACAGTATATGATGTATTACAACAGCAAAGAGAAGCAGCATTCTGCTCTTGGACTAGAAATTTCAACATAGTCAAAGCTTGTTGCTGGTGATGTATGCACAAAGATTCCAAAACTTTGCTTAATGCTGATTTTCCTTTTTCCATTTTAGTAGCTTCCTCTGATTTTGCATCAACAGTTGAACTAAAAATAAAAATCAAACAAAAAATGAATTACAGCAAAAATACCAGTATTATAAGGAGTTATAATTTTAACAGAGTTTGAACAAAAGATACTTTGATATTGCTGGACTCCTAACTCCTACAGAGCTGCAAGAATGGAATCTTCATTATTGTTTGGCAAAAATATAATGAAGCACTGATGATAATTTCCTATGACAAATATGAGCCAAAACAAAGCCCTAGTTTTGTGATATAAAAGCTGGTGATTATAGATATGATTATATTTACAGATTGCTAATATTTAGTTCTTTGAATATATTAAGGATATTTAATGGAAAGTGCTTCACCAGGAAGTAGTTTTTGTACAGTAAATATTTTATGTTATTTTGATAACTATCAGTCTGTATTAATGCAAATAAGAAAAATAAGGTGTATGAGAAAATCTCATCTTTATTTAAATATATATATTTTTTCAAGGTAATGAAAATTATTAGTAAAAGCTTTGTCATAAGAAAAATTAAGGGATTTAGATTTCATGTAAATAACAAAACGTCTTTTCTAAGATTAAGCTGCAGGCATTTTAACCTATTAAGAAAATAAAAAATTTAAGCTATTTAAAAATGAAATCTATTTTTAATTGATTTTAAATACTAAAGTAATTACATTGAAACTAAAGGCATTACTTACCTAATTATTTAATTTCAAATGGAAAATGTCCACTTCAGAAACTAATATACATCTAACTTTAAGACTCATTATTACTTAGCAACCAATGTAGAAGTCTAAAAAAAAATTTTTAATCCAACTACCAGCAGTAAGAAGATAAAATATATAAAAGAATTCTGTTTCAGAAAAGTATCCATTTAAATTAAACATATCACCAAACTCTGTACATGAAAATAACCTCCCACTCATGACTTATATTTTCTGTTTATTGCTAGTAGCTCCTGGTTTGTAGAAATTTAGGGATGGAATTGGGATATGCTGATTATGAATTGCTACAGAAGAATGCATTTTATTTAATAAAAGTTTATATTCATGAATATTAAAAATTAGAGAATTTTTCTTTTAAAATGAAAAGTGAAACTAATTTTTTATTTTGTTCCCTAAAAATGGCTTAATTTGTTTCACAGACAAGTATGCAATATTTTATCTACATTTTATAAAAGTTGTTATTTGAATAGGAAAAACACCAAAGCAAATTTTGAACATTAGATCAAATTTTTTTCTAAGGAAAAAAAATAACTTTACTAGATTCAACCAATATTTCACTAAAACTAGCATACGATTTGGCATCAAGTAGTTATCAAAGTGAGAAGAGATGAAATTAAATCAAACTTCTTAAATCCACTGCCACCTCTAGACAGATGAAGATAAGACCTGACCTCAGTAACTTTACCTTTCTGAAAATAAAATTTTGATAAACTTTAATCATGGTTGGGAGTGCAAAATGATGGAACTAACTCCTAAGATTCAATATCAGGTAATTAAAAGAACATATGTAGGGAACAAAGGCAGGAGGAAATGTTAACTATCAAATATAAAGATATAAATAAAATTATGCTCTTTCCCAGCAAATTAAAAATTATAATTTTCACATAAGCAAAAAACAAAAACAAAAAACCCACCCCAAAAAGTTGAGATAAACACACTTCAACAGTTTCTTTAGAGTTCTGTTATGGCCTATTAAACATATCTGTAACTACACAGTTAAAGAGAGATTTTACATACTTCTCAGATAAATACATTACACTGTATTTTCAAGATTAATATGCTTGCATAACAGTTCCTGAAATTCTCAAGTGCTTTTTTCTGTTAGAAATAATAAAAACTGACTAGTGTTAACTATTCTGAAAACGACAAGATTTTTATATCTCTCTTCTGACATTCTAAGGAAATCTATACTTTAAAAGAATTTCTTATTCAGTTTATTATTTCTAATAATAAAATTTCAAAAATACCACAGTGGCCAGTAATTTCCACCTAATGCTATATGAAGAATAGCTTAATAAAGTTCCTAATTAAATATTTAGATATTGGAATAGGTTCAGATATTAGATAACTAAGTTCTCAAATCATAAAACTCCACAATATGCTTATCTGACTTCAAATTTTTTCTTTTCCATATTTCTTGCATGTTAAAGTCTCAAAGAAAACCCTAATATATGAAACTTAATATAAATAACAGTTGAATAAACATAAGTCTACGACCTAGGATTTATTCCCAAGTGATTGTATAAAGGTTCTAAGATTGTACCTTTCATGGCTCCCTTTTTTTAATTGCTAAATTTTTTTCTAAACTTTTCCTGTTTGATTTATAAACCAAAATATCCTATTTTTTGTATGTTACTATCCGTTTTGCCCATTACAAGTTTTGCTGTTGAGAGTGTTTTGGAGAAAGTCAATTTCTAATATTTAATATTAATAAAACTGCTTTCTAGAATGAATTAAAGAAGTCAGTGTAGTCAGTTTTTTCTTTGCTTTTCTTTTTTTTCTTTTACTGAATGAGTAAATCAATCACACACCAACAGTGTTGTAAATTTAAGTGCAAAAGCATTGAAGTGCTTTACTACAAATTACAACCTAGGAACACGTTAACCAAACAATTAAAATTCATACAATCAGATTTAGATATATAACAACACAAAGTAGAAACAGAATTACAGTACATTTACAACACAAGACAGATACATGAATTCATTAGAAAATATTGTAATAAATAATTCATGAATTATAGTGCAATTGATTTATGCATAAATATAACTAATTGCCTAACAATCAGTTTATATTAACAAAATCTGTCAAAATCAAGGCAGCCACAGAGTTTTACTAAATTACTGCGACAATGAAAATACTGCAATTAAAAAACAAATACAAGTATTTGTACTGTAAACAACTAAAAAAATCAGTCTCACTAAAGTTAGTATACAATTTAATATAAAATTGTCATTAGCTACCAGAAGTGGTTTAAACAACTTTACTGAGCAGTAGTTTCCTAAAAACAGAGGCACTGTTTTTTTCTTTTCCTTCTTTTTTTTTTTTTTAAATATAAAATACTTGAGGAACATTCAAATAAGTAGAAAGCACATAAGGGTTGCTTTCACCTTCATTAAAAGTCTGCTGAAACTGGATATTTCAGAAAATTGTCAATTGATAAGTAGTAACTGGTAACTAAATTCATAAAGTACTTTGAAAGTTTAACATAAAGAACATCTTAATAGAAAGAATCACGGGGGAGAAGGGGAACCCATAAATTTCCCTGCCTTTCCTAGTTTGTATAATCAAAAGTTAACTCAATAATTAGAAACATTTTGTTTCTTTTAAAAGTTATGGGTTATTACTTATAAACTATCAAAAAATATTTAATTTACTATTTCTGACCAAAAATAAATAATACAAGTACTAAAATGCTGCAAATTAACTATAATATTACCTATAAAACTACTGATCACTGTGAAGTCAATAGCAAAATGATCCCTGATTTTATGAATCCTGTAAAGTTTTTGGTCAGGTCATCTTTTAAATGATATAAAAGAGTTTTCTGTTAAGCATCCCTTTACTATAAACTTCTCAATCAATTTATTAATGTAAATATAGTGTGAGGAATAAAAAAGCTCAATACAATACAAATATTATGTAATGCATTCAAGCCCCAAAATTTTTGCAAGTAAAATTCTGTATAAAGAGGTCAATAAAATTGTGTTGAAACATTTACTTTAACTTTGTTTTTTAATGGGGGGGAGGGGTAATATAGTAAATAATCCAAGTTCTGGCCCTCACAAAATATGGCTTAATTCTTTAAAAAGAAAGATGACCCTGACGTCTGCTGTTTTGTAATCTATTATGTATACTTTCTTGGAAAAGAAAAGAGCAAGAGGATTCATACCCTACTATGCAGGTAACATTAATAGCTGAAGAGGGTTCAGTATATATCTAAGAGACCAAATAACTACTTTAGCTTTCTACTCTTCAGTTTCTTTAATCATATGTAAGCAGTTTTTAAATGTAATAGCTGAAAATCTCTTTAGTATTACATGTATATGTGATTATTAGATACACACAAACACAAGTGTAAAAACACAAGTATTTGACAAGGTGCACTTATTTTTTTTAAATTCAGCTTTTGGATTTAGGAAAACTGGCTTAGAAAAATGATTAAAACCTGAATTTTAACAGAGAAAAGGGGCACTCAGAGAATTTTGACTATATGAAGCAAATCCCCATTCTTTATATGGAGGCACATGCTTTACAATATTTTACTACTAAAACTGCATACTCCATAAATCCAACATGGATACTCTGAACCACATTTTAAAACTGCTATATAAAAATTACTGGTCTCTCTTATGAGTCTGGTAAAAGTTAAAATGCACTGCCCAGCTTCTAACTACCCATTTAGTAGAGAGTTTACATTACTGAAAGTTCAAAACAGCTTCAGTGTTAAATATTTGTAAATCTATTCAAGACCCTGAACAAACTGCAAATTTGGTTATTAGCAAAATGATAATGTTTCGCCCACCAAAATGAAATCTGTAATTCATTTTGATAAACTGAAAATGTTTTGAAATGTCACAGCAGCAAATATATTAAAGTTACACTGAGGTTTTTCAATAGTAGGAGTGTGTCACAATCCTTAAAATTTAAAGTAGTCATAACATCAACTAACCAGCACATTTAAACCAAAATTATCATTTTCAAGCTTTTTCTGTGCACATTATAAACATGCTCTAAGCTGCATTCCAACTTTCTTTTCTAACCTTACAAATTAGCTTATTTTTCAAATAAAAAACAAAATTAAATTATTTTAATAATTAAATTTAAATTACTTTTTGTTCCTAGTATTCCACCTTATATTAAAGAATTCTATAGCTGCTGGGGTCAACTATGTGTCAGTTTTTTTTAAAAGCATATACCTTATAAACCCCAGAGTCCTGCTAAATCAACTATTAAATGATAAATATTAAATTTCATTATACATATCATTTAAGGTTTTCTTTTCTATTCCTGGTGGATGTACTTGAGTGCATTTCATATTTCATATAATGCACTGTAGTGTACTAATACTGTATATATTAATTTTTCTTAGTATGGAGATAGCTGTCTATTTAAACTTTGATTGGTTGGTTGACGTACTTACAATAACTGTAAGTATGTTATGTTAAAATGTTTACAAACTATTAATATCATATTTCCATTATAAGATGGTTCAACTGAATGGCTGGAGTGGTCTTTCACCAATAAAAATGTTTCACTTGACAATTACTTGTTTTCCCACAATGCTTTATGCTATTGACTACTAAAGAAAACCTGAATCTTTTTCACCTATTTATACAAGGATTAAATACAAACTATCAGAAGTAAGCAACTATATCATCTGTCCACAGTGAAAACCCTGAATAAAACTTTTTTCAAAAGGCATGTAAGTGGTTTTTGAACTGTAAAATTTCATGTCTCCTGTCAGAGTGAGCATCTGTAATTCCCACATGTGTGTATATAGACATACAAATACACACCTGTGCACATACACACACGCAAACACACATACACACACGCATACACAAACATTTTCCTAACAAGTAATCTACACAGGCTTGCTGCTGTTTTTGCAGCTGCCAGTCCCTGAATCTGCCATATTATATAACCCAGTGTCTGGTAATCGGAGTTTCTTCTTCGGAGGAGTCTTCAGTGTTCCAGATCTTTCTTTTACCTTGTATTCTAAAGTGCTGTGAGGTACCCCATAAATTCCTTGTGCTTTGGAAACACTCATTTTTCCACTCATTACCATTGCAATAGCCTCTTCCATTATTTCATGATCATATTGCCGATAACGGCCACGTTTTTTCCTGGGCTGCTTATTATCTTTTCGATCCAATCCATCTTCAGTATTTTCAGAGGTTCCATCAACTGTTCCATTTTTAGAATTAAGACACAAAGGAGAGAGGTCCCCATGTAGAAAATAAGAGTCAATGCTTGCGTGAGTTACGGGCCCAGAACATTCTATTTTGTTCTGTTTAGGGAGTATATTTTTCAGTTTTTGGAGAGCTGATCCTTCTAGGACTGGAGAGGTTTTGGAAACTTGATACATAACATCCAGCAGACCAGGACCATCAGGTTGTGGTTTTGAAACAGAACTTACTCGTAGCTGAGGAATTTTTAATTGTACAGTAGGATGTGAAGTTTCATATTGTAGGTTTTCATTTTTTTCTTTAAATTGAGTAACCATTTTCTGTAGAGTTAACTGATGGAGGTAACTGGAAGCTGTTGGGAATTTTAATTCTGAGGTTTCAAGTAGATTGAGTTTACTTTTTTCTGTGCGCTCTGCTTGAGCTCTTGCCCACAAGGCTACTTTTTGCAGCACTGCACAAGTTTCTTTACTGTCTTTATATGAATAACTATCATTGAAATCTCGAGTTTTGTTTTTAAAAGATGCAGGCTTCCCTGCTGGTAAGGCTTCTAAGTGGAGAAGTAAAGTTTTTTGAGGTATGCCATAAAGTATGCCTGCTTTATTTATGTCCAGTGCTCCAGACTGAATGTCTTTCAAAGCTTTTGAGAGCAAACCATCTGCAAACTCAGCACTTCTTTCCACATAGTCCTCTCTGTTTCTGTGTAGTCTCCTGGATGGATGGAATGAAACGATGGTAAACTGATGCATGAGAGACTCTCACACAGCTATGGAAGGGGAGGGTCCACTCCTTTATTATACTCCTTGCTTAGGTAACATCACTGCTTATACTCTTTTAAGTCTGTGAGATGTAGTAGTTACGCCTTATCAAAGCAAACGCTATAGTCCAGGTAGGACAATGTGTCAATCATACGGTGGCCTCAACAGGCAGACCTTCCAAGAACATAAAATCCTAACTCAGTATTTGTAAAAATATTCTCATGATGTTGCTATTCCTCTGACAGATGCTTGCAGAGCAACACTTAGTTTTTTTACTTGTACAATTAGAGTTCCATTATTAAAAAAATACCCAAATCCTAAAGGAGTTTTTGTTAGTAGAAACGTGACGTTACCGCTAAACAAGTAATAAAAGAGTCAACCCCTTTAAAGGAAATTTGTAGCAGTAAGAATATTTCCAAACACAAACATCCCATATTTCCACAAGACCAATTTTTCTCTAGACAAAAACTTACAATTTGAAACAAGCAGATAAGTTATATTTGGGTAAAATAATTTTAGATATTATAAATGTTATTTCTATTTCAAATGTATCACTGTAATTTCAAAGTTTCTCAAACAAATAGCTTACTATACCTCATGATTCAAAAGCTACTACAGCTTTAGTTTAAACAAAATTATACTCTACCTCTAAGATTTAAATGTGACAAAAAAGTTTCCTGTGTAGTTTGTTAATGGGAAGATGCAAAAGTTACCAAAAAATCCAAAAATCTAACAGAACAGCATTTCATTACTAATTATCTATTAATTTAATGACAGATTTCAATCAAAGGAAAAAAGGACTTTTTGTGGTGATTATAAGATATATTAAAGTCTGCCACCACACCTAAAGCACAATGGAAAAAAATATAAACACTATAAACTATAGGAATTATTAAGTATAATATTTTAAAAATTTATTGTTTTAAAAAATTAAATAGTAAAATTACATATTTCCCTTAAATCTGACTCCTGAATACTGAATTTAAAATTCTCTTTACTTGTCCTGCTTCTTAGTTTGTATTCTATGGTTAAGTTGATAGTTCATTTTAGTAACATGAACTAAAGTTTGGTGATTGTTCTGATAACTTTTCTTTAACAGAAAGAATAAAAAGAAAGAGAAAGGACAAGATGGAAGGTATGAGAGACAAACATTTATGAGTGACAAAGCCTCTGGAGGAAACTGTACATGTCAATCTACTCAGAGTAGCATTAAGATTTCTCTGCAGAGATAATTTTATATTAATATTAAATTATATTTCCTGGATATTGCTTACCCAGCCACTGAATTTTCAGAAGAAGGATCACATATGGATGACTCTTCAGATTTTATGCTGGTTTTCTTTGTAGAGAGATCTAACACTCCATCCCCTATAATTTTTGCAAGAGAAAAAACTTTATATTTGTGACAGATTAAAGAAACAAACAGGCTATAACATAAAACCTGTTTAAAAATCAACCCCTGGTCACCTTTCCCACTGTTTGCAATAAACAGCCATTTGACTGTTCATCCGTGACAGTTTCTATTTAAGGTTGCCAAGATGATGCTCTGGGAAAGTAGAAATGATATAAGTTGCACAAGAGAGAACACAGAAAATATGAACAAATAAGAGGACAATAATTAGCATTTACTAGGACTAGCACTATGTGGAACATATACTTTAGGCAAACTATGACTCTGTGTAAACAATGTGTTTTTAGAAATTACAGGACAAAATTTTACTATTTTATACAACTGAAATGTATAACAGTTGAGTCACTGCCTATGTAACACATCATGGTTATATCTGTGATTGAATGAAGCTATAACTTACAACAATATAACACTTTAGGAAAAATACCTGTTAGAAAACAATTGCCTAAGTATTTGTTATTAAAATATAGTTATTTTAATTACTATTATAATACTGAATTTACATAAATAAGACTTCAACAATTCAGACATATTGTTAACCTGGCAAAAAACTTCAAGATCAAGAAGAATAAAAATAAACTATGAATTTAAAATACATCAATAAATACTACTAGTATATTTTTCCTGACAGCTAAAGATTAAAAATTTAAGCTGTAAGAAAGGAATAAAAAATATGTTTAAAAATATACTCAAAAATACTGAGTTTTTTAAAAAAATCAAGTGGGCTTTACTGTTATCATACAAATCTACTTAACACTTAAGTGCCCTGGAAAGATACGACGATGAAAAAATTAAGAACATGTCCCACCCATAAGCTACTATGTATAATTCAATAATAATTTTATTGAGTGCTTACTATGTGCAAAGCACGAATTTAAGAATTTAGAGAGCAGCAGTAAAAATGGCATACAAAGTACCTATTCTCGTGGTGCTTAGGATCTAGTGAGATAAGTCGTACACCACCAGCATCACCACCCAACATATTTCTGATTGATAAGGAATCCTTAAAAAAACAAAGCAGAGAAAGCAGATAGAATATGGAAAGTAGGCTGAAGAGGTTGCTAATCTGTTGAGTGTTATCAGTGATGGCCTCTGTCTTGAAGAAAGTAGGGTACCAACCAGGCAGATTACCTGGGGGAAAGCTTCTAGAAGGAAGTTTGTGGAAAGGCTGTTATATGAAATCATATCTGGAATGTTTGTGGAGCAGCAAACAGGCCAGGGTGGCTGGAGTAGAGTAAGTCTGGCTGAGTGAGACGAGAAAAATGCCGGAAGTCAGACCACACTGGCCCTTGTAAGGCCATGGTTAAGAAATCTGAATTTTATTTTGAGAGAAACAGGAAACCACGGAAGAACTCTAAGCATAAGACTGACATAATTTTCTTTTTAAATCCTTACCTGAGTATATGTTTTTATTGACTTTAGAAACAGAGGAAGTGGGGGGAGAGGGAGAGAGAGAGAGAGAAACATCGATGTGAGAACATCAATTAGTTGCCTCCCATACAATCCCCGATCGGGGATCAAACCCCCAACCAAGGTATGTGCCCTACTGGGAATGGAATCCACAACCTTTTGGTGTATGGGACAACGCTCCAACCGACTGAGCCACCCACCCGGCGTTTAACTTGTTTTTAAAGCATCAATCTGCTGCGGGAAGAATGGACTACAGAGGCTATGGGTGGGACAGTGCTAAACTACTTATCATTTGTGGGCTTTCAGTTAGTTTCCTCTGCCTAGAAGACTCCCAATCCTCTCCTCCTCCTATCCCCTCATCCTAACTCACCAAGTCTTACTCATTATTCAGTCACTCAGGCACAACTTGGACCTGGCTGACCGTCATTATTTGAGGTTCCCATTCCTGCAACACTCACCTATATTACTGTGTTCTAGTTGCTTATATACTTACCAGGATTAGCCACCAGACTATAAGCTATGTGAAGGCAGAGACCATGATATTTTATTCACTGATGTATCCCACTGCCTAGAATAGTGCCTGGCACACTGCATGTGCTCAATAAATATTTGCTGAATAGAATTTTGAAGAACTGGAAGAAATTCAGTATGGCTAGAGGTTAGAATGCCTAGATAAAAATGGTAAAAGGGGAGAATGGACAGGTAAACAAAGTATATGGTACCTTAAAAAACTGTTAAATGAATTATCTTGCCCTGGTTTATCCCTCCAACCCAATTTTATGCTTAGTCTCTGACTCACACGTCCTGCGTATCTTACTTGTAGTTAGTTCCTCAGACATGCAATGTGATGTCTGGTCTCTCAAGCTGCAGTGGATGGTTCCCTCCCTCCACCTTTTTAACATGTCAAACTCCTACTCATCTTTAAAGATCGAGATCCCAAGTGGAGGCTGATGACTGTCTCCCTATAGTCAACAGTATCCTATAACACTTAGGACACTCTCATGCAATTACTGACTCACATATCTTTTTCTTCCATGAGACTAAATTCCTCAGGGTCAGAGATCTTAACTTTTTAATTTTTATTTCACAAATAGTAGAGTGCTATAACCTACTAAATTTTAAAGAAAAAAAGAAATGTTGTTTTCTCTTTTACTATCTCATTTCTCTTCTTCAGCAATTAAAATCTTACTATTTCAAGATTTTATAAGACTACCTCCTTCAAAAAGGACTACCTAATCCATATTCAGATTTATCATTCAATTCACTAGTTTTGATTTTGCTTATGTTTGTAGCATGTAAAACACACTTTCTATAGGTCTGTTGTTTCTAGTCAATGTTACAGAATGAATTAATAAAAAATCTCCAATTCTAAACTCTTCTAGACTTTTAATACAGTCTATTTAAAGTTAATTATTCCACAAACCAGAAATAAAGAGGTGCAAGAAACCCACTCTCTCTACATTAACTATGCAAATTAGGCTACAGCTTCTGAGCTAGGGCAATAAAGGTATTCTTGTCTTTTTTGGACCACTCCTTGACTGCTGGGTTGACAGCCACACACGGCCCGTTATCTCTAATTTTAATCTTGAGGATGAACTTTAGAATAAGCCCGGTTCCATCTTTAAGAAAGCTACCCAAATCAGGCCTATACTCCTGATTCCATTTCTTTAGGAACTCTAAACAGTGATCCAGGTGAGAAATGCTTTTATCGTTTTTCAATTGCCCCTTCTCCTTACCTAGCTTGCCCATTTTAGAAGTTTTGTTCTAAAAGTACTTGCTAACCAAAGTAACACATTAGTCTGTTACATAGTGAAAATGGAAAATACACTCCTTCAACATATTTCTGCCACACAGTAAAATTCTTTAATCATGAACATTTATGTAGTGAATACAAGATACATAGATACACAAGTAAAGTATTTTTAGATAAATTTTAGTTATCTATAGAAAATCTCAGTTTTTGTTAGCAGTATTATCTATACTTTTTAAAAATTTTGTGATATCATAATCCTTTCTCCATCATAGAGGTAGCTTAAGAACCAGGAAAACTGTAACAAGGGAGCCCTATGACTGTCGGAATTAGAAGAGCAAAAACAATGAGAAGGGGAGAGAGCCTGGGAAAGAAGATTAAGAAACAGGAAGATCAAGAGTGGGGGATAAAGGGCATTGTTTTGCTCCTGCTGAGCTGAATGGTGACTATATGTATCAGCATCACTCCTTCACAATGGAGTTATCATATCATAACTAGACTGTTTTTAGTGTATGTATTTCCAATAATACAAGTTAATAATTAACTTGATGGATAAAAACTAAGCACTTATGCTAAATGCTCTAGGGCAATATAGAGTAAGTAGAAGACAGAGAAAAGAAGGGACTGACATTTGTTTACCATTCACCTATTGGTAGGTACCTAGGTTGCTTCAGTTTTTCACAATTACAAACAATGCTGAAATGAAAATTCTTCCAAATGTTTTCTTGTGTATAGAATTTTTCTAAGATATACACCTAGAAGTGGAAGTGCCAGACAGCAGCAGGGTATTTACCTTTGAAATTTAGCAGATACTACCAAACTTCCTATATCCTTGAACAACACCTAGTGTTGAGATTTTTAATTTTTGCTAACCCAATGAGTAAGAAAAGCAAGTAGCAGGACTAAATCAACAATAATGCATTTACATATATTTTTAAAGCACATAAAACTGTTTTGGTTACAGATGCATAAATAGGTATTATTAGTGCTTGCTTCCAAGAATGTATGAAAGGATGTGATAGTTCCGGGCGACAGGAACAAGCTCATTATGCTGTATTTTTCTGTATATTTGAATATGTTCTGAATAATGAACACAGGCTGTTTCTGTTTGCTGGTTACAGACTGGACAAATCACCTTAGAGGCTTTGCTTGATCATTTATTCCAACATAGGACCATCCTTCCGCCTGCCATTATTAATCTTGCTGTTGCTCTCTTTTATTTCCATTATAGATCTTATCACCTTGTGAAATTTTTTTTTTTTTAATTTGTTTATCTTTTCCTTGTCTACCCCAGTAGAAGATAAGTTCCATGAGGGCAGGAACATTTTCTACCTTGTTCTCTATTGTTTCCTTTGTGCCTAGAAAATGACTGGCATATTATAGCCATAGCAGTGTAAAGTAACAATTCTTAAAAAATTTTTACTTATCTGTTGCCAATTAGATTAAGGGAAAATAATTCTAAAAATGTCAAGTCATTACAAGACAGTGCAATAATTAATCTTCATCATGACATGTTGTTTAAGAAAGTATAATGATATTTCAGGGTGTTTTCCAACCAAAATGTTTAAAATAAAAAAATTTCAGTGCTAAAAAATCAGAAACCCAATGATCAAATATCATGTTAGTTGTCAGCAGCATTTGCAAACAGTGAAAATTTTTAATCCAATAAATCCAGTATGTCATACATCATATATACACTGGGGTTACAAGTGAACAGACTGGTTCCTGCTCTCAAGGGTAGATTACAGTGGGGAGATAAGCACAAAAACAATTACTATGAAGTGAGAAATTTACTATAATGACGTTTTACCAGGATATTCACTGAATTTCATGGCAAAAAACGACACCAACAAGACCAGTGAAGTGCTGCTGTTTTATCTCTGTCCACATTTGATCTTGTTTGGTATAGGATTGGTAAATTCTTCATGGTTGTCATGATAATGATAAAGGTCCCTAATGATAAAGTTGCAAATTCTTCCTGTGCTTTGAAATTTAGGAGTTTTTACTTTGGCCCCAGATTAAAACTGAAATTAAAAAATTTTTTTGGATATGCCAATGGTATTTCTACCTGTTTTTTAACTTAGCGTGCCAGGACAAAAAAGAATCATTTGTACAAGCAATGTATGACTGACTTACTCCCAGTTTCTGAAGTTCAGAGTATTTATACAAATCTGCAGAAATGAAAGTACAAAAAGAAATGTCTTTAATACTGAAACATCTTGTTAGAAAGTAGAATGGAGGGGCAAATGAAAATGTTTCCCACAGGGCACCTATATTTTAAGTGAATTTAGAGTTTGAGAAAGGGCAAGGAAAATGAGAAATATGGAAACTGACTTATGAAGAATTAACAAAGCTAAAAGATTTGCATGGAAAACAGAGGTTTAGAGAGACAATAATTTCAACAAATATTTATAGCACTAGTAAGTAAAAGAAATAAACTTTCTCATATTGTTGCAGATGGGGAAAAACACTAAAGGTTAGCATGGAAAACAGAAGTTTGGAGATATAATAATTTCTACAAATATTTGCCGTACTATAAAGTAAAACACTGTTGCAGACAGAAAAAATATAAAGAGATGTTTCAGAAATATGAGCTTAATTGTCAGAGCGGTCAAACAAAAATTTTTGCAAGTTAGGTTGAATTACCATCTCTTATACTATAGAACAAAAGAACTGTATATTGGATAGACTGGGCAGGATAATTTTTTGAGCACATTTTTCTCTGGTTATTTGATTAATCTGTTATCTTATGACACCTTTTTTTGCCTATTTTTCTACGAAGCTACGTTTTTCTCATTGGCTATCATTTTGTTAGGTGAATGGTGCCAGTTATATCAGTTGTAAATACTGTCTTCCAATTTGAGGCTTGAACTTGCACTCCGTTCCCACTTTTATACTACTTAGTTTTACATTTCAGTATAGTCAAACTTATAGAATTGTTGTATGGACTAGTAATTTTGCATCTTAAGAAATTCTTCCTTATTTTGAGTTCATTAAGATACCGTCCTAAATCTTTTCTAACTTTCAGTTTTTCTTTTCACATTTAGCCCTTTAAACTAGAATTACTTTAGTGAGTGGTGTGAGGCAAGAAATCTATTTTTATTTTTTGTTCCATGTGGGCCAGTTGCCCCAAAACCATTTATTGAATAGGCCATCCTTCCCTAATTTATAGTGACATTTGTCTTATACCAAGTTCCCACTAATGTTTGGATGTTTCTGAACTTTCTAATCTGTGCTACTGATTTATATATGGCCAGTGGCATTGTGTTTTAATTACTGCACTAAGTCTTGATATGCTATATAGCAAGTCCCTCACCACCTCTGACTTAGTTATTCTTGGCTCTTTAAGTATTGCTCATAAACTTTAGGCTTGGCAAGTCATTTTTCACAATAAAACTTGTCACAATTTTGACTGGAATTACAATGAATTTGTAAGTATATTAAAAACGAACTGCCATTTTTTAGTCTTCCCATTTATTTAAAATATGACCACTCATTTTGGGAGTCTTCCTTTTATTGCCCTTCAATAGTTTTATAATGTTCTCCATAAGGTCTTAAAACAGTTTATTAGTTTCATTCTTAATGTTCATAAAAACATTAGTGTTTTAATGTTTTACCTGCCTTTGTTGCTATTGTAGATAAGTTTTTTTTACAACTGGATTTTCTAATTGGGTGAGTGCTGATATGTAGTAATATATACTGATCTTATTGAGGAGTATCTTTTCTGAACTTTTTCATCAGTTCTAAAAGTTTACCTAAATATTCTTTTATATTTTCAAAATGCACAATCATATTGCTTATAAGCAACCACAATTTTGCTCATTCTTTCCTTATAACCTACTGCTTAATATTGCTTAATTTCATACTTTTATTTTTCTCATCATGTTATGAGTCAGGACCTCTCATAAAATGTTAAAAAGTGGTGATAGTGTGCGTTTTGTCTTCTCCATTACTTTAAATCATTAGGTTATGATGTTTCTGGTAGTGAAAGTGGTTATATATATTCTTTGTTTGATAAGCATTTTTTATCATAAATGTGTCAGCTTTTGTAGAATGTTTTTCTCTGTGTCTATAATAATACTGATTTCTTTCTTCTTTCTTTCTCTCTCTCTTTCTTTCCCCTCCCTCCCTCCCTCCCTCCCTCCCTCCCTCCCTCCCTCCCTCCCTCCCTCCCTCCCTCCCTCGTGTGCTGTGGGAAATCCTAAAGGTTTTTCAAATGCAGAATCATCTGTGCCTCACCCTAGCAGGTTTGGCTCAGTGGTTGGAGCATCCACCAAGGTATGAAGGGTCCCAGGTTAGATTCCAGCCAAGGGCACATACTTAGCTTGCAGGCTCCTCCCGCCAGTAGGGGATCGTGTGGGAGGCAACCAATCAATGTGTCTCTCTCACGTTGATGTTTCTCTCTCTCCCCCCCCCCCCCACTCTCTCTGAAGAGCAATGGAAAAAATATCCTCGGGTAAGGATTTAAAAAAAAGAAAAAAGGATCATCTGTGCCTCCCTAGTCATTATTTATCATGCTTTTATATTTCACTATATTCGATTTGCTAATATTTATTTAGGACTTTTGCACCCAGGTTTGTAAGACTGGTTTGTAAACTTTTCTTTCTTTTGCTAGCTTTGTCTAGTTTTGGTATAAAGATTATACCAATATTTGTTTGCTATTCTTTAAAATAGTCAGTGAATGATAGGAATTATCTGTTGGGGTTGATAATTTATAGATTATCAAAACTATTTGGGGTTGATAATTTATAGATTTATAGGTTAGACTATCCACAAATTATTTACATTATTTGTTATGAGATTATCTATTGGATTATGGATTACATTATCTACTTTAAATAAAGTAACTCACAAAATGGACAACTGATTTAAATTACTGTTAAAAAATTCTAGAGAATAATATGAAAAATGTAAGCAGTAGCAAATAACAAAGGCAGAACATTGCTTCCACTAGTAATTGCACTTTTTCGATTATACTATAAGGTAAGAACAATGAAATCAGGCTAAAGTTTTTTAAATTCTTAAGAAAACCATTTGAGATATGGATATATACCTCTATCATTACTAATGATACTCTCACAAAGTATTTATTATGTAATAAGATACTGACAGTGATCATGATTAGCAAGGCATTTAAAAATTGTTTATAACATCTTTATTTCAATCTTAAGAAATTTAATTTGTGGAAAAACGAGTACATATAAGGTATTAGTATGATAAATATACAAACACACAAAAATGCATCACAGGGTATGTGCTCAATTTTTTATTTAAAAAATTCGGTATGCAAGTAGGCATAGTTAAAGCCTACCAATCTGTATCACAGAAGAAAAATCTGATTTTATTACTCTGTGCTTAAAGCAATATAGCAGCTTTTTGTGGCCCTAAGAAAAAACCCTTAATATATCCTACATGACTTTCTCATAATCTGGTCCCTACCTAACTTTTTAGCCTCATTACCACTTTCTCTTTTGTTCTCTACAAGACACACTAGACTAAATGATTCCTATCCTCAAGTAAGAACACTAAGATCACATATGATAAAACTCATCCCCCAAAATTAAAATCATCAAGAAGAAGGAAATATGGATTTAGATCACTATCACTACTCTTTTCACCTCAGGATGTTCACATACATATTTGTGTACTTTTCCTAGGATATCACAATAATTTAAGTAATTTATATTACTTGTTTTCTACATATGCTTGGGTCTACCTTATCACTTAAGTTCATAGAATCAGAGAATGACAACTTAAATTTAACTTTTAAAATTTCATCTATCTTATCACTCATCTAATGCTTTTGAATACCCCTAAATAAGGCAAACAGGAAATCATTGGCCCTTTTCCACTTTAAGAACTGTCTGATCCTTAGAAATATTCTTTCCTTTATGGACCTGAAATCTATTTCTATCTAACTTCTAGCCAGTGACTCTAATTCTACTCATTGGGCCATTCAGACAAAGTTCAGTTCTACTTTAAGTGTACAGCCATTCAAAAATTCACAGATCACTATCCTGCTTCTTCTAAGGCTCCTCTTCTGTGGTGATAAGAAACAGGAGGTAGAAAGTAGAGTAACTAGTGTTTGGGTATCTTTCATGAGTTGGTTCCTTATTTAACTTTCGCATTGCTCCAATGAGTTTATTATTATTGCCAAATAACAATGAGGAAATTAAAGTTCCAATAGGTAAAATTACTTATTCAAGTAACTTAAAAGAACAGATCTGGGATTTCAACCAAAGTCTTTCAGATACCAAAGCCTATGTTTTAGTCTTTTTAGAACACTGAACTGCCTTCCACAAAGCACCAGAGATACAAGAGGGTGTGAAACATGGAAAAGCAAAACAAACAAAATCAATTTTTAAATTCTATGCTTTCTAATTTCCAAACTTTATGTACTGATATATTTTTCCTTAAGCTTTATACTATAGTCATTTTTGACACTTTTCTACACACACTGATACAATATTAAAGAAAATTATTTCCATATTTCAGCTCCCTCTCAATTTTAATCTGTCTTACACACTGAACAGACTATTTTCTTTAAACAATGACTACTTTTCTTTATAGCCCTAATGACCACACTCTCTTCTGAGATAAAACTTAATGCTGATATCTTTCTGGCTTCAAGGACTGACAATAATTTCCCTAACTTGTGTTAACAAAAGCTACTTGTTCTATCTTTTTGAGTCAGACACTTATTTGGCATCCTCTACAAGCACTTAAAACGCTCCCCCCCTCCTTTCCTCTGATAAATTATGGGTCTTCCTTCAATTAACTGTTAGATAAATCCAATACAGCCCTCATCATTCAGGCTCTTATGAAAAATGGATATCTATATAGTTAATTACATGATCACATTATATTTATCACATGTATTAGCTTCTCTCTTTCTCCAGTTACATCAACAATTGAAGATAAATCATGTATTTTTTATTTTTCACCTAAGTGTAAAAAACTGAACAGCAAGTGCTTATGTTCTCAGCTGTACATTTTAAAAACAATTTTTCATCGTATACATTTTTGTACTTGTATACTTTGCTTTTCAGTTGCTTGTGAGGACTCTCTCACCATACACTTTATTGTGAAAAGAGACTGAGAGCAACTGAAATTTCTTCTTTTATAAACAAAAGTCGAATGCAATACAAAAGCTCGAATTTAGCGCTTCTTGCTAGTCCATATTACACAGGCTAATTACAAAAAATGTTATCTCCAAAATTTCTCTATAAAGTTACACATATTTAAGAATATTAAACATAAAACTGTATACTACACAAACACAAAGTCTTACCTTGCTGAGTGTTTTGTTCTTGCATTCGATTCACAGTGAGGTCTAAGGGGCCTTCCTGTTCTTCCTGAAGGGAGTTTTCTGCTTGATTCATTTGGATACTTTTACATATTAGACTTGGTCCAATTGAACCATTTCTATTCTCTTGAATTTTACCACTTTTTGAAATATACTCAATTGCAAATTGACGTATCATCTTTTTCATTAATTCCTGAGCAACTAGGGGAATGTTAGGATCACAGTTCTGAGGAAGATCTAGAGAAGAAACAAATATAATAACCATTAAAAACTGAAATGTGAAATACTGATATTTAAACTTATTGTATTTTTATTACAAATTAATGATTTCAGAAGTCTTTTTAGTGCCAGCCCGTAATTGCCAATGGTTTCTAGCACTTAGCAATAGAAACTTTGCAGATTTAATTACTATTATAACAATATATCAACTCCAAACTTGGCATATTTAATCATTTCTTAAAAATAAACATTTTTGTTCACAAACTAAAATTTAGATACAGAATTAGACATAGAAAGTTCAGTTCTATTTCTTAATTTTAGAGTTTTAATTTAAATATATTCAACCTGATATTAAAACACTTTAGTATGTGAATATAAATTGTATATATAAGTAGTCAATTTTTAACTTAATATACTAAGTGCATGCATTAACTATTTAAAAACATCTAAACTCTCATAACTGTTAATTACTATTAATTATTCAATTCTGTCAAATATGCATTTCCTATACAGCTTGAATGTGATCATCAAGGACTTTTTTCCTTTCTCAACTTTTTATATTGAGAAATTTCAATCAGAAAAAATAAAGAACAGAAATCACACAGCCAGCCTTGACCAAGATTCAAGAATTGTTAGTATTCTGTCACATTCACTAACTTTTTTTGGTTTGCAGAACCACTAAAAATAAATTATAGAATCATGACATTTCACTCCTAAATGTTTCAGTAAGCATCTACTGAGATTCTCCTATAAAAATGGCAATATCACTATTAAGGGTCTTAATTAATCCTTGATCCCCAAACATGTTGATCAGGTACAACTATAATGACTGGCAGTGATATACAATTCTACTTAAAACCTGTACAATAGGTCAAAAGAGACGATTTTATAGTGAGGGGTGCAGAATAAGGACAGACCAGTTATAAACACAGCATGTAATAATGATAGAGTTTTGGTATTGGAGAGTGGGGTTGGTGGTGGATTTTCACATACACTTCTGGCCTCAACCCGATACTTTCATTTACTCTGCTACCTTCAGAGGTAGAATGGCTGATAGGCTGGAAAGGATAACTAAGCATACTTGGTTAGGCTCCCTACTTCTTCCTCTTAGACGTAGTCCTACTTCTTGAGACTAATTCTTCGTTTCTTACATGCCTCAACTCTGACCAAGGCAGATCACTGTTACACGAATAGGTCTGCACTGGTGCCGGGCTGTTTGAGACTGAAGGGTCAAGTCTCTTTATTTTGGGGGTTCAGTATTAGCTAGAGAACTTGCCTAAGGCATCTGAAGGCAAGTCTTTTAACTAGCATTTATTGTTACAGACCCCTGATTCAGGTTTGAAAACATACTATTTGGAGGTGAGAAGAGGCAACAAACACCTCACTATGATCACCACCACATTTGGTAGCAAAATGTGACCTAAGAACATGAATCTATTTATGGTCCCTGCAGAAATATCAATATATTTGGTCACAGGGTACTGTTTTGAAATGGCTGGAGATGTTACATAATAAATATCTCCATTACATTACCTCTTTTAAAATAAAGAATTTTAAATTCTAAAGAAATGTCTGAGAAAAGGGGCTGTGGGCTTATTTTTAAAAGGTAGCATTTCAGCTTTTACCTTTATTCTTTGACCCAGCAGGGGAAAGAGGCAATATTGGTTTGGGGGTACTGGAAAAAAAAAAGGCTTAGATTATAGGTTGGAATCTTAGCCATATTTATGAACTTAGGCTAGTTATATATTTACTCCATGTTTTAGTTTCTCTGTTCATAAATGATTACAGAACCTTGAAAATCATAATAGGGCTTGATCACAGCATATTTTAAGGTTATATGAGACTGCAGATAAAATACTTGATATTTTATCAGTGTGGTAAACATTAGCTCTTAAGTTATAGTATAAATAACAAGAGAAACAAAAAGATGCAAACTGAGCAATTATATTTTATTTAAATCACAAGATGTCAAATAAGTAAAAATATTAAGGCAAATATAAAAGTATTAACTAACTGAGAAAATAAAAATGACATAATATCTAAGCCCATGTGGTTTTTGGTTAGAATAAATAAGATTAGCACGTTACCTAACTAAAGTGATTTACCAAAACCAAACATTTCCAGGTTGCCCATAAGGATTCCAGTTTATACCATTTCTTGATTATTACCTCCAAGAATCTTTGAAGGTTTCTGTGAGCATTCTTCTCCATCTTTTTTCAAATCTAATTTTGCTTTACCTTATGTGTTAAAGGGAGATACTGAATGAATGTACTTCTAGGTATTTTGGTTAACTGTCCTGCAATTAATTGACTGTCACCTTATAAATTCGAAATAATTAAAATTTCCAAAAAGAACAAAAATATAATCAGACTCATAATATATAAATGGGGCTATACTTTAGAATTGAGTTTAGAGGTAAGTTTAAAGCAGAATAGGTATCGCTATTCTATTCTATTTACCTACTGTTTTTCTCCCTTTATATTGGGGAAGAAGTCTATGTGTGGGACCAAAGGACTTGGCAAAAAATAAATTAAAAAATAAAGTAAAAATGCTACTCAGCTGCTAATTAACTAATGAGTCTTCTAAATTACATGTACAAACTGTCATAATTACAAAAGCAAATGAGTTACTAAAGATCTAGACCCATCATTTGTCAAATTTAACTAATTCAAAAGTTTAACATGCTATTTGGGGTAGCCAGTATCAAGAATGTCCTCAATGATTTCCACGTCCTGGTTTCCTACTGCTGTATAGTTCCTTTTACATTGTATCAGGGGTGGTATGTGTGATTAATAGCATACCACAGAAGTGTACCTCATTTCTGATATTAGGTTATATTTGTAAGTGGTTTCTATCTTGGATACTCCTGAATATTGATGTTCGTTGCCTCCTCCCTGCCCCCATCCCTATTCCATCCTCGCATTTCTCTCTCTTTCTCTGTCTCTCATTACTGACTCTGGAGTAAGCCATACTGTGAGCAACCCTATGGTGAGGCTCATAAGGAGATGAACTGAAGTCTCCTGTAAAAGCCAAATGAGTGAAACTGGAAGAAGATACTCCAGAACAATCAAATCCCAGATGACTACAACCCTTCCTGACCCTTTGCTGCCAAGTGAAAAACTGTGCCAGAAACACCCAGCTGAGCCACTTTCAGATTTCTCGCTCAGAAAAAATGTGAGATAATGTTTGTTGTTTTAAATTTTCAAGATAATTTGTTAAATAGTAAAAGGTAAATAATACAGATTTTGGTATGTATCAGAGGAATGCTGCTGTATTAAAACCTAAAATGTAGGTGTGGCTTTAAATCCAGAGAGTGGGCTTCAGGGAGAGTATTAAATATAAGCCTGAAGTACCTTGAAGAAATTGTTAATAGAAGCCTCATGGTCTTTGATAAAGCTGGAGGGTGAAGACCTGCAGTAAAATGAGGTAAATGTTATTGGAAAGTGAAGAAAAGAATATACTTATTATGTAGTGTTAGAAAGACAACACTTGTGTGCAGTAACTTGGAAAGTAAAAAATGTGCCTAATAAGTTGAGTAATCTATGGAAATTTTAAGCAAAATGTTGACTTGCCTTTTGGTTTCCTCTAGTTAATTATACTAAAATATAAGAAAAGAGAGAGATACTAAAGGAAGGACAATTAAACAAAAAGAAACCAGGTCTTCACTGTTTTGAAAATTTTCAGTCAATATAGATGGCAAATGAGCCTACAATTAAGAACAGTTGAGCAAAGACCAAATTAGGAGAACCACCAGGAAAATATGCTTCAGAAAGCTGATGAGTTTCCTTCAAATTTGACCTTCTTAATAATGTTGTGGGTCTCATGTGAATTTTTCGTTTTCATTTTTTTGTGGGAGGAATTTCACTCCACTAAACAAAGAATTCTGGAAGTAACCAAAATCTTTCGAGAAAGTGGCTATTCAAGAACACCGGCTAAATCTCTGTAAAAACAACAGGCTTTATAGCATTTCATATTGCCCTAGTCCTATCCTCCCATGCCAGTTCTGAGGCAGCCTTCCTCAACACACACACAGGTCCTACGCAAAGACTCAGAACCTCAGGAAATCTCTGTTCAATCATTAGTTGACCACTAGCTAACTAAGAAATGTCAGTGGCCACACAATATAAAAAAAGTGACTTCACAAAAGTCACTAAGCAAATAAATGATAATAACACACAGCAACAACAACAAACTCTGAGATGTGGGGTAATCTGATTTCTATAGCTATCACATTGTATCATTTAAAACATCCAGTTTTTGAAACAAAGCATTAAGAGGAATGCAAAGAAAGAAGAAAGTACGGCCTATACATAGAAAGTCAATAGAAAATGTCTCTGAGGAAGTGGAGATATTGGACTTACTAGATAAAAAGTTTAAATCAGCCATTTTAAAGATGTTCAAAGAACTAAAGGAAACCATGTATAAAGGAATAAAGGAAAGCACCAGAAGAATATCTCACTAAATAAAAAATATAAATAAATAGAAGTTTTTAAAAAGAACCACACAGAAATTCTGGATTTGAAAAATATATGAACTAAAATGCAAAACTCACTAGATGGATACAATAGCAGATTTCAGCTGGCAGAAAAAGAATAGTGAACTTGAAAATAGGCCAGTTGAGTTTACCCAGTTTCAAGGGAGAATGGGAAGAAGAAAGAGAGGAGGGGAAGGAGGGAATGAAGGAAGAAAGGCAGGCAGGAAAAAAGAAAGAAGGGAGTAGGAGGAAGAAAGGAGGAAAGAAAGCAAAAAGAGCCCTGCTGGGTGTGGCTCAGCGGTCGAGCATCGACCTGGGATCCAGGTGATCGGGGTTCGATTCCCGGTCGGGGCACATGCCCAGGTTGTGGGCTCGATCAATGACTCTCTCATCATTGATGTTTCTATCTCTCTCTCTCCCTCTCCTTTCCTCTCTCTGAAATCAATAAAGATATATTAAAAAAAAAAAAGAAAGCAAAAAGAAAGGAAGACAACAGCTAAGTTCTCTTTTTAAAAAGAAAGAAAACTGAACAGAGCCTCAGAGACCTGTGGGACACTATCAAGTGTACCAACATACACAAATGGTAGTCCCAGAAGGAGCTGAAAGAGGTACAAACATTAGAAAACTGTCCCAAATTTTATGAAAGACATTTATCAATATACCCCCAAAAGCCCAAGGAACTCCAAGTAGAATGAAAGAAGTCACATTTGGATGTATCTAGACATATTTAGATGCATTCTAATCAACCAATCAAAAACCAAAAACAAAGAGTCAATCTTGAAGGCAACAAGCAAAAATCAATGCATCACAAACAAGGGGCCCTCAATGAGATTAATAGCCAATATCACATCAGAATTCATGAAGGCCAGAAGTTACATTGAGATGATATATTCAAAGAATTGAAAGAAAAAGACTGTCAATCAAGAATTCTATATTCGGTAAAACTATCCTATATTTTAAAAGGAGAAATTTAGACATTCTCAGATAAATAAAAACAAATTGTTCTGTTAGCAGACCTGATCTAATGAAATGATACTAAACATTAAAGCAAATCCATACAAATAATGAGCACCAGTACAGTAACTACATAGGTAAAATACAGTATAAATGTTTATAAATTATAAATGTATTTTTTGTTTGTAATGTTTTTCTTCCTTATCTAGTTTAAAGGATAACTGCACAAAGCAATAATTATGAGTCTGTCTTGGTGGACAATGTCTAAAGATGTAACACAGCCCGGGGTGGCGTGGCTCAGCAGTTGAGCGTTGACCTAGGATCCAGGTGATCGGGGTTTGATTCCCGGTCAGGGCACATGCCTGCATTGCGGGCTCAATCAATGACTCTCTCATCATTGATGTTTCTATCTCTCTCTCTCTCTCTCTCTCCTTTTTTCTCTCTGAAATCAATAAAGATATATTAAAAAAAAAAAATGTAACACAAAGGACAATACAACATAAAATAGGATCAGATGGAATGGACACATATGGAATCAAGATTTTTGTATACTATCTGAATGGACACATATGGAATCAAGGTTTTTGTATTAAGCTGAACTAGATTGCTACTTATTAAGATGTTAATTATAATTCCAAGGCAACCACTAAGAAAGTAACTAAAAAATATATAGTAGAAGAAACAACAAAATAATTAAAATGGTACACTGGAAAATTTTTAAACACACAAAAAAGTAATAATGGAGACATAAATGGAAAAAACAACACTAAAAATAAATAGTAAAATGACAGTGAAAATCCTACCTTACCAGTAATTACAGTACATGTAAATGGAAAGGCAGAGATTGGAAAAATGGGTTAAAAAATAATCTAACTATATACTATCAAAAGAGGCACTTTAAATTCAAAGACACAACCATGTTAAAAGAAAAGATGAAAAATAGTATGTAAATAGTAACCAAAAGAAAACTAGGGTGGTTATACTAATATCAGACAAAATCTATTCCAAGACAAAATTGTCATCAGAAACAGGTCATTTTATAATAAAAAAGTTCAATATAAAATACATGAAGAAAAACTAAAAGAATTAAACAAAGAGAATATTCAATAGTTATATAGAGACTTCAATAAACCACTTTAAATAATAGATTAAAAAAATAGACAAAAGGTGAAAAAAGCAGAAGACATATAAATCAACTATACCTAACAGATATAAAGCACTCTCCTTCCAAACAACAGAATATATATTTTTGTCAAGTGCACATGACAATTCTCCAAGACAGCCCATATGTTACTTCACAAAACAAGTCTCAATCAATTTAAAAAGATTAAAGAATACAAAAGTATGTTTTTCAACATTAAAGAAATGAAAAAAAATCAGTAACAAAATGAAATTTGGGAAATTAATAAATGTGAAGATAAAAAAACACACTCCTAAATATCTAATAGGTAAAAGATGGAGTCACAAGGGTTATTAGAATACGCTAAAAGCTGAACAGGAAAACACAGCATACTATAAGGTATGAGATGCAGCTAAAGCAGTGCTTTGAGGACAATTTATAGCTGTAAACACATATAGTTAAAAAGTTTTTTCAGACCAATGATCCAATAACCTAACCGTCTAACTTACGAGAAAATGGATTAAAAACTAAACCCAAACCAAGCATAAAGAAATGAAAGGTTAGAAAAGAAAAAAAATAATAGAGAATAGGAGACAACAGAGAAGATCAGTGAAACGAAAAGATGGTTCTTTGAAAAAACTGAAAATTTATAAACCTTTAGCTAGACTGACCAAGAAAAAAACTAGAGAAGATTTAAGTTGCAAAAATCAGGAATGAAGGAAAATACATTGCCATTAACATTAAAGAAACAAAAAAGATAATCAGGAAATACAAATATATATATATATATATATTTTTTTTCCCCCACACATTTTATATATATATATATACACACTTATTTTTGTTTATATACGTGTGTGTGTGTATAAACTAATTAGATCTCCTAGATGAAATAGCCAAATTCCTAAAAAGACCCAAACTACCAAACTGATTAAATAAGTAACAGAAAATCTGAACAGACCTATAACAAGAGATTGAATCAATAACCAAAAACTTGCCACAAAGAAAAGCCCAGGGACAGGCAGATTTACTGCTGAATACTGTTAGGCATTTAAAGAAGACTTAACACCAATCCTTCACAAACTCTAAGAAACACTTCCTAACTCATTCTATGAGGCCAATAAGTAGCCTGATATTAAAAACAGACAAAAAATATCACATGAAAAGAAAACTACCCAACCAAACAAAAAGTATCCATTATGAATAGACACAAAAATACTAAAAATACTATCAAACAGAATCCAGCAATATATAAAAAGGATAACACACTAAAACCAAGTGGAATTTATCCCAAGAACGCAAGGTTAGTTCACCAGATAAAAACCAATCAGTCAGTGTAATAAAACATAGTAATAAAGGACAAAAGCCACATAATAATCTCCACAGATGTAGAAAAGCACTTGATAACATTCAATAAAAACACTAGCTTGTTCACAAGCTAGACAGAAGGAAACTACCTTAATTTAAGAAAGGATGTCTATAAAAAATCCATCCACAGATCTTTCATCATTCTTTTTTTCTTAATCCTCACCCGAGGATATGTTTTGTATTGAGAGAGAGAGGAAAGGAGAGGGAGAGAGAAGGAAAGAAACATTGATGTGAGAAACATTGATTGGTTGCCTTCTGCACGTGCCTCACTGGGGATCAAACCCGAAGCCTGGGTATGTGCCCTAACTAGGAATAGAACCTGTGACCTTTTGGTGCACAGAACGACATTCCAACCAAGTGAGCCACACCGGCCAGGGTTCTTTCATCATTCTTAATGGTGAAAGATCAAAACCTTTCCCCCTAAGATCAGGTACAGGATAAGGATATATGCTCTCACCACTTCTATTCAACATGTACTGAAGGTTCTATCCAGGGTGTTTAGGTAAGAAAAATAAATAAAAGGTATTTAAATTCAAAGGTAGAAGTAAAACTTTCTTTGTAAATAACAATCTTGTACACAAAAATTTCTACGGAATCTACCAGAAAAAACCCAAAACCAAAAAACCCCACAAAACTTTAGAGCTAATAATTAAGTTCAGCAAGGTTACATGATCCCATATCAACATACAAAACTCAGTTTCTATATAATGGCAATAAACAATTCTAAAGTGAAATAATTAAGAAAATAATTCCATTTAAAACAGCATCA